>NW_005871048.1:1562977-1664096 GCF_000147115.1 Myotis lucifugus
TCTGTCAGAGACTCTTAAACTGACGAGTCAGAGCTGCCACATTCCGGCTTTCATTTATGTCATCGTAGAACATGTACACAGGGAACTGCATTAGGCGAAAGGAGGCACAGTTAGCAAGCGGTGCTTTTAAAGACATACAAGTTAACTGGAGTCATCTCATCCTTGTTCGGTCATGCAGTCCACACGCCTTATCTGGAGTGTCTGCTCGGTTTCAGGCATTGAGGTTGGACCTGGGGCTACAGACACAGGAGGCAGTCACATCCCGGCTGGATCTCGTGGCTTGAGGGCTGGGGGGGGCGCAGACGGGACAGTGGGCAGGTGAGGTCATCGCACAGGGGTTCAGAGGGCCAAAACCGCGACCGGGACAAACCCCTCCCACCCGGGGTGGCTGCGAGGCGCAGCCCGGGGCGGAGATGTGGGCACCCCCGCCACCCCACTCCGCCCCCTTTTGAGCGAGAGGTGTTTCCCCAAGCGCTGGGGTTGTGCTTTGGGGGCCCTGGGCTGCCCGGCTGAACCTGCTGCGGTACCTGTTGGCCTGGTGCGGAGACATGCCGTCCTCGCAGACAGCAGCCGGCATCTTAAACCAAGAGGGCAGATGGGCGATCTAAGAGCAGCAGAGTTTAAAATGCTAATTTGGGGGCACCCCAGGCTCAGAATTTCATGGTTTTGTTCTGTGTGTGTGTGTGTGTGTGTGTGTGTGTGTGTGTTTCAGTCCCATGGAACACAATTATCTCTAATAATGGATGTGAGACCTTGACCTCTCTTTATCTCAACCCACTTTCCGGGAGAACTTGGGTTGGGAATTGCAAAATATCAACAGTTTAAGAGTAAAAATTAGGACTGTATATTGGAACTGAGGGTTGGTTTTTAAGCAAGCTAAAGCGATCACCTTCAAATAAAATCATTCTCTGCTTTGTTAACGCTGCAAGGCACTCTATAACTTACTAGAATTAGAAAAGCATGCACTATGAACAAAGTTTCCTTAACATCAGGCCACGGGAAGATAGGCTCATGAGTCTAAACATAAAATTAGACTTTAGGTATTAGGGGCTTTTTGTTCTTATGCGGTAAAGTGATAACTTGAAGGCTGGTTTTCTCAACAGGCGTCGCTGACACATGGACTGGATACTGCTTTTTCCTGGGGGCCTGTCCTGTGTTTGCAGGACGTTTTGCAGCATCCCTGGCCTGTATCCACTAGATGCCAGTAGCACCCCGCTCCTCTCTAGTCTTGACTGTCAAAAATGTTTCCAGATTGACAAATGTCCCCCAGGGGCAAATTTGCCCCTAGTTGAGAGCCACTGCTTTAAAGTAATGCTATGGCCATCATTTGGCTTTTGGCTCATTTGTACCTAAGCTACTGAAAATGCTCTGTTTTCTGACTTCTCATCAACTTGGAGAGATTCCAATTTAAAGCTTGTCTGAACCCATCAGACCCAAAATGATATTTTTGCAGATATCAGTCCATTGCAAGGTCTTCCGTATGCAGATGTGCAAATCTGTGCTAATAAGAGAAAGGTGCTTTAGGCTGTCTGATTACAAGAGGTATCTATTCTGGGTTGCTAATTATAAAAGTGTTCCTTGCAACCTACTAATAAGAGCTGATGGTCAGAACCCTCTCATCCACACTACTGCTACCTACCACCCAAGACCAAAGCATCCTCATCCCTCATCTGCCTATAACACTGTCCTCATAAAATGGTGCCTATTCCTTGATTTTTAGACCCCAAAGATCCATTTACCACATGGCAATCAGAGTAGTACTTTAAAAAACCCCCACACAGAATTTCAGAATGTATCACATTTCTGTTCAAAATTCTCTAGTACTCAGAAAAGACCTCAAGAAAATCCAGATGTTGGAATTGAAAGAACTTTATACAGCAGTTATTATACATATATTTAAGAACATAAAGTGTGGTCATAAGAATGAACAGATGGAGAATATCAGCAGAGCGGTGAAAATGACAAAAAGTAAACAAATGTCAGTTTTAAAATGGAAAAGTATAATACCTGGAATAAAAAATTCACTGTATAGTCTAAACATCAGAAGAAATCATTAGTGAAATGATCACAACCTCCAGAATACTTCCTGGCACATAGTAGGCTCTCTACAATTATCTGGTGAAGAGTTGTTACAGTGAATCTATCTTCAGGCTCACTGTACTGAAAAATCAAAGATATATTCAGTCAAAGATAATTTTTTTTTTTTGGTGAGTTCTTCGTCTACATTGTAGATTAATCCTGGGATAGCTATTATTAGAGGATTACTGGATTTATCAGCAGGCTCCACACAAGACTTTTAGACTCCATTTATGTTTTCTGGAAACTTTGTGATAAGGAAAGCAAAGAAAATCACTTTGAGTGAGAGGTGTTAACTTATAAAATATTAACTTATCAAAATAACTTATACCCTCCACCATGGGGAATTCTAACAATTTTCTGCAAAAGAAAAGAAGGTGTCAAAATGTTCTTTTATACATAGATGGAGTGTGGGACAATTAAATGATTTGAGGAGCTGCCAGATAAATTTTAGAACCGGAAGATTATCTAATAAGAGACATAGAGCAGAAAATGATTGCTAAGATTTATTATTTTATTATAACATCACCAAAGATCTTATAGTTGATTGCTGGCACATCCAACTGTGTCTATCATCCAAAATGTGATTCAAACTCACACTAATATAAAATTGAATTGTTTGAATTTTTCATCTCGTCATTTGCTTAATGAATAATATACACTAAGAGTTCTGTGGTGAACAAGAAAGATAGTGCTCTTACAGAGCTTCTTGCTCTTTTCTTTTTTAAATCCTCACCTGAGGATATTTTTTCCATTGATCTTTAGAGAGAGAGAGAGTGGAAGGGAGGGGGGGGGGAGAGAGAGATACATCAATGTGAGAGAAGACACATTGACTGGTTACCTCCCACGCGAACCTGACCAGGACCCAGGAATAGAACCTGCCACAGAGATGTGCACCCTTGACCAGAAATTGAACCCGAGACCCTTCAGTCTGTGAGCCGGTGCTCTAACCACTGGGCAACTGGCCAGAGCAAGAGGAGCTTACTGTCTACTGGGGATATGCAAACAAATAAATGAATGAGATAACCCTACTTGGTGAAAAGGCTAAGAAAAAAATGTCATAGAACACAGCTGGGAATGGTAGGATGCAGGATCGTTTAAGTAAATTGTCAGTGAGCTACTTTCTTAGGAGAAAACATTTAGCTGTGGTCTGAGTTGGTAAGAGACGTACGCCAGACAGGGAAGAACAAGCCCAAAGGCTCCTAGAATGTAACAGGCCTAGTACATCTGAGGATTGGTGGGTTGGAACATAGTGAATTGTATGAGATGAAATCAGAGATGTGAGCAATGGCTATAATCACATAAATAATTTGGTTTTATTCCAGTAAGATGTTTTAACCAGAGAAATAACATGAACTTATTTATGATTTAAAAACACCCTTCTTACTAGTATGTGGAGAATTGAATGTAGGAGGTCAAAAGTAGAAGCAAGGAAAAAAAAAAAAGAGTAGAAGCAAGGAGACCTGCTTGGTTTGCTCTTACCCGGGTAAGAGGTGGTGGCAGATCGCCCTGGAACAGTAGTTTTCAGCCAGGGGCGATTTTTCCCTGGGGCACATGTGGCAAAGCCTGAAGACATTTCTAGATGTCGCAATTGGGAACTGGGATGCTACTGGCACCTAATAGGTAGAGGCCAAGAATGGTGCTAAGCACCCAACAATGCATAGGACAGCCCCCCACAATGAAGAATGAAAGATTCGGCCCCAAACTGCAATGGAGCCAATGTTGAAAAACCCTGTTCTAAGCTACTGGTACTTGTAAATGGAATGAGCAGATGAATGTGCTGTTATTTTGGAGGTAAAAGCAAAAGAACTTTTTATAGATTAGATGTGGGAGACAGGAAAAGGCACGATTAGAATGACTCCTAGTCTTTGTGTTTGAGTATCTGGCAAGGCCATGGTGCCATGACTGTGATGAAGAAGACTAGGAGAGTCCTAGCCGGTTTGGCTCAGTGGATAGAGCATCGGCCTGCGGACTAAAGGGTCCCAGGTTTGATTCTGGTCAAGGGCATGTACCTTGGTTGCGGGCGCATACCCAGTGGGGAGTGTGCAGGAGACAGCTGATCGATGTTTCTCTCTCATCAATGTTTCTGACTCTCTATCCTTCTCCCTCCCTCTCTGTAAAAAATCAATAAAATATATTTTTGTAAAAAAGAAGAAGACTAGGAGAATAACATGTCGGGGATGAAAACCAAGAATTCTATTTGGCCATGTGAAGTTTGAGATGCTTCTTAGGTACCAAAAGTAGATGGTGAGTAAGTAGTTGCATATATGTATCTGGACCTCATAGGAAAGGAAACTCATGAAATAAATATAAGGTACATTAGCACCATGAAGGTATTCAAACCATGGGAACAAATTAGAACACCTGTAGGGAGACCATAGCTAGAGTGGAAAAATAGGGCTTATGACATAGAGTTATGCAAAGGCCATAAGGGTAGGAATGGGATTGATAAGGAGTAGATACCGAGACAGGAATAAAACCTGTAACTGGAATCATGGATGTTAACAAAAAAAAAAGTATCACTATTGTATTGAGCCAAATGACATTGCCTGTTACAGAAATATCATTTATCAACCTCATAGAAAGAAAGAATGGCCAGCTGTCAAATAATGCTGAGAGATCAAGAATGAGCCTAGAGAATATGGTGACATGAAGGCTCTTGGTGACTTTGACAAGGGCAGTTGCAGTGGAATAGATGGGATAAAAGTGGAGTTTTCTTGAGATCAAAGAGAAAATTGGTAGTGAGAAATGAGTCAGTCAATTCCTTAGATAAAGAGGGACAGGGTTTAGAAGAATTTCTTTAAACATAGAAAATGCTAGAAATGTTAGATTATTGTTCTACACTGGTGAGAATTAACCGGAAGAAAGGGACAGATTTATGGTACAGTGGAGAGAGGATAATTGAAGAAGCACAGACTTTGAAAAGGATGGAATCAGAGCACAGCAGGGGGTTAGGGCTTCTTGTAGGATCAGGAACACTTGTTCTATTGAGAATGAAAGGCAGAGAATTTGGGTAAACATACAGGTGGATTAATATCTTTAGAATAAGAAAATTTTCTTTTCTTTTTTATTGTAACTGCATACTATGTTTAAATGCCTATTATCTTTAATTCCTGGTATATGTTATTATATATTGCTATATATATAATTTATAAGGCAGTCATAATTTGGGCTTGGTATGGTATTCCTGTCTTGAATTATTTTCTTTTCAGAAAACATACTTTCAGAGCTGCATTTCTATTTTAGTTACATTCACCTTGCCATGACCATCCTTTGTAGATAGAAAGGCGTTTATAATTTATTATATTTTGCAGTTCAGAATTTTCATGTATCTCATCAGGAAGTTTCTGTCTAATGATGAGTCTGGTTCATTTCTCAGTAAAGGGACTGCAGAAAGGAAAAAATCAAAATTGTAAACTCTTTCCCAAACCCAGAACTGCTATTGTCTCCAAAATTTATGTTGCCATTCAGTATTCATCTATTTCCTAAGTTTATTTATGAAGTGTACACACCACACGAAGGCAGAGACTTTGTCCACCTCTTCCATCAAAGTATTCCCCAAAGCACAGTGCCTGTCAAGGAATATAAACTCCATAAATACTTGAACAGCCCGGCCTGGCGGTGTGGCTTAGTTGGTTGGAGCACCATCCGGTGCACTGAAAGGTGGCGGCTGGTTCTGTCCCTGGTCTGGGTGCTTATGGGAGGCAACCAACTGATGTTTCTCTCTCATCAGTGTTTCTCTGTCTCTCTTCCCCACCTCCCTCCCTCCCTTCTTTCCTCTCTAAAGTCAATAAAAAGCATATCCTCTGGTGAGGAAAAAAAAATGATTACTTGAACAAATCAATGAATGATTAAATTTGATTTGCCTTTCTTTTTAACATTTTAAAAAAATTCTGTTTGAGTCATTTGAAGTCATTTCCCACTCCCTCCTCAAAGATGTAATAATATACAATCATCTTTCAGTATCCATGGGGATTGATTTCAGGACCTGAACAGATACCAAAATCCCTGGAAGCTAAAGTCCCATATATAAAATGCATGATATATGTATATAACCTAAGCACATCTTCTCATATACTTCAAATCATCTCTAGATTACTTATAATACTATATACAATGTAAATGCTATGCAAATAGTTGTTATACTGTACTGTTTAGGGAATAATGACAAGAAAAAAATGTTCAGTACCTATGCAACCATCCGTGTGGGCCTAACTATATAGTACAAATAAGCAACAACTAACATTTGTTCAAATATTTTTTTAAATATATTTTATTGATTTTTTACAGAGAGTTAGAAACATCGATGAGAGAGAAACATCAATCAGCTGCCTCCTGCACACCCCCCATTGGGAATGTGCCTGCAACCAAGGTACAGGCCCTTGACTGGAATCAAACCTGGGACCCTTCAGTCCACAGGCCGACACTCTATCCACTGAGCCAAACTGGTTAGGGCTGTTCAAATATTTTTGACTCAGTTCTTTGAATTCATGAATGTGGAACCCATAGATACGGATGGCCGACTATAGTTACATCTTAGTGTGTCCAAGGTCATCAAATTTAAATTATTGACAATCTGAATTTAGTTGTATATATTTCATCAATTACAGATACTTTTACTTGTTAGAAATAGAATGCCTGACAGACAGTTTACATTTGCATGTAACTACAGGTTGAGGAGGGTAGTGGTTGAAGTGGGGATGGTAACTCAACAATGTCATAGTCTAAGGTTGGTGTCTTTCTCGTTCTCTCACCATTTCTCTCACGGTCCCGTGATAGGCCCTATAATTCCAAGCATCACACAACTGTATTCAGGGGCTGGAAGCAAGGAAAGCACAAGGGAGGGACATTTTCTCTGCTACCCTTGTCATTATTGAAGAGGAAAAATGCTTTCCCAGAAGCCCCCTGAGCAAACTTCTCCTGGCACATCACTGCCCAGAAGAGGGTCACAGGCCCTCCTTTCCACGTGGAACTGGGTATTTTGGTAGTAGGGAAGAAGAGGGAAATGGCTCCTGGTGGCCCACGCAGAACGAGGGCTATAAACTACCACGGGGTCAGCCAAACTCACATTCCACCTCGGGCTTAGCTAAGTGAAGGCAGTTTGCCAAGTTACCCCAGTTTCCACTCCATTACTCTACTCACAGTTTTGGGTTGTTGGTCAACACATGAGCATCGTGACTCGAGCAGATGGGGCGGGCTGTGCTTACCCCATCCAGGTAATACAGGTCTGGCTGCTCTACAAGGCCTCCTCTGTGGCCACTTTGTACTATCAATTCTTTCATCTCCATTAAGTTTTAAAATCTAGCTATGAAGAATTAAAATGATTCCTCATAACCTGCTTTCTGGAGCTGAAACTTGGCAAAAAGAGGATTTGTATAATTAATATTGTTTTGATGCCAGCCTCTACTTTCATAAGCAGGATTTTCCTCCAATTTAAGTTTATTTAAAAAATTGTATTATCTCCTATTACTTTTCTTTTCAGGAAAACCTCCAAATATGATACCCTCCAACGTTGTGCTACTGGACTTTTAAGATTTACAGAGTAAAGAAAATATTTGGGGCTAAAACAAATAAACAAAAAACCCAATGTGGCTTTTTGCACACAAACTTTTTCCTTTTCCTTAGCTTTATTTAAGTCAATTGTCTATTTCATCCTTCATGTCTCTGAATAAATTAGTGCTTTGGCCTCACCTTTTTGGATACTACTAATTGAATACATACTGCTCATCAGGTCTCAGACTAAGCACTTTACATGTTTTATTTAATTTGATTCAACAACATTCCAATGAGGCAATATTTTCTTTCTCCCCTCCCCATCCCATACCCACCCCACAGTTTACCAGAGAGGTGAAATGGCTGCTTGGGGTCCATAACTTGTAACTGAAGAGTAGGGAACTCAGTAGGGGGTCGATTAACCTGACTCCACAGGCTCTTTATAACGTCTCTTGCATGAGTTTCTTATCATTCTTTGGGAAGCAGATTTTAGCTCCAGATACTGTTCCGTGGCTTTGACAAATACCTCACATACCCTTGCAGGTGACTTTGCTGTCCAGGATCTAAATAGGACATATTCTTCATGAAAGCTTTGGAGTGTGGCTGCTGCGAAGGCTACAGGGGTCCCTTCTCCCTGTTGCATCTGATGAAAAGATCTGTTGGCGGAAAGTGAACTGCTCCCAGCATGTTCTTTTATTCACATCCCTGTCAGAATAAGCTTCTCTCTGGAACCCCCTTCTGTACTCAGACACAAATTCCCCCAAAATATACAGTTAATGGTTCTTGAGTTCTCCAGTTCTCAGTATTTCAGAGTGTGAACTTCTGGCCATTTTCTTACAATACTAATAACAAACACTTTTTTACGACTTAGTATTTTACAAGCACGGGTCTGAGTGTATGTATTACTTTCCTGTGCCTGCTGTAACAAGTGACCACAAACTGGGTCATAAACGACAGTTTATTCTCTCACAGTTCTAGGCCAGAAATCTGAAACCAGTATCACTATGCTGAAATAAGGACGTCAGCCGGACATACTTCGTCTGGAGACGCTGGAGGCGACTGTGCTCTTTGCCTCTTTAAGCTTCTGGTGGCTACTGCATTCCTTGGCTTGTGGCGACATCGTTCCAATCTCTGCCTCTATCTTCGTATCACCTTTTTCTATGTCTGTCTGTGGTCAAATCCCCCTCTCCCTCCCTATCATATGGATGCATATGGGTCTAACTGGATAATCTCCCCACCTCAAGATCCTTCATCACATCGGCAAAGACACTTTTTATCATTTAAGGCAGGGGTCCTCAAACTTTTTAAACAGGGGGCCAGTTCACTGTCCCTCAGACCGTTGGAGGGCCGGACTATAGTTAAAAAAAAAACTACGAACAAATTCCTATGCACACTGCACATATCTTATTTTGAAGTAAAAAAACAAAACGGGAACAAATACAATATTTGTATTTGCATGTGGCCCGCGGGCCGTAGTTTGAGGACCCCTGATTTAAGGTAACATTCACAAGATCCAGGGATTAGGACCAGGTATCTTTGGGAGCCATTATCCAGTCTACCGTATTTGACATGTAGAACTAACTTAATCACATGGCTATGAAAAGAAATATTGTTAATATCCCCATTTATTAATGGAAAAACTGAGGCAGAGAGGTTATACAACTTCTCCAAGATCATATAGTTATTAAGTGGCAGTGTCTGGATTTGAACCCAGGAAATTTGTGATCTTAAAAACTAGCTGCCACTGTAAGTAAATGTGAAAAAAAAAATCCTATAGAAGAATTTCCCAGATGGAATGTGCCAAGATAGAAGCCAGATGAAAAGAGGTTTCACCTTTTAAAGGCAGTACTCCTAGCTTATGGAACTTCCCCCCTTTCTTATCTTTGGCAGGACTCCTTGTTCCATCGTGTACTTTATCATCGTATACATACACAATCACTGTAAGTGCAGGGCTTTTAGAGTAATGTGAGAGAAGTGTGCTGTATAAACTGTGTGCAGTTGAGGTATTTGCTGAATGAATGGACTTTTACCCAATCCATCAAAGGAACACCATGTTTGAGTTGGCAGTGAGTAGCAAAAAGCTAGATACATCTTATAATTTTTTAATTTTTAAGACAGACCCTTCTAGAATAGCTTGCTCGATTCCTGTACCCTCAATACCTCAGCCTAGTTAATGTTTCTTCTGCAACCCCTAGATGCCAGGAAAGGGTTTTCTAGACTGAACATCCTATGGTACCAATTTTTTCTTTGATTTTTAGAGAGTGGGGGGGGGGGAGAGAGAGAGAAACATTGATGTGAGAGAGACACTTTGGTTCGTTGTCTTTAGTTGCAGGGAAGGTGAACTTCCCGCACATGCCCCGACCAGGGCCAGGGAATGAACCTGCAACCCAGCTATGTGCACTTGACCAGGAATTGAACGCGTGAGCCTTCAATGTGTGGGCCGATGCTCCACCACTGAGCCTCACCAGCCAGGGCTCTCTCTGTAGTTTTAATTTTGCTTTCATGAATTAGTTAGGAGGTTAAACATTTTTCAGATTTTTGTTTGGACACTTATATTTCATCTTATCATAACATAGAATTTTTATTTTAATTCTTTGCCATTTGTGTTTATCTTTTACTTGTTGACTTACAGAGTTCTACATGTATATTCTCAAAACTGAATTCATTTAAAAATATCAGCATCCCAAATGTCATTGCCTCTTTTGTGGCCTGATATATTGTTTAACAAAGAAAAAAAATCAAATCAATATTTGGTAACTCTGGCGGGAAATTATAATCATTTTCAAGTCGTTTTTATTGTGATTAATACATGCGGTTCACTGAAAAGATTTGCGGCACAAATGTACTAATATATTCCACCCAGATCAGAGAAATATAAGCCATTGCACCTCCTGGAGTTCCCCTTCCCTGCAGCTAAAGACAACAGAATCTAAGCATGCTGCCAACGGCAAGGATTTTCATATCGCTCAACCAGGCTTAAATATCTGCTAATTTAGATAATGGCTGCAGTCCATCAGTTAATAGTATTTACAACAAAAACATATGGCCAGTAGTTGGACGGCCAGTCGTTAGCTAATGTGAGTCATTTCCAGATGATAGAGAGATAATTTATATTGTCATTAGGAATTCTGTTTGAGTAGTATGGCATCTGCCAGGGTTGACCTTAAGAGTAGACATTGGTAGCTACTTATGTGTTGATAATTGAGGGACTCAGAAAAAGATCACTCGCTCATCACAAATGATGGGGTTCAGACTGAAGCAAGCACTAGAGCTTGAGGGAAGGAGGGGAGAGATGTGAGAAAAAGAAGGAACGAGTGAGAAAAGACTAGGAGGACAGGGATTGAGCCAATTAAAGTCTACATTCATCAGAAAAGATGCTAGGCTATGCTGTATAATAAATAATCCCTCATCACAATGGCGTAACCCAACACCATTTTTCTTGCTTGCAGTACCTGTTCAGCATGGGTCAGAGAGGGCTCTGCCTGATGCAGTGACTCAGGAGGTAGAAGCTTCTATGACATCAGAGCTTCCTCCCCAAACTGATAGGCATTTCTGATCACACTTGGTTGTCCACAGCAAATCCCGTGGCACCTATACTTCAAAGGAACTGACGTACCTCCCATCGATATGCCTGGAAAGGAGTGAACTGGAAATACTAGTATCTGGTAAACAACATATTAGTGTAACAGAAATAGTAACCACCATAAGGCTGGACACAGTAGGAGGTTAGTTCAGGTAGGTAAGAATGGCCAAAAACTGCTTTTCCTTGAATCTTACCAATGAGCAGGAAAAAGAGACCTCTTGTCATTTCATTCACCCTAAACTAGGCCTAGGGCAGTGATGGCGAACCTTTTGAGCTCGGGGTGTCAGCATTTTGAAAAACCCTAACTTAACTCTGGTGCCGTGTCACATATAGAAATTTTTTGATATTTGCAACCATAGTAAAAAAAAAGATTTATATTTTTGATATTCATTTTATATATTTAAATGCCATTTAACAAAGAAAAATCAACCAAAAAAATGAGTTCACGTGTCAGAGGTTCGCCATCACTGGCCTGGGGTGATGCCTGGAAAAGACAGAACCAAGGAGCTTCCAGGACTCAGTACTTTGCCAAATTAATATGAAGTTGAAACCCTACGCAGCATATATAAAGGTAGACAGGCATTAGAATCTGACACAGTTTACTCTTATCCCAGGCATTTCTGCCAGTTTCTAGATCTGCAAAATAGAATCCCCCCGTGAGCTGGCTAAATTTAAACTCCAGCACGGAATGCATGGCTCTTCTACTTCCACCTCATTTTCTTCCTGCCGGTGTGGTCTGCAGCCCCTGAGCTCATTTGGACTAAAGTCTAGGATCTGTACTTTTGCATCTGGTTTGTTTGGTCTCAAGGGAGTCTTACAGAAGGCAGAGCTATAGAAAGAAAGGGGAATTTTTAAAAAATAAGAATCAAAGACTTTCCTATCACAACTGTTATTGTGACTGATGGTACAATTGGCTGAAAACTAAAATAATAAATGAAAGAGTATAGGGGTAACTTATAACACATAGATTATACTTCAAAAAGAATAACACCAGAAAATCTATATATATAGAAGGCTAATATGCAAATTGTCCCCTCGGGAGTTCGTCAGAGAGACCGGAAGTTCAATCACTTGCTATGACATGCACTGACCACCAGAGGGTGGCGTGGAACGAAGGAAGGCCCGGGCGAGCAGCTGGAAGGCCCTGATTGGCCCTGATCGCTGGCCAGGCCTAGGGACCATACCTGTGCACGAATTCTGTAGTAGTGAAATATCGTGGGAAGAAGTACAGAATGCCAAACACCAAGGGGAATAACCAACTGAAGAGAACAAAGCTGGGAACTTATAAATGGAAGTCTGTCCAGGAGGCTCACCCTTGCTGGCAGACAGGGTCTGTGCCCAGCAGTTGGGTAGCATCTGGGAATTTGTTAGAAATGCAGAACTTGGGTCCTGAACTTTCCAGAGTCTGAGTCTGCATTTTAACCACATCATCTGGTGATTCATGTGTGTGTTCATGTTGGCACTCACCTAGATTGTAACGATTACAAGTTATTGAAAAATAGAAAAATGTGATTGTTTATATGTTCTTACATTAAGAAAGCAGCACCTAACAGTGTCTGACAAACTACTTGGTTATTGTTGACCATTTATTATTAAAATCAAACTACCCCTTTTATACTGGAGACATTTCGTTTACTGTATAAAATATTATCGCTGAGGTTAAGTTTATGTGGATGGCAAAACAATAAATATAAAATTTGGAAAAATAACTGAGGGATGTCTTAACCATTTATGTATTTACACATTCCTGTACATGTATACAAAACCAATGGAAAAAATATCCTTAGGTGAGGATTAATAACAACAACAACAAAGTGTAACCTTTATCATGTAAGTGTCTTTATATAATAAAGGATACTTCAACATAGAGAAGTTAAGTGTATCCAAAGTTACAAAACTTTTTTTTGTTAATCCTCACCAGAGGATATTTTTTTCCATTGATTTTTAAAGAGAGTGGGAGGGAGGGAGGAAGAGAGAGGGGTGGGGAGAGAGAGAGAAACATCAATATGAGAGAGACAGCTAAGAATTTCCCGAAACTGATAAAAGACTTTGATTCATAGATTCAAGAAACTCAAATTGCATTCAAGATAAAATTTAAGTTAGAGGCAAATAAATGGGAATATGGTTAACGAAGTTACAAAAGTAAAAAAAGGAACAACAAATAGGCAGAATATATATAAAGTAAGTATCAAGATGATAGGTTTTTAACTAAAATACTATTGCTACAACTTACATTAAATGTAAATGTGCTAAGTGCTAGGACTGGGATTTTTCAGGACCTCTCAGATGCCTTCACGCTATTCTGCCATCTCTGTAGGAGCTGATCATTCCTGGTTTACCCTGACTCCTGGAATGCAATTTTCTGAGTCCTAAAGCAGTGATGGTGAACCTATGACACACGTGTCAGAGGTGACACGCGAACTCATTTTTTTGGTTGATTTTTCTTTGTTAAATGGCATTTAAATATATAAAATAAATATCAAAAATATAAATATTTGTTTTACTATGGTTGCAAATATCAAAAAATTTCTATATGTGACACGGCACCAGAGTTAAGTTAGGGTTTTTAAAAATGCTGACACGCCAAGCTCAAAAGGTTCGCCATCACTGTCCTAAAGCATTGTGGGTTCCTACCGGTTCCCACCACTGGTGGGCCCTGGAGTGCAACTTTTGTCCCTCTATCTTCAAAATTCTTTCCATAGTGTTGCTCAGCTTCCCTGCTATCACCTCTGGGCTGACCAAAGACCTCTGAGCCAAACAAGCCCCAAAGGAATACTCATTTCTCTGCATGTCTGTCAGCACTCAATTTTCTGCATTTCTGTCTTCTCATTCAATAATTCTTTACTGCCTTGTTAGGATCCTGATCAAGTATAACATAATTTTATAACATAATTTATGCAGGTTTTCTAGTTGTTATCAGTGGGAAGAGGGGATCTTAATAACTAATTTGTCACCATTAGTAAAAGTAATTCCCCTTTATTTATTTTTTAAACTTATTAAGCATAAGGGTTTTAATAAAAACAGCACACAAATCATATTAAACATTAGTGAATCTCTGAATTCAATCATTAATATTATATTTATTATTTGTAAGTCAAGGATGAGTGGATTTATTATATACATTGCCCCAGTGCCCAATTCCATCAATATTCAAATGGGCATAAGTTTTATGCAAGCATGTTTAACATCAACTTCCTTTAGTTTAGCTGATTCTAAGGAAAAACACAATAATTATGGATATAATGTAGGAATAAGGAGCAAGTGGATTCCACATATCTATAACCTGGAAGATACAGAGTAATAGGAGGACCATGAAGCTGAAAGGAAGACAGAAATGAAGCTAATATACAGAAGACCAGTTTCACTTTCAATTTTCCAGGATCTACTATGGCTCTCTGAAGCGAGAATAGCTGGCAGTTCTACTAGCAGGCAAATTATGTTGAATTGGGGGCTCATGTGACTATGTCTCCCATCTCAGTTTCACAGGTTTATGCTTGGTTATTCTTAATGATGAAGACAAGGGCAGATGGCATGGCTAGTTAACAGGCTCTAAGAGACAGCTACCAGAACTTAAACGGGAGTTAGTCTTAAATAACTCAAAAGCTCCCAATTGCTCAAATGAAAAATGTGTAGTCAGTTGTCAAGAGACGGACTCGGTTACTTTATTTTAATCCTTCAAACTTTGCTTAAGGCAGTTCTATTCAGAAACTGCTTATGGAGCAGGGAAAATTCTGCTGGTAAAGACCAGGTCTCTGATGACAGTTGAAAAATGAGTATGAATTAGCAAGGTAGAGAAGGGCATAGGGAAAGGGTAATCAATGCAGGGAGATATTGAAGGGAGATATTTTAAGATCTTATCATGTGAGAAGCTAAGTAGAAATTTCTGCCTCTAATCAGACAAAAGTTTTTGACCTGATTCAGAATGAATGAATAATGATGCAGGTTACTATGATCAGAAGAAATATAGTATGTCAAAATCCTGAGGTACATCAATATTTAAGAAATGACTTGGAAAAGAGGGCAAAGGACTTTGAGATAAAGAGAACCCGGAGAAAATAATATCTGATAAATCGAGAAAGTTGCAAGTTTCAAGAAGAAATAAGTTCTCAAAGATGTTTTAAAAAGCCTGTGAATCTAAACAGAGAATACTGAAAAGCCATTAGATTTAACATTATGTTGATCACTAAGGAATTTTAGAGACATTATTATGGCATCCAAAATAAGATTTGAGTGAGTTAAGATGCAAAGGAAGTGGAAATAACAAGGGCATAGCAGACTTTCAAAAATCTTGGCTATTGTGAGATGGGGTGACAGCTATGAAGGGATGTAAGGTTGAGGAAAGGGTTTTTTTGTTTGTTTTATGTTGTTCCTCTTCCCCCAAGGAGAAATAAAGTTAGAGATCTAGAAAGACCCAGAGGACTAGTAGGATAAATAGAGGAGAAAAAGTGTATAGTTGATGGAGAAAATACCAAGTGAGAAAGAGAAGTCTTGATGGAAAGTAATGGGAGGTGGTTGGCCATAAAATAGAAAGGCATTTTTAACATCTGAGGATAGGCAAAGGTTGCTTAATGAAGATATAGATGGGAATATGTTTTGGAAGTTTAGCTGTGCGGATGATTTATGATCAGACCGTAAACTATGCAAGACATATTGATGAGTTGCACTCTCAAAACTCAGTTGAAGTTGATTTTAATACAAATGTTATAATTAAGAAAAATAAGATGATTTATAATAGTCATCTACATAATGAAGACTCAAATAAGAAATCGAATTGCAAACAAATCCACCAAGAATATTTTATTTTATTTCATTTTTCTAAAAATTTAAAAAACACACTTTCAGAGAGAGGAAGGGAGAACGAGCGAGAGAATCTTAGATTAGTTGACATGCAGGGCCCTTACTGGGGATCGAGCCTGCAACCTGGGCATGTGCCCTGACTAGGAACTAAACCCTGATCTCCTGGCTCATGGGTCAATGCTCAACCACTGAGCAACACTGGCCAGGCCCAAGAAGATTTAAAAAGAATCTTGTACATAAGACTGAGTTCGAACAAAGATTACAGGCTGGGAGGGAGTTGCTGATGTTCCAAAAAGGCTACATTCTCACCAGTAAGACTACCCTTAGACTTCAAGGACATCCTGTCCATCAACCAAAGGAAATGCCAGCAGCCAGCATAAGACGAATATTTGAGAGGGCAGAAGTCAAAGAGGAAGACATGCCTGAAAATATGATGCAAAGTAAGAGCTGAGAAAAGGGTTTTTGAAGCATTCACTGCAATTTGTTGTACCTAGTAATCTTGTCTATTTGTGTCAGCCTTTGGGATTTAAATAGAGATCACGCATCCTTATCCGGTTTATGCCTGCTGTCACAGCGATATTTCCTGTTTAGTGTTTGTCATACGGTGAGCCCAGATTCAGGCACACCTGGGTGAACATTAAAACTAAGAAAGGTCATGCTGGAGTTGAGTGAATATGTCAAGTTAGGATAGCTACAAATCTTAAAAATCAGATTGCCATGTCCATTGGTGCTTGCCCTAAGCCACTGCAGCCAATGCATTTTGCTTTAATCTAATTTGAACTTGATGTGCTTGATGTGATGAGCTTAGCTGTTCAGACTACAGTAAATTAGCTAAGGCTGAACTCTTGACCTGACGATAAAAATCTAATCACAGGAAAAATGCCTAAGAGGCTCAAGAACCCCTCAGACTGTAAACATTCTCAGTCTCCCAGTGGTTCCTAGGAGAGGAGCCAGTGCCCTAGAAAGAAGTTATTTGCAGCCACGAGTGATCAGGAAGGATTCTGTTAGCATTTTCCCCATCCTCTTTCCTTCTTAATCCTGGAAAACTAACTTATATTTTGAATATTATTTTTTTAAATATAAAATCAATGCAAAGTGCTCTATAGGCAGATTGGATTTTATACTTTCGCTCAATGATTCTCCAACGTTGGCATTAGAAACTCCCGGAGGGCTTGTTAAAACAGGGATTGCTGGGCCCTGCCCCCAGCGTTTGTTTCAGTAGGTCTGGAGTGGGGCCTGAGAACTGCATTTCTAATAAATTCCCAGGTGGTGCTGCCACTGCTGGTCCAGAACCACTTGCTACAGGTAGCTGCTCAAAACACCCTCTTCCTCGTGCAGCACCTGAGAAGCCCTGATTCCTTCTTCCCCCACCTCACTGCTTCCTCGAATCAATGAAAATTCAAGTCTGCACTGAAATCTCAGATCACTCCTGATTAATCATGTGCTTTCAAGAGACTCTGACCCCTAAGGGCTTCTTGTGAGTATTAAGTGAGAACATAGTAAGTTACATGGCTACCAAGGTGCCTGATCAAAAACCCGCAAATCCTCTGGTTACCAACACAATGCCTGAAGGAGGCAGACGGATGGGAGCACATGAGAGCATCTCCCATCTTCGACGTGTGCTCACCTTGGACCCCTGAGCAGGCCAGAAAGAACTCATCTGCAGTCACTGAAGCAACATCTCTTTCATATCCTCAGACAATGGCAATTTTAACCATAATTGGCAATTTTAGAGATTACTTAACAAAATCACACACACAAGAAACCATTGCTCTCCTTAGCAGTTCTTAAATATTTTAGGTCCTGGGCTTACATATTTTAGGTCCTGAGCTTACTTTGAGAAACTGAGGAAAACTATGGGCATGTTTGTGGGGGCAGCAGTTAGAGATCTCCTAAGGGATCCATGTTCTCCAAATTCAGAACCTCTTGCTCTACGTGCTCAGGCTGATCCCTTCCTGATGAAAGAGCAGTTAGTTTCACGATTCTATCATATGAAGGCTACTTCTGAGAGGATTTCAGCATCAGGACGGGGCAGGCTCCTACTGACCTGCCATCGTCGCTGTCTTTACCTCAGCCTCTGCCTGTCCTCGAACTTGGCATCTGTATTACTTTTAGCGGTTGTGACAAAATACCACAAACTTCGTGACTTTAAACAACACACACTTACTATCCACAGTGCTGGAGGTCAGAAATCCTATCAGTGTCAGCAGAGCTGCATTCCCTCTGCAGACTCAGGAGGGAACTGGCTTCCTTTTTCAGCATCTGGAGGCCACTTGCTCTCTTCGGCCTCTGGCACCTGCCTCCATCCTCAAAGTCAGCAGCCTACCTTCTTCATAGCTCCCTGCTTTCCTCGTCATAACTCTGGCTTTTGTTCGTCTCCTGCTTTCCTCTTTCTCTTTGTAAGGGCTCCTGTATTTCATTGGGTCCACCTGGATAATCTAAGATAACCTCCATCTCAGTATCTTTAACTTAATTATATTGGTAAAGTCCCTTTGGTATTTAAGGGAACATAGTCACAGGTTCTGGGAATTAGAACATAGGGTGTGTGTGTACATTATTCTGTCTACTACAACGTCCATTTTACTATTTTTATCTAACACACACTAATGATCATCTTGGCTGATGATCATTAATTTTGATATCAGTCAAATGAAATTAATAGTAACTGTGGCTGTCAGTTAAAGCACCTTAAACTTACTTCTAACGTTTGGTAGCACTCTAATAGCCATGAATTGTGAAAAACTTCTAAAATAGTTATTTATACCCACACTAGAGGCCCGGTGCACGTGTGGGGTCTAGCCGGCCCGCCCTGGTGGGGGCTGATCGGGGGCCAGGCCGGCTGGGGTGAGGGGCTGCAGGAGGTTGGCCAGCCGGCCCCGCCCCCGATCAGGGTGGGGTAGCCGATTGGGGGTGGGCCAGCCAGAGGGAGAGTTGGCTGCCACCATGCATGTCATAGTGACCAGTCGTTTTGGTCATCTCGGTCATTCTGTCATTCTGGTTGCTTGGCTTTTATCTATCTATCTATCTATCTATCTATCTATCTATCTATCTATCTAGATATAGGTAGATAGATAGATAGATCTATAGATATAGATGATGATAATGTTGCTTCCAGTCCTCTAATGTAAAGCTTGCACACTATGGAAACATGGTCAAAGGACCCTATATTTTGGGACCAACTGAAAAAAGATAGAAAAAGAACAAATTAGTTCACCTTAAAAGAAATAGAAAGACATGATTTCACAGAAATATTGTAAAAAATAAAGTGCTATGGTTTTTTAGTTGACTCCTTGTTTAATATGAGTCTTTAAGATAATGCAATCTTAAGCTGAATTAATAGTAGTATAATTTTAGGAAATGAGATAACATTCATTCACTCAAAAGAGATTGTTTTTAAAGCATCTATGTGCCAGGTACTGTGCTAGACAATGGAAATACTTTCCACTTTGTACTGTTACTATGTCCTCATTTAAAAAACTAGGTTAATATAATATGGACAAAAAATGACATTATCCTATATAATAAAAGCATAATATGCAAATCGACCAAACTGTGGAACGACCGGTTGCTATGACACGCACTGACCTCCAGGGGGCTGATGCTCAATGCAGGAGCTGCCCCCTGGTGGTCAGTGCGCTCCCACAGGGGAAGCTCCACTCAGCCAGAAGCGGGGCTCATGGCTGGCAGGTGGTAAAAAGTGAGGGGTCCCAAACTGTGAGAGAGATGTCTGAAGCTGGCAGGCAGACATCCTCCAAGGGGTCCCGGACTGCGAGAGGGCACAGGCTGAGCTGAGGGACCCTGCCCCCCCTCCTCAGTGCATGAATCTTATGCACCGGGCCTCTAGTCATTATAGAAAAAGGTCCAACCTTTAAATTCAATAAAATCTTTGTACAACAGTGTTTCCCCTGAATTATTGTATCTGATTACACTGATTTATTAGCAAAAAACTCATTTAAAATTATTTATTGCTGTCTAGGTCATGATATTAAGGTGTTTTTTTATTGTCTGAAGTTTTACATCATGATATTAAGGTTTTAAAGTAGCTGCTTTTCAAAATGTTCACTCGAACATCACCAGCTGCAACATTTGAAAAATGTTTATTTTTTCTTTTACTTTTGCTTATATTCCACCTGAACATTTCTCACGAACTACGATCATGTATAGATCTTACATTCTGTTATTATTTTAAACTAAACTTAGTATGTTGCAACTTTAAACCACAATAAGAGTAATAAATAGATACTATAAAAATTTTAAAACAATTATTATGTAGATAATACTCTAAATTGTCTCACCCTTTTCCACAGACTCAAATCCCTGTTTCATTATTTATATTTCAGATACACATATTATTAAAATCCTGAATTGATACATACGTAGGCAGATGCTATTTATGTTAAAAGTTTTATGACTAACTTCATTCCTCTCCATCAGCAAAGGAAGCATTGAAGAAGGTGGGAAAACATGAGTGAATGTGTCAGACCACAGCCTCATGAGTCCTCAGCCATTTTGGTCACTACACACCGGCATCTGCTGTGACTCCCATCATCCCCTCAGCAGTGGCGCTCAGTAGCAGCGGAGTCTTCCTCCTCCCCAATGTCAAAGCTTTTTGTTCCAGTTCTTTCATGACAAGGATGCCCCTCCAAAAGGCATGGAGGAATACTTGGCTGTGTTCCCAAGCCCTGCTGGCAAAAGAAGAATTCTCTCATGTTATCTCAGACCCTTTTTGCTTAGACATGCAATAGGCAGTTCCTACCCACACTGCACCATGTTGGGTACAGGGGTCCTTGAAGTCTTGTTGCCTCCCAGGGCTTTACTTGAACTGGGGTTCAGACCCCCCATCAGGTTTCTGTGAAGGTTTCTATTGTTCTTCTCTTTCCTGGTATTTGGTCTCAGACATCAGCCAGGGCACAGAGCCCATTCTCTGGGAATCATACCAATACTCTTTTGTATTTGCCCTCCACCCACCTTCCAGTCTGGAAAACTTGGATATTATCTTCAGAAAGAATAAACAGTGTCTGACTGCAGTTGCAGCATACACGTCTGAAGCTCAGAAGCTGAGCACTGACTTCGTTCTCTGTTTTGTTATAACTAACAGGCCAACTCTGAGGTAATGGCTGCCTCTTGCCCCAGCTGGTTGAGAGGGTAGTGAGGAGGGAAGGGAGAGGGGTGAAAGGGTGGTTACTGGGATAACTAGGAGGTGGATACAATGCAGCCTTGGTCTCAAACTCATAAGGACAAGGGCAGAACACATGTGAGAGTGAATATTTGGAGGGGAAGCTCTTAAATTATGCGGCATTCTTAAAATTAGATGAATTGTGGGGTGAAAATGGCTCTCCTTGAGAAGAATAGCATTAAAGAGTTAAATCCAGGCTAGAATAGAAACTCAGGTGAGAGAGACAAAAAGTGCCAGTTAAGTAACCATTTTTTAAATGTATGTGTAATTTTATTTATTGTAATTTTTCTTTTCTTTTTTTTGTTGTTGTTACTCCTCACCTGAGGATATTTTTTCCATTGATTTTCAGAGAGTGGAATATGGGGGGTGGGGTAGGGAGAGAAATATCTATATGAGAGAGACACATCTATTGGCTGATTCCCCGCAATGCCCCCAAATGGGGCCTGGGATCCAACCTGCAACCCTTCTGTGCACGGGCCAATGCTCCAACCACTGAGCACACTGGCCAGGTCTGTAATTTTTCTTGATATAAGTTAAATTTAAATTTTTTAAAATGCTGTGAGCAATGAAATGTGCTGGGGGAGAAAAGAATCACTCACGTTTTTACAGCCTGTTCTCTTCCAGTCACATGGTGCTTGCAAAATTTTACCTTAGGGAAAAGTAAAACAAAACACAAACCCAGAGAACGTGTCCTCATCATACTCTCCCCTTGTTATTGAAGACTTCCCATTGTAAACCTAAGATGCTGCCAAATAGTATGAGAGGGAGTTTTCTGTCTCTTTTTTTCTTAAGTTGATATTTTTATATTGTTACTAAAGAATTGTGTTTTTGCTAGAAAATGATTCATTTGACTACAAAACCCCATTTGATCTAAATGTCTTTTCATGTTTTCATATAGCACACAATTAGGTCATAATAGCTTCAAGTATGTCTTCTTTTTGGATTTAAAGAGGCTAGGAAGTTATTTTAATGCAAATAATAAACAATGAATCAATCATAGACTTTTTAAAAGTTTAATGGTTGGCTTATCAATCATCAAATATTTGAGTAATGCAGGATTAACAGGAGTAGTTTTTTTAAATGAAGATTTATTTATTTTCATTTTAAAATTTTTTATGGAATTTATTGGGGTGACATTGGTTAATAAAATTCTATAGGTTTCAGGTGTACAGCTCAATTATATGTCATCTGTACATGAACAGGAGTAATTTTGATCATTATCTGTGACATAAACAGATTAGTTCCTATTTCTCCCTTATTGGTTTTCTTGACAACATAAAAAAATAATTGCTTTTTTGTGTGTAAACTCAGTCTAGTAGAAATTTGTTCATTATGTTATTGCTTTTTTGGCATAAGCTTTCAGGTATCATCTTCAATATTTTAGCTTGTTTGCATGAGAATATAATATGTGGTCTCAATACTACAACCCTTAATATATATGGAGAATTTAATTTTTTCACTAAATCATTGACAATTTATAAAACGAAAATGGCATTTTTTTTTGACTCAGATGTCCACTTCAGATAATAGTATGCTCAAGAAATAGCACAAAAAAGAGCTACGGTGGAAGAGATAGTGAATGAGTTACCTATTTCCTTTCCCAAATCTGGAAATGTGCTTTCATTGTCTTTTCCTTATTCAGAATTTTGGCTTCTTGATTTAATTTGACATTTAATCTATGTACACGATTCAACTCAAATCCTTCTAGAGCAGTGGTTCTCAACCTTCCTAATGCCGCGACCCTTTAATACAGTTCCTCATGTTGTGGTGACCCCCAATTTTCATTGTGACAAATTGAACATAATTAAAGCATAGTGATTAATCACAAAACAATATGTAATTATATATGTGTTTTCCGATGGTCTTAGGCAACTCCTGTGAAAGGGTCGTTCGACCCCCCAAAGGGGTCTCGACCCACAGGTTGAGAACCGCTGTTCTAGCGATAGAAGCATTGCTGTATGGTTACCATCTGTGTACTCTGTCCTATTTCAACAGTGAGGCGACAGGGTTGAAAGTGTGAATGGGTTATCCAGTCAAAATACCCGACCTTGTGGACAGTGCTGGCTCCTCCTCCTCAGATTACTCTAGGAAGCCGCCATCACCTTCGTCCCCAGCCTCGTACAAGAGACAAAGGGCTCTCGAGGCCAGGGCGCATAACAATCATTTGTGCAGCTTTTGATATTCAGATTCTCAAGTGCTTCCTAGCTCTAACTGAATCAGAAACTCTGGATGTGAGCCTGGGAGCTTGCATTTTTAACAACTCACCCAGGATTCTGAACGCTGGCTATGTATTATAGCCTGTTTTTTAAATTCTCATTCTTTAACTATCCCTGCTGCCCAGACTTTCCTCCGGACTCTTTTGGAACCCAAGTATGTACATACTAAATTCCCTATAAATCCTTAGTGTCATATCAAACCCATCTGCCAATATCTGCCTCATTGGAAACCTGGCTCTCCCTAGAGGGGACCCTTTTCCCTTTGGTCCACTAAAGCAGAGGCTGGAAACTCTCATGTACCCCAAATATTGTGGTCCGGAGGTTGTGCACCTGTACCTCATGGTCCCTTCTGTATTATGCTTCCTTGTCCTGTGATCTTGCTTTAACGTCCTCAAATCTCGGTGCCTCCACCTCAACCTCTGAAGACTGTAAAGGCTTCCTTCTCTTTCCAGTTCATGTCATCAGTCAATACCCATCTCCAACTGATTTCTCAGTTATTCTCCACTACATCATAACTTCTCCTGTCTTCCATTCCTCACCCGCCCCACTACATTCAGCTGATGGCTCTCCTCATACTTGAGAACCTGTAAGTCACCAGATGGAAACACCGGATTCGTGCACCGGTGGGGTCCCTCGGCCTGGCCTGCAGGGATCGGGCCGAAACGGGCTCTCCGACATCCCCCAAGGGGTCCTGGATTGCAAGAGGGTGCAGGCCCAGGCTGAGGGACCACACCAGTGCACTATATTGGGGCGGGGGGGGGGGGGGGACCGCAGGAGGGCTCCAGGGCGTGTCAGGCCCATCTCGCTCAGTCCCAATCCCATCCACTGGACCCCAGCAGCAAGCTAACCTACTGGTCGGAGTGTCTGCCCCCTGGTGGTCAGTGCGCATCATAGTGACTGGTCCCTTTTCTCTTTTGCATTTAACCTCTCCTCACTACTAGATTATTTTCCTCAGCAAGTAAATAGGCTCTGATATTTTCCATACTTAAAAATACTTCCCTTTTCTATAACTAGACAAGGTGATTTTAAAGTTTGTGTGGAAAAATAAAAAGGCAAAAATATCTAAGATAACTTTGAAAAAGGAAGAGCTATGAGGTTAAAACATACTATAAACTCTCAGCAATTAAAGCCATGTAATTGGTTCATAAATAAACAGATAGACCAATGGAAAATGATCCAAAGGTTAAAACAAAGAGAGTAATTTAGTAAACAATAAAAGTGACATCAGAGAACAAAGATAACATTTTAAATAAATGGCCTTGAGATAACAAAATTACCACCTGGGAAAGATACAGTTAAATTAATACTGCCCATGACATACGAGGATAACATCTAGATACATGAACTATTTTAATGTAAAAAAATCCCCATAAGAACACTGAAAGGAAATATAAACCAATTTCTTTATAATACCAAAGAGGCTAAAGCCTTTCCTGCTTAAATAAAAATTCACAAACCAAAGAGGAAAGATAAAAATATTTGACTATATAAAAGAAGGAAAGGAAGGAAAAGAAAGAAAAGAAAATTTTAAAAAGTTAGAATGGAAGAGAAAGAGAGAGGAGACAGAGAAAGCAGGTGGAAAAAAGGAGGGGAGAGAAGGGGGAAGGAGGAGAGGAGAGGAAGGGAAAGGAGAGGAGAAGAGAAGAAAATTTCTGCTTGGGGAAAAAACTATAAAATAAATTAAAAATGAAAAAGGTGGGGAGAGAATATTTGCACTCACATCACAGATAAGGGATAGTCTCTTAAATAAAGATCTCTTATGAAACACACGTAAGACAGTAAAGAAAAGACAATGGTAATAAGCACAAATAGTTCAGAGAAAATAATTCAAGTTTATAAAAATGTCCAACTTTATTCATAACAAGAGAAACACATATTAAAAGTACACTTAGCTTCTATTTTCACTTATCAGATTGGCAAGATTCAAGTTTCACAACAGTTGGCAAGGGAATAGGGAAACAGGCCCTCTTATATTGCTGGTGAGAATGTAACATTATGTAACCCCACAGGAATCAGTTTAGCTCTATCTACTAGTATCTACATTACAGAAACAGGCCCGGCCATCTCATTTCTGGGAACTTATTCAACAGATGCACCTGGACAGTTGCCGGAAGAAATATTTGCAAGGTCATGGATTGGGGCACTGTCTGTAGCAGCACAATATTGGAAACAACCCAAGAGTGTGTTGATAGGGGGCTACTGAAAGTGATACATGCAGCAAGAACTACTATAAAAACTAGGAAGCTCTCCATATACACTATTAAATGGGACACTTCAGGTACAGAATAGTATTTTATATGCTTAAAATATGCACAGAAATGAAAACATGTACTCATACTTACTATATCTTCACAAAGAAACGCTGAAAGTTTCCCCAAGAAATGAATAAAGTAAAAAGTGTTCATCAAGGATAGGAGACAAGTCAGGATGCAACCAAGACTTATCAATGTATCTTTTCATCTTGTCTTATTTATATGTTACTTTATTTAAATCAAGATGGTTTGCGTAAAACAAAATATAAATAAAATATTTAAATTCTCTCTTTACTCTACATTTGCCTCAAGGTTTTTATTTCTCTGTCCCTGTTAATGCAAAATTTCATAAAAGAATTATCTCCACTTGCTCACCCATCACTCACTCTTCAACCTGCTGGATTCGCTCTTGCTGCCTCCCCACCAGTCAAAAACTACTCTTGCTGAGGTCATTAATAACATCCATTTTGACAAAGCCAGGCAACACTTTCTGACCTCATCATTCTACACACTGACTGTCCTTGATGGGTCTGTGACACTATGGTGCTCATTTTCCTCCTATTTCTCTGATCACTCCTGTTTCCACTTCTCCCTGAGATCTCACTGTAGTTTTCCTCACGCTGGTCCTAGGCTCTCTGGGCTGGTCACAGGTCATCTTCTATCCTGCTACTAGAAGTTCTCTTCAAACTCCTTAACTCTAAATATCATATTTATACAGCACCAACATTTTATCTCTGACGCAGACCACCCACTGAACTCTAGAATCACATATTCACAAGGTCAGGTATATGCTTGGCTATCGGTGGCTATCTCGGTGTTAACCTGGGCAAAGCAGAACTGATTCCCACTACCCTCACCACCCAAATACTTATTGTTCCCCCAGTTACCTTCATTTCAGTGAATAAAATCACTACCCACTTAGTTGTTTAAATAGAAACCTAAGAGGTAATTCGCTTCCTTTCTCTTAACTCCTTATCCAATCTAGTATTAAATCTAGTCAATTATACTTAGAGACTATATCTTGAATCTGTATGCTTGTGTTTTTTCTTTATCACTACTCCAATTTTATCTCTCGCCTGCACCACAATAACAGTGTATCAATCAGGGTTCTCCAAAGAAACAGAATCAATAAGATTATCTACCTTTAAAGGAATTGGCTCATACGATTGAAAGGGCTGGCAAGTCAGAAATCTCTAGGGTAAGCTATGAAATACATTCACAGCAACATCTGGACTAGTGTTTGCCCAAACAACTAGACACACCACAGGCTACCCAAGATGACACATAGAACTCACCAAAACGAGTAATTCTAATTAGTTTATTTCCACATTAACCTCATTTCCCAATCTGATTCCCACACAACAGTTGGCATAATCCTTCTAACCGTGTCTTTTCCATTGCTTCCATTGCTTCTCATTGCACTTGAAATAAAATCCAAACACTTTGCCTACAGGTTCATCTTCCAGTCGAGTTTTCTCCTCTGCATGTACTACGCTCCAGCCACTTGGAGTACTGGCCTCCTCTGTTCACCCAGCATGCCAAATTCTTTCCTATGCTAGGGCCTCTGCATATACTTCTCAGATGTGATACGTATTTGTGGAGGAATAAATAACAAATAATCCCCTCCTATGGGAGATAGCTCACTTTGTTAAGAGAGTCATTCTCGTGGTTCCAACTTGAAGCAAACACTGGAGCCTGGTGCTTCTTGACTGAGAGCAGTACAGTTGTGCTCACTGCACTGTCCTTGTAGGACGTTTCCCATTTAGCCACTCACAACCTGCCACGCTCAGTGCCCGCTCTGCCTCTGATCTTGGTGTCAATACCTGCTATTCTAGTCCAGTGATGGCGAACCTATGACACACGTGTCAGAGGTGACACGCAAACTCATTTTTTTGGTTGATTTTTCTTGGGTAAATGGCATTTAAATATATAAAATAAATATCAAAAATATAAATCTTTGTTTTACTATGGTTGCAAATATCAAAAAATTTCTATATGTGACACGGCACCAGAGTTAAGTTAGGGTTTTTCAAAATGCTGACACGCCGAGCTCAAAAGGTTCGCCATCACTGTCTAGTCTATTCTTTTCATGTATTATTAGTGGTTTCTACAGCTCTATTGGATTTTATTGTGAATTTGATCCCATTTATATATCTTCAAAAATCCCCCAATCCTTTGGACTTACCTGTTTTCCTGCTTTGAAGTTTTATATTTCTTCTACCATTTTAATGTGAGCTTAAGATGAGGAAGATGGGAGTGCATGCATTTAGTCGGTCAGGTTCCTTTGACTGTAAATTTATCATTCAAAACATCAGAACAGAACCTCAAAACATATTAATGAAGATGATTTTATTGAATTACAGGACAGGGCACATAAAAATTAAATATTTGAGTACTTTAAGAAATTATTCAAAACTAGAAACTTTAAATGTTAAAAAGTACATTTTTAGTAAGTATCTAGACAATAGCTACTTATTTGTTATTTAAGAGTTTTGTGATTAAGGCAAATATTTAGTTATGCACTGAATCCCCATATAGGTAAAAAAGATAATTAATTAAATTTTGTTATTAAAGCAAATTAAAGTTCTTAATTAAAGAAACGCTATTGCATAATAAGGAAATACCGCACACGCTTAATGAATGTCAGTTCCTTTCCTCCATTTCATGCTGAAGAACCACATACTCTCCTCTCACCTCTCCTAAGGAAGCATTTGAAAACGCTGTTAAAGTTTGATCTCACCCAACATTATTTGATCATAAAGCTCTTTGGTCAATGGAACGTAAGTTTTTTTCAAGTTATCCATGAAGTAAAGTGGATCAGAAATTTTCAATGGACTGAATCCTTCTTGCACCAACTGAAACTTCTTTGGTTTGAATGTCCCTGTTGTTTCCATCTTTTCCTATAGAGCAATTACCGGGATCAGTGGAATCATTTAAGATTATACATAACACAAAAGTAACATGGTTAACAATGCAGACTACAAGAGTTACAACATTTTCATACCCAATGGCCATCTTTATTTACCACTAATAATTTAACATTAGAAATTAAAAAATTGGCCTCTACACATTTAAATCGTTAGCTTAATTTAGCTGTGAACTTTATTCAACATATAAAAATTATGAGCATAGTCAGTAACTGATTACAACGGATTATAAATATGTCTACGACACATAGGTTTATCTCTTCAGTTCAATGTCAATACAGTATTATGTACAGAGAATGCTATTAAACACGAAGATAAAGGTTGTAAAAGACAGGTATCTATTCCGTAAGGCAGATTACTATAAGAACCAGGGGGAGTAAAGAATGATCTATAACTCGAGTTTCCAAGCTATACACTGAGGTGCATTGTGGTACCTAAATGAATTTCTAGGGTCTCCACGGAATATTTTAAATTTTCAAAATAAACCCAGTGACATCTGTCAGTCACCACTTGGAAACAACTAGCTCAATATTAGTTTGTGTTACATTCATTTCTGAAATGTCATGTCTTTGTGAAACAGAGTTTTCAGTGGAGCTGTGATAAAAAGCAAATCCAAATTAATGTATAACATGGAATTAGGCTGGGCTTGTTCAGTCCAATCTAATTCCAAAGTTTGAAGAGTTGTGCAGTACCAAACGTACACATCTTTATTTCTGTGGTTATTTGAAAATGAAATAAAAGTATTTTTCTTTCAATTTATATGCATTATTTTTTCAAATGGCAACTAATTTGTTAGACCCAAATACTTACTAATTTGTTTTGGCCTAACCACTGAATAAATGAATGTTTAGGTACTTGTTTTGGGTCAAGAGTGTCATAAAATAATTACTGAGACACTAAAGATACCATGAATCTAGAAAGTTTAAGAAGCTCTGCTTTAAGAGATTTAAAGGAGATATGAGTGAATCACTTTAACTTTCTGTCGCTAAAGCTCTCATGTACCTGGGGCCTCTGACTCAGGTATGTGGAGTTTATAAGAAGCTCTGCTTGCCCTAGCTGGTTTGGTTCAGTGGACAGAGCATCAGCCTGTGGACTGAAGGGTCCGGGTTCGATTCCAGTCAAGGGTACATGTCCAGGTTGCGGGCTCAATCCTCAGTAGGGGCCGTGCAGGAGGCAGTCAATCAATGATTCTCTCTCATCATTGATGTTTCTCTCTCTCTCCCTTCCTCTCTGAAGTCAATAAAAATATATATTTTAAAAAAAAGAAGAAGCTCTGCTTTAAGGGATTTAAAGGAGATATGAGTGAATCTCTGTGGCACTTTCAAGCATGGAAAAGCATCCTTGTTTTAAATCAGATGACATGTAGAGGTCCATATAAAGTTCTATGAGTAACTTGGTCTCTTTGATTTATACTTCTAAATTCAACTTCTCTTTGAACCTCCTTCCCTGCTCTCATGCCTTCTCTCCCCTTTCCTACCCAACACTGTCATCTCAGAATCTCTGATTACTTCCTAAGGATACATTTCTGCGAATAAAATTACTAAGGCAAAATATATGCAAATTCTAATAGTCTGATCACATATTTAGCAAATTATTTCCTAGAGAGGTTATAACAATTTGTGTTTCAGAATGAAAGGACCAATTTAATTTCTTCCCAGCCATATTAAATAATAAAACATTTAAATTTTTTTTTTGTAAATTTATTGGCAGAATTCTTTTAAAATTTGTGCGAAACAGATTTTTTTGATTTTTTTTATTTTTTTAAAAATATATTTTATTGATTTTTTACAGAGAGGAAGGGAGAGAGATAGAGAGTTAGAAACATCGATGAGAGAGAAACATCGATCAGCCGCCTCCTGCACATCTCCCACTGGGGATGTGCCCGCAACCCAGGTACATGCCCTTGACCGGAATCGAACCTGGGACCTTTCAGTCCGCAGGCCGACGCTCTATCCACTGAGCCAAACCGGTTTCGGCGCGAAACAGATTTTTAATAATATAATTGTTTTATTCATTTTGTCAGAAGTAACTTATTCTTTTGCTTATATCAGATAATTCATTTATTAAATAAATATTTTGACAACTAAGTGTCATGCATTATTCTAACTATAGGAAATACTGTAATAAACATTACAGTCATGGCCCAAGTACTTTTAGGTGCTTAATGATGCTAAAATATTTTCTAAATTTGTATAACACTGATTTAGTCTTCTAGAGTAGTCCTATGCCAAAATACTTCTTCTGTTTAATAACAATGAATTTAAGTCGTCCCAGGAGAAAATGTTTAAAATATTATGATTTATCAACTTCCTACTTCATTAAAATACATTGTTTCTAGTGGAATAGGGAGGGCAGGAGGGAGCTGGGTGTGGACATAAAAGGACCACAATTGAAATTGTTCATATCCTGACTGTGGTCATTGATGCATAAAGCTACACAGCTAATAAAAGTGTATGGAACTGAAGACTGAAGGGGTTAAGAACAAGCCTCCCAAAGGTATGCCACTTTGGCATGTGAATTATTTTGAAGGCAAATGAGACCCTGAGGATTCATGAGAAACTTTTACCTCTCCCTTAAAGAACTTAAATTAGGGGCCTTGCCCATGATAAGTTATCACCAGAAATAACATTTTATGACCTATCTATATGGCAGGGAAAATTTCTAATTACTGAACGCCTGCTCTTCTTGTCCTGAAAACGACCTTCTTCCTCTGTGAAGCCCCAATGCACCTTACCTCATCCTTAGCTCAGTATGCCACCCGTACCTCATTTTAACTTTCTGTCGCTAAAGCTCTCATGTACGTGGGGCCTCTGACTCTCGCAGGTATGTGGGGTTCCCAGATGTATGTATGTATAAAATTTGGTTATTTTCTCTTGGTAATCTGTCTCATGTCAATTTAATTATTAGATCAGCTGGAAGAACCTAGGCTAGAGGAACATTTCTTCCTCCCCTATAACACACACACACACACACACACACACACACACACACACACACGCACACACACGCCCGCGCGCACACGCACACCAGTACAAGTAAAACAGAAAAGTTTAAAAAGATGGGCAAATTGTATCAATGTCAATATCAGTTTTGAAAAATGTTACCATAGGAGGAAACCAAGTAAACAGTACACAGGATCTTTTCTGTATTATTTCTTACAACTGCAAGTGAATCTACAAGTATCTAAAAATTTTTTCAATTAAAAATGTGTTATTTCTGCTTCATATTTACTTACCTTTAGTATTTCAGGTGATATGAAAATAATCTGAGATGATGTATGTAAAAGCTCTTAAAAGAAAAATATGTAAATGAAATATGTATTTATGACAGGTCAGATGATATGTCCCATTGGCCAAGCATTGACTTGACCATAAGGATTGCTCAGCAATTGCTTTAAAAATAAATATGACCCCATCTCTCACCCTATTAGAAATATAATATCAATATGATAAATGTACCCGGAAAAATTCCATGATTGGATGTTGAGAGATAATGAGTACTAGCTTTGGGAAATTTCATTTAAAGCACAATATTAAGTAGATGAATGGCTGATGAAATGAGCAAGCAAAATTACCCAGTAGCTGAATAAATGTGTTTTTATTTTTATTGTGTTTTAGTCTAGTTACCTAACAAGAGAAAAAGCCCATTTCTCAAAACAAATAAATGCAGAATTCCTCCAAAATATGAAATCCCAGAGGGGTTTTGTGGCATTCCTTATAGCCAAGTCATTGCTTGGCCAGTGGGACATATCATCTGAACTGTCATAAATACGTATTTCATTTACATGATATTTTGGACAGAATGAGGACAAAGATTAAAAGCAAAATTGCTTAAAGCCAATTCCCTTTATGTTCTGTACACCTCCTATAGACACCTTGATGTCAGCTTGGTGGAACCCCATTTTAGGCACATAGCACTAAATGTCCTCAGAAGGCACGTGTAAAATGTGGTTTTCGGCTTGTCACTGTCTCTGGGACCATCATTTTTGCTCTGAGATCTTGACTAAACAGGGAGGGAGCAATTCTACAATTAGGACAAAGACAAAGACATCCTAACATTTCATCATGCTCCCCTTCTATAATTAGGTGTCAAATATGGCATAAATTAACATGCCACGGCTTTTCATTGCTCTTCAAATTCTCTAATATAAATAAAATGCACATATGAGCTAAAAGATAAAATGTTATTTTATAATTAATCTCCTGAATTTCTGGTTTTAAATTTAATGGGTAAGTAAAATTACCTGAATTCTTAAAAATCGTGGGCAGGCATAAGCTGGTAGGAATGTTACAACTTGTTCATAAACTTTTTCCAAGTCTAAAGACTTATTTGGTTTTAAAGTAATAGAGGCCATTCCTGTTTTTCCTTCACAATCTGAAAAAGAAGTTTGAAATAGAGTCCATTTACAAGTACTAGGTGCATTTTAAAAATAGTCCTGTTGATTGCATACTAATTGTTGTAAAGGGAGACATTACATTTATTGCAGCAATGACAATGCGGCAGTGACGTAAATGAATGGGTCCTTCCCTGAGCATATGATCTACTCCCCAGAAATAATTTAGGAACAAGGAAGGGCAGAGTCTAATCCTAAATAGCTACACTACAATAATGAAATAGATGGAATGGAAAACACCATACATGACACATAATTTGCATCTTACCACCACTAATATAAAATATTAAGAAGAAATATGTATTAAGAAGAGAAATGTCCGTAATAAGCATCAATGCAAAAAATAGAGGGCATGTCTTTATTTAGAGGCTGGTATTGTCCTAACTAAATCCGCATATCGCTTCTGCGTATCATGCCACCCAGAGATATTTCCAGGGGACTGGAGTCTCCGCAGCATTACTCCAGCACCCAGTGGCTGGCTATTAGAGTAAACACCCCTTCCTCTGCTCCCCTGTCCACACTCTCACCCCCACCCCTACATCTCCATGCACTTACAAACATTAGTTAGACAATACTGTCATTAGTTAAAAAAAAAAGACAGTGAAGAGTCTTGTGATTACAAGGTGGTCACTTTTATTTGCCATTTCCACCATCATGATACAACCCTCACATGCATATTTATAAAGATAAGTGAGGCCAAACAATTTAAAAATAATTTTTGAAAGGTTCAACTTAACTACAAGTCAGTGTTCTTAAACATTTAAACTAAAACACGTTTCTGTTTAGTGGCATGTATAAACTCCAGTCTCAAAGAGAAAAATAATAGACTATTGAAAAGCAGTGAGTCACTGACCAGAGTGTTTGAGGTCTGCTTAAAAATAAACACATATATTAAAATTCAATGGGGAGAAAATCAACCCATACTAAAATAAAAAGCAAAAATCATAAAAATTTCAATGGGTACTTTTTCCTTGAGGTGGCCATGAAATTGGTTAGCTTGCTCTAGGGCAGTGGTCGGCAAACTCATTCGTCAACAGAGCCAAATATCAACAGTACGACGACTGAAATTTCTTTGAGAGCCAAATTTTTTAAACTTAAACTATATAGGTAGATACATTGTTATTAACTTAATTAGGGTACTCCTAAGGCTTAGGAAGAGCCACACTCAAGGGGCCAAAGAGCCGCATGTGGCTCGCGAGCCGCAGTTTGCCGACCACGGCCCTAGGGCATTGTTTGCCATGACAAGACTGAGATAACTAATCTCTCTCTCTCTCTCTCTCTCTCTATATATATATATATATATATATATATATATATATATATATAAAATTAGTAAGAAATGTTGAATTGCAAAACTAAAGAAAGTTGGCAATTCTCTCTGAGAATCCTTCCCAAGCCCAAAATATATTCATACCTGGCACTGCCACACCATACACGTTTGACTCTTGTATGAAATCCAACATTCCAATAATATCAGCAACCTCTGTGGTTGCAATGTTTTCTCCTTTCCATCTAAATAAAAAACAAGTTTCAGTTAGTACATCTACATTTGAAGAATTAGGTACCCAGTTTTAGTTTTAGTGCCTTGCACTTGGCTCTGTGCAAGCACCTAGTAACGGAAAATAATGGCAGTTTTCAAAACAAAATACATATTCTAAGGAAGCACTTTGTTGATAACTCAACAAAATCCAGTATCTATTTTTCAGTTAAAATTACTTTATGTCTCATTGGTATAAGTTGCTTACTGTAAAATGTTTTTTATAATATGTCATAAAAATAAAATCATGATAATCCTTCTTATTTTGTAATACAATAACAGTTAAGTAGAAAATGTCCCCTATCTCTAATGACAGATAGAAAAAACTGAAAGGAAAGCTATACTTAGTTGTCTTTCACTGTACTGAACCCTTTTGATTTCTAGGGATTAATCCATTTGGCTCTTTCAGTGCATATGAATAGATATTTTACTCTAATTAAAATAAATTTTAATTGATTTCAGGGAGGAAGGGAGAGGTGGAGATAGATAGAAACATCAATGATGGAGAGAATAATTGATCCTGCATGCCCCACACTGGGGATTGAGCCCACACCTGGGCATGTGCCCTGACCAGGAATCAAACCATGACCTCCAGGTTCAGAGGTTGACGTTCAACTACTAAATCATGCCAGCAGGGCTTAAAATAATTTTAAATAGAGTGAGCTCCTAACTTGGTACAAGAAAGTGAGGAAGTATAATTCATTTATTCATTCAAGCAATTTTTGAATGTCTATTGTCTGTCCTCACTGTTCTATAGTCATTGATTAGGAAAGTAAAATAAAGTCATAAGCCTAAAATAATCTTAAGTATTAAGAAAGAAAATCTAGAAAGGGAAATGTTGCTGTTTCATTATCTTTATCACTAGGTCAAGAAGTAGACCATATTTGACCAAATTGGTTTTAACCCTACCATTTAGACTTCAGATCTGTGTACCTGTTTGATATTCTAAGAAAAAGGAGCTTACTAATTTGGACCAAATGGATTTGTTAAAATAATTATAAAAATTGACATCAAAATTTTACTTATATTTCCATCTAGAAACAGATGGCTGGTAGATTTTTAAATGGGGAGACATGATTGAGTCTGCCCTGAAGGTCAAGGGCCTGTGGTCTATAATGCTTCCCTAGAGTCCTGCTCAGAGCACAGTTCATAGTCAGAACAGGCAGTGTAACCGCGGATGTCTCATACCTGAAAGTGTCTCCAATACGGTCATGAAAATAGAGGAAATTCTCATGATCTTGGACCATTAAGTCTCCTGTGTTAAAGTAAACATCTCCCTTCTTGAAAACATCACATAACAATTTCTTTTCAGTGTGCTTTTTATTCCCAACATAACCAAAGAAGGGATTCTTTTCATTCACTCGAGAAATGAGAAGTCCAGGTTCTCCTGTGAGAGAAAGGCATCTTTAGTGATTGGATTACAACGATTATTATACACACCATGCACGCACCTAATTTACATCTGACCAACACAACTTGTGTTGCCTATCTTCCTTTCCTCTGAACTTATTTTATTATATTTAACATCATTTACTCTGGGTGCTCCGAGTACAACCAGCACATCTTTTCATGGACTGCCACAAATGCAAATTAGTTTGGGAAAACTAACAAAAAGGAAATGGAATGTGAAGAAAATATATTAAATTTATTTTACATCTTCGCTAGATAGAACAGTGGCTACTTTTCTTTTGGATTATGCAGATTTTACCACTGCTAATAATGGAAATTCTATAAATAATAACCATAATAATAATTTTAAAAAGGCGATGATAACAGTAATTAATATTTACTGGGCACTTACTATGTAGTAAGCCTCATAGCCCTTATTATGTAGCAAGCCCCAACACTGCCATTTTGTTTATTCTTCACAGAAATGCTTTGAAATTGATAATTATAATCCCTATTTCACAGGGAAGAAACTAGGGACCAAAAGAGTAACGTCATTTGCCAGAGTCCAACAGATAGAAAGGAATGAACCTAGTACTCAAATTCAAGTCTCAATGATTTTTGCAACAAGGTTTTTGTATAATACTATCATTGATATAATTAATATGTTATTAGAAGTTTAGGAAAATGTTTTATTCCTCTGGTATGTTAGTCTGGAAATCCTCGATGGGCAAGAGATGAAACAGGAAATGTATTAGTTTACTTTAGACACATTATCAAAAATAATTTTTCAATAACATTTATTCAAATGAATCCAGATTTTGGCCAGCAATCTGCAAGGGGAAAAACTACTTCCGAGAGAAGGGTGGACGACAAGGGAGAGCAGCAATCACTGCCCCGGACGATTTCAAGGCTATTGGTGACTGGCTTTGCCCCTTGTGAAGCGAGTGAACGTCTTTGTGATGCGTTAAATGGGTTATATTCCAGCTTTTTTTTTTTTTTTTAAACTTTCTGTTCAACTGTCAATTACTCCTACTCCTTCTGGGCATTCTGGCTTCTAAAGACACACAAACCAGTGGCCACACAAGCCTGCCTTGCTGCAGCAGAGGCCCCTCATGGTCACTGTCATTACCAACCCCAGCGTCACCATCACCATCATTATCATCGTCATAATCAACTTCATTATTACACTTACTGAGCAATTTCTGGGTACCAGTCACTATTCTGAACACTTTACATATGTATCCCACTGGATTCTCATCACAAACCTGCAAGACAGGCCCTCCTATAATCTTCATTTTACAGTTGAAAAAACGGAGGAAGAAAAAGTAATTTGCCCAGTGTCACACGCAGCCAACTGTGGGGGTTGGAATTTTTAACCAGGACACCCTGACTCCAAAGCCTCTTCTCACTGCATATCCCACCAGGCTGCATTCCCTATAATTCAGAATTTTCAAGCCTCACATTCCCCTCAAATTTTATGTTGTTTTTTCTTTTTCAGGACACAAGTGACAGTTTCTTCTCTAGAAATCAATTATTGCAAATGCTTGAAAGGTCATAGTGTATTTTTATCTGTCATTTACAGGCAATTTATGCAAGACACAATGCCTTAATGGGAAAATAAACTATTTAGTAACCTTTAATTAGAACTGCAAAATAGTCATAAGCAGTTCTGGGATTCAAGTTCCAATATCAGATACTACTGTAATTGTAAAAAAAAAAAAAAAAAAAAAAAAAAGTAAAAAAGAAACCACATACTAAATAGCAAGGTGTGTTGAAATGAAGTTCCTTAGAAATGACTTTTCTTTTGAATACTATCTATAGAGTTCAATTAGGGAAAGATATTTGATAAATATCCTCAGGCTTGAAATTCAGAGGATTGGGAAATCTTGTTTTTTAATAGATAAGATTTGTATTTTTTTCCTATACTTTCAGCTGCCAGGAAAAACAAAACAAAAATCAGTTTTGCAGCATTTACCTCCACATCTGAAGTAAAGATTTAAAGGAAATCATCTCTGAAATGTAGTTTAAACATATTCTGAGGCAGGAAAATGTAAGTTTGGCCTGATTTATTCAGTCTGGTCTGCTAAACAATTTTAAGTGCACATCTCTACATTTAATTTTCTAGACTGATGATATGCAGCAGAAAGTTAATTGGGGCACTTGCTTTCATTAAAATTTCTAACTAAAGCCCTAGCTGGTTAGAGCCCTAGCTGGATAGAGCACCGGCCTGTGGAATGAAGGGTCCCGGGTTTGATTCCCGGTCAAGGACACATACTTCGGTTGCAGGTTTGATCCCCATCCCTGGTCGGGGCATTGGCAGGAGGCAATCAATTGACGTCTCTCTCTCACATTGATGTTTCTCTCTCTCCCCCTCCTTCCCATTCTCTCTAAAAATCAATGGAAAAATATCCTCTGGTGAGGATAAAAAAAACCCCAAAAATTTCTAACTAAAAATTATAAGAAAGTCTACCTTGGTGGAGGAGGAGGAGTGAAAGGGAGAAGAGAAGGGTGACAAGCTGCATGCCTGGCCCTCTGCAGGGCTTTGCATACATCATCTCAAATAATTGTCAACAATAACCTCACGAAATGAGTATTGTCACCTCTACTCTACATATGGAAAAAATGAGACTCAGACAGGTTGGGTGACCTTCCCAAAGCAGTACAGTTTCTAAATGTGAAAGCCCAGATTTAAATTAAAGTCTGCCCGATTCTCCACTACACCTAGAATGTTAAATTAAGTCATTCATTTTAATGTTGGTGATAAAGGACATTGGACATATGCCACTGTCGCAAAGCAGAAGTAAATGGTGGATTAAGAAAAATATGAAGCCAACAGTAATCCCTTTAAAATTTTAATAATTTAGCATCTGAGAGATTCATTTGTGGCATCTAACATCTAATAATTAAACCATTCTACCGACACTGAAATTCCAGTTAAGTCATATTACCTGTTAGAAATAATCATTCTTTCTTTTCTAAATTTAAATTTAAAAGAAAATTCAGAAACCTTGCCTGAGGTGACATCTTCAAATATAAGAATCTTACCTTTTTTTACATGACTACACCAGCCCTGTTCATTTCTAATGGGCTCGTCTTTCTGGAAATCATACTTTATCAAGTCAAAAGTGAAAAAAAGCTGCAAAAACAAAATCAAACGAAAACAAGATCTAGTTATTTGTGCAGTGATATCTGTGGGTAGAAGATTTTATATTCAATTGAAACAGTGAATTATGTGGATTTATTAAAACACGGACTCTTTACTGATGCAAAATTAAATATTTGAACATCAAAATTGAAGGTATTAGTAAACAGACTCATGTGCTGGCATTTACTTTCATTTCTTTCTTGTTGCCCATTACACCTTGGCAAACATGACTAATTTTAATCCTGAATGAGAGAATGCAAGCGATCCCTGCACCCAACTACATACTCGACTACCTACAGGGAAGAGGACCACTTCCTTGCCTTCTCTTTTTTGCAGTCATTCAAAACATCCCTTGAAGGAGAAAGTTTCAATAGAACTAAAATGTAAACTATGTGAATATAAGGAGTGTATTGTCTATTTTTAATTTACAGTCCCTTGAAAAGGGACCAGGTGCCTAGAAAGTACTTGTTATCTGACACTTACTTTGACCTTTCCCCAGGCCTTTTACCTAACGTCCCTAATGCAACACTCAATACTTCCGTGCACTACTGTGGTGTGAGACGGGAAATTAGTTGGAACGTCCTGATCACATTGGGTATCAAGCTTATTGGACATCTTTCCTTGTCCCCAAATATTTCCAGCTGCCTTCCTCCTGAAATGGCCATTATTACCATGTCATGCCAATTCATAGATCCACTAAAATCTGACCCGGGAGAGAGAATTACAGATAGGCTCAATCCAAACCCCCTCACTTTATAGTTAAGAAAATTGAGGTTTTTCCTGATTAATTAAATAAGCAATCTTATTAAGCTGAACTAGAAAATAGTAAACTAAAATAGAGGAAATAAAAAGAAGTGAGAAAAAATAGGAAGAAAGGACAAATAGGAGAGAAAGAGAAAAAGGAGGAGGACTAGAAGGAGGTGAGAAATGAACAAATCCTATATAATAAAAGGCTAATATGCAAGTAGACCGAATGACCAGAGCCACTGCTTGCACCCGCTACCGGTGCCCGACACGGGTCCCGATCACTAATATTGACTTAGTGTACGCCAGCCACTGTGCTAAGGATTTAAGAGCAGTTTTTAATTTAATCGTTAAATCACCCTATAAAGTAGAAATTAGCTTTATCCGATTTTAAGATGAGGTCCAATGAGAGAGGTTGCAAAGCAAAACATATTGTTATTCCAGACATAAAGATTCTTTATTAAAATGCAAGCTTGCATCTTGTTGGTCTTTGTCTGTAATTGAGTAACAGGATATTGGCCACTTGCCTAATGACTGGTAAGAAGAACGATTCCAGAAGGTCCAGAACTGCATTTATCAATTTGGCCAAATAAGAACAGAGCCCTGATCATTATCCAATCTCTTCTCTCCTGTTTTAATATGCTTTCTATTTTGAAAAATTTGCCCAGCAACTGGTGTTATCAGCTTTAGTGTTATTTCTTTTAAATTAATTTGGCAACTCCCTGCATGGGTGACATTCACTCCACACCAAATCACCGTTCAGTGTGCCTGTTGTCAGATACAGGGGACTTGATGGTCAGAAATCGGGTAATTTCATGATACAAATGAAATTAAAATATATCACAGCATCTTCTAGAAGTCGCCAGGATCAGAGCATTAAGTCTCAGCCAGAGGGATTTCTATATTTCCCTTGCCTTCAAGAGGTTCCACACTGTTACAAAAAATGGCTGTTATAACACAAATAAAAAATAGATGCCACACTTTACTTCCTAAGTAAATATGCACATGTACATTTTCACCCTATACTATGTGTATCCTTTGCTTTTTCTGCCTCAGCATAGCCAAAGGTTCTTTAATTTACGTTTGATATTTTCACCAGGATATATTTTTCAGATGATCATTCTGTACCATATCCCTGGAATAAAATGTGCTCTTTTGCTAATGATTCAAATCTTTATTTTAAGGAAGTTTTCTTCAATTAGGTTTCAAATAATTATTATCTCTTTGATCTATTTTTTTTTCTGCAGGAACACCAGTTAAGCATATATCAAGTCATTGTCTGTTTTCAAAATCTATTTTGTTAATTTGTTTTATATTATTACGAGAGGCCCTGGGGCACAGGATTCGTGCACTGGTGGGGGGCATGGCCTGCGGGGATCGGCTCGCTGTGGGAGTGCTGCTCATCCCGGTCTGCTGAACGGCTGTGGACCTGCCCTCTGAGGGGTTGCTCCCTGGTCCGGCATCTTCCGTGGAGCTGGAGCACTCACCTCTCCAGGGGACCCGGTTGGGGCCGGGCCCAGGGACAACAGCACTGAGAGGCGGCATAGTAAGCCTCAGTCCTGCGGCCATGAACCCGCCTCCCAGCCTCCAGGGTCAGTTCTGGGAGCCCAGTGGCAGCGCTGCATGGCTTGTGGGGTGTCCGGAGGAGGCAGCAGGAAGCGAAGAGGAGGAGCCTGGGGTGAGGAGGCGATGATTGCAGCCTGGGTTCCTGCCTGTTGGCCCCGGGTTCGCAGGGGGAGCAGCCACTCATCCTGGTCAGCCAAGCGGCACCTCCCACTGTGGTAGTGCACTGACCACCAGGGAACAGTTCCTGCATTGAGCGTCAGTTCGCGTCATTAGCGACTGGTGGGCTGGTCGTTCGCCGTTGGATTGCTAGGCTTTTATTATATAGGATATGAATACTCTTTTTATTGTTTGTGTGACCCCTTAATCCCATTCATCTTGCTCCCTAACGATGTTTACAGTCCTGTTTATTTTTAAGTCCTTTAATGTGGTGTTAATCTCTGTAATAGTTTCATTTTTTTCTTTATTGATTTTTTTTTTTTTAGCTGAGCATGCCTATTTTCCAACTCCTTTTGTTAATTTATGTTTTCCTTGCAATTTCCTCTTCTTTAAGCTCTTATTTTTAAGGAGAATATTAATGCAATTTTTGAACCTATGGAAAATTATTTTTCTAAAATTTTCCTGGCCATTTTGTTTCATATAAATTTTGGGAGAGTTTGTTCTAGGTCTGTAAAATATTCTGTTGGTATTTTAATGGGGATTGCATTGAATCTATAGATTGCTTTGGGTAGTATGGACATTTTAATGATGTTGATTCTACTAATCCATGAACACGGTATATTCTTCCACTTGTTTATATCTTTCTCTATCTCTTTTTTTCAATGTCTTGTAGTTTTCTGTGTACATATCTTTTACCTCATTAATTAAGTTTGTTCCTAGGTATCTTAACTTTTTTGTTGGAATGGTAAATGGGATTGTTTTTTTAGTTTCTCTTTCTGTGAGTTCATTTTTGGTTCCGGCCATTTTGGAGGACTTATTATTTTGATGTCCATATTTTTTTCAGCTGCCTTTTAATTTAGATTCATTCCCCATCTCCTTTTCAAGTTTTATTTCCTCTAGGGATTTCATGTTTGTTCCTTCCCCAGGTGTAGAAAAGAAGGCAGTCCATAACTTTTACTTGGGTTTTTTCTTAAATGAGTTGTCACCAAATTTTTTATATTGTTTGCTTTGGGAGCATATATGGGACACATATCCCTTTAGTCTTATGCATTTAAATAGTAGGTATAGCACACAAGAAGGGCATTTGGGAAATAGGTGTTGTTGCTTTCTTTTTCCTTCACTTATGAAATCCTATCTCCATTGAGAGGCTTATTTCTCTCTGAGAGACACTTATCAAATCTCTCCACACAATTATGAAAGAGTTACTGGTCCAATTTTTTCTGATTGCCTGCTATGTAACAAAACAATATGTGAATGAAGTGATAAAAGACAGAACTCATATGATATTAGGTACTTTTTTTTTCATTTCCAAACTGAAAAAAACCTAACATGAATGGAAAAACAGAAATTTTCTAAATAAATTGGAGACAATCATGCCTTCCTGCATTATTGACATTACTAGAGGCCCAGTGCATGAATTCATGCACATTGAAAGGAAATTAATTAGAAGAAATATTTTAGAGGCCCGGGAGGGACCATGCTAAGTTGGCTCCAGAGCATGTCCAGCCCTTCTAGCCCAGTCCCAATTGGCTGGACCCCAGCAACAAGCTAACCTACCGGTCAACGCTCATGGTCTGCTCCCTCATGGTTAGTGTGCATCATAGTGACTGGTCGAGTGGTCGACCAATCGGTGGAACACTTAGCATATTAGGCTTTTACATATATAGATTATAGTCTGACAGGGAATTTGAGATATCAGAAAATTAAAATTAAGTCAAGCCAGTAATAAAATACAAATATTCTTCATTGTACTCTGTGAGATGATTACTTTGGAATGACTCAGCTTTACTAAAGGAGCTTTTAATATAAATACCAATTTTTAATGGAATCAGTTCAATGAATTGAGAAAATTAACTGTAAGGAATGTAAAACTCAGTTAATATCAGCACTTACTTTCCCCAAATTACTTTTATTCAGAATGCGAATGCACTCTGGCAGGACAACAAGACCCTTAAGATCCCAAAGAATGCATTAACCTTCTTTAGGTTCCAAACATTAGGGCAATTTATATTAGCTTTGAGTCTATTTTTTTTTTACTTTTTAAAAATTATATATTTTATATATTTAAAAAAATTTTCAATTACAATATACATTCAATATTATTTTGTATTAGTTTCAGTTGACAGCATATTTTTATCTCTTTTGACACTAAATGTTTACTGTTTTTTAATTTATGATTTTTATTATTTCCTTCCTTTTAATTCCCTGAGTTTGTTTTTTAAAATTAACACTATAGAAATGGATATTTAGCCCACTAATTTTCAGCTGTTCTTATCTGAGTTTACCCACTTTGAAATGTAACATTTTCATTATGATTCAGCTCAATTTTTTTCTAATTTCTGATATTTTGTTAAGTCATGAAAATGTAGAGATGTTTTATTTCCAAATACATAGGAAATGATCTAGCTGACATCTAAAAAATGTATTTTTACCTTTATTAAACTGTTGTCAGAGACCATAATCCATATAAATTAAATCTTTTGAAATTTGCTGGAATTCCCTAAGTGGAACAATAATCTTTGTGAATTTTCATAAGTGCTAGAAAAAAATGGATACTCTGCAGTTTTTAGATGTAGTGTCCTATATATGTCCATTAGTTCAAGTAGCTTGTTCATTGTATTATTCAAATATTCTATATCATTGACATTTTTTGTTTGTTCTATAAAATATTGAAAAAGCTACAAATACAATATCCTACTATGATTCTGAATTTATTTTCCCTTGAGGTTATATAAATTTTGAGACTATTTTCAATTTTATTCTTTAAAAAATATTGTTGAGTACAAATTCTATTTTGACAATTATTTCCTCCAAGTCAGTTGAAGATATCTGTTTACTATCTTTTGTGTTCATGGTTGCTATTGAGAAATCAGCTATAAGTCTTTTACTCTGAAGAAGGTGATTTTTTGGCTGCTTTTAACATTTTAGTGGTATCTTGATAAAGTTTTAAAATAAACCATATGTTAGAAGCCTATAAATAAGTTTTGACTGATATAAAAATGAAAGGCAAATAGAAATAGTGGATTGAAAATACTCAAAGAAAATGGAGTCAAATTAGTATATATCAGGATCTATGCTTACTATTTATATTGACATCATTAAATCTGAAAACTGAACAAAAGAATTAGGTATCATTATCCTCATATGGGAGGGAAAACATGGAAGGTTGAGGTTTTCGTAATTTCTAGCACTATAGTTTGCCTCGAGGCTACTATTTTATTTATAGAAGTTCTCAACTTAAAAAAAAACCCACCTGCCCTAACCGGTTTGGCTCAGTGGATAGAGCGTCGGCCTGCGGACTGAAGGGTCCCGGGTTCCATTCTGGCTAAGGGCATGTACCTTGGTTTCAGGCACAGATCGATGTTTCTCTCTCATCGATGTTTCTAACTCTCTATCCCTCTCCCTTCCTCTCTGAAAAATCAATAAAATATGTTTAAAAAAAAACCCACCTGATAATACTTACCATCATGTATAAGCACAAAGCTAGAAGAGAGGTCACCAGGTCTCAAAATATTTCTTTTGTAAAGAAAATATGGTACTTACTTTGTAAAAGAAATTTGTTCTCCCGACTGCTCCAATTTTCCCAGTGTGATTCATAAAACAAATGTTTCCTTCAGTAGCTCCATAAAGCTCACACATCTTGATATTTCCAAATCTGTCTAAAAATTCTCTCCATACATCACTCCGTACACCATTTCCAACTGCCAAACGCACCTGATGATCCTTTTCTCCTTCTCTCTGTTAGAAGAAAATATTTTCCTTGTAATTTATTAATTCTAGTTCCCAATTCTTTCTTTCATTACTATTACTCAAATGGTAAATACCTAGAAGATGCGTATGTGCAATAATGAAAGGAAAGTAAAAAAAAATCATGTAAATCTGTTGCAGAATCACGTCCAAAAGCTAATGAAACTATCCTGGCCCAGAGTAATACAGCGTTATTTCCCCACATATGGGAAAAGCTCTTTCTAAACTCCTGCTTATTGAAACCTTATTTTGGTAAAGATCAGGTAAGGAAGGAAGCATATTTCAGGGGAAAAAAAGCATTACTTCAAAAATTATATAATATAATTGAGTTTCTACTCTCAGCTCTATCATTTATTGTCTATTAGTATATACCTTTGAACAAGAGGTTGTATACTATTCTGATTCTCAGTTTATTCATTTGCAAAAATTGATAATAATACCTGTTAATCTCACCTATATACTGCAGTATACAGTTAAGCCCCATGCCTAGCATATAGTAAACAATAAATTGAGGTCATCTAACCACTGTAATATTTGGTTTGCAAATATATGATTACTACTTGTAACTATTATATCTTTGAATGTGCAATATTCTTATATTTTTACTTCTAAATCATATGTTAGAATTTAAATAACTATATTTTATTCTACATTCAATAAGCATTATATTAATATGGATTATACAGTCATCAAAAATCATAACCTCACACACCTGTTAGACTGACTACTTTAAAAAAGACAAGAAATAAGTGTTAGAGAGGAACTGGAGAAAAGGGAAGCCTGTGCACTGCTGGTGGGGCTTCCACAGCGGATTGCAACCACTGGAAAACAGTGTGGAGTTTCCTCAAAAATCACATACAGAACTACCAAATGATCCAGCAATGCTACGTCTCGGTGTTCATCTGAGATAATGAGAACACCTTTTTGAAAAGACATATACACCCTTATGTTCCTTGCAGAGGCAAAATATTGATGGCAGGAGGCTATGTATATCTTGAGAGAATTACTCAATAAACTAATTTGATAAAATAAAAATGAAATAAGAGACAGCTAAGACTGTGGATACATTGGAAATAACAGTCTGACTTGCTGTTGCAGGCGTAGGCCCCACACCAATGGAATTTAAGTTAAATATTTTGCAGATAGAGGAAAAAACTCACTCAGTGCAGCGGCTCCTTCCAAAACAGAGGGTTCTTTTCTATCACTAACTAGAACTCTGAGGAGTCTGCCCTGTCCCACCGATGGGCGTGTCAGATATTGCCTGCCTGGCAGGAACTAGCTCTTGAACTTTCCATTGCATTTTCCTATATAAAACACTAGTGTTGCAAAGCTTAGGATTCGTTCTGCCTGAACAGAGAACTCTTTAATATGGAATAACTGTTGGATGCTTTTCAGGTCGGAGGTGAGTTTTAGCAAGCAATATTATTGATAAAATGTGTTGGCACACTCTGGAAACCAATAAGAAGGTGATTTATAAACCAAGCTCCATAGACTTTAACCTGTGTGGGCTTTAGCTACACAAGCTTACTAAATAAGAATAACCATTCATCCAAAATGATGTAATTGGTCTAGAAAATCCAATTATCAGAACTAAGATAAGGCTTTTGTCAAGAAATATAAAATTCATTTATTTAACTCTCAAGTTATTTTTATTCTACTCTCCTCTCCTTTAAAAGAAAATCCAGAAGATCATGCTTTAAGGGGTGTGAGAAAAGATTCACTGATTTATTATTTAGTGTTGTGGGAAAAAGAGAATTTATATCTCATCGTCTAAAATAGAACCAAGTCTTCATAACACCCATCTATAATTTTAAAAATCCCCTTCTCTGTTCATCAATTCCCTCGAGCCTTCTTTAGAACAAATTCCCATTCCCTTTAATTCTCCCTGAACCCTGAGGTTACTACCTAAATATCACTGGGTGTCACTGGGAATGGGATGAGGAGAGCATGCCTGCATAAATACGAGTACAACTAAGTGAATGAATGGATATATAACACCTGCATAGACACATACCCCATGGAAAGAAACAGTGTGGCAGAGACCGAGGGACAGAGAAAAAGAGATGGAGAGAGTCAGAGAGAGTGCCTGAGAGACAGAGACAAACGGAAAGCAGGAAAGACAGAATGAAAGTGAAAGAAAGTGAAAAAGACCCAAAGAGAAAGCAAGCAAGAGAGACACAAAGAGCGAGAGACAGAGTCACAAAACAAAGAGTGAACAGAGATAGTGCAGAGACACATAGTCACAGAGTGAAGTATGCACGGAGACCCACGGCCTAAGAGAAACAGAGATGCAGAGAGACTCACACGCATACAGGGATGCAAAGTGAGGCACGTGCACAGAGACACACATGGAGAATGAGACACAGAGACAAAGCACATTCACACAGAGAGAGATTCTCTCTCTCTCTCTCTCTCTCTCTCTCTCTCTCTCTCTCTCTCTCACACACACACACACACACACACCAAAACACATACACCCCAAACAAATCTGGACACAGAGAAAGATATTGGAAGAAAGAGAGAGCCACACCCAAATATGTTGACACAGTTGCACAAGTATTGAGACACACAGAAAGATACATGCAAACAGAAAGACATACAGACAGAAATCTAGGTAGAGAGACCAAGAAAGAGAACAAATACAGAAATCCAGAGTCAAGTTGTGCGGGACAGGAATAAGAAACATGTTTGCAGCCCGATGAGGAAAAGCAATGGGAGTGAATATGTTTAAGCTCCATGTCCAGTAGCTCAGGCATTACCTCATTTTAATCACCATGATACCATACACAGTAAGAAGCATATCCCCATTTTGCACAATGAGCTAATGAAGTTCAGGTCCAAGATCACATACTAAGCAGACAGAATTTGAATACATTAAAATGTAAGCACTACGCGGGCAGGGACTGTTGCCTGTTCTATCCTTTGCTGTATCAATTGCCTAGGCCCTAGGACCATGCCTGGTGCATAAGAGACGTCCACAATCCATATGTGAAAGAAAGAAAGAAAGGTAGGGAAGGCAGGTTCAAGAAAGGAAGGGAGGAAGTGGGGGCAGGAAGAAAGGAAGGAAAGAAAAGAAGAGAAGTAAGGAGATAACCAGCTTTAAAAAACCCTTAAAACCCATGCTCTATTTTTTCAAGCATTTCTCCATGATTTCAGTAATAGGAAGTAATCAAAATATGAGTTTCTAATTTAGTAGTTAGTGTTTAAATGTTGACACACTCCCACACATGTATAGAGTAAGACATTTTATGATATACTAGAGGCCTGGTGCATGCATTCATGCACAGGTGGGGTCCCTCAGCCTGGCCTGCACCCTCTCGCAATCTGGGACCCCTCAGGGGATGTCGGAGAGCTGGTTTCGGCCTGATCCCCACAGGTCAGGGGCTGGGAGGGACTGCGGGAGGGCTCCAGGGCATGTCCAGCCCGTCTAGCCCAGTCCCGATTGGCCGGACCCTAGCAGCAAGCTAACCTACAGGTTGGAGCATCTGCCCCCTGGTTCTCAGTGTGAGCCATAGAAACTGGTCGAATGGTCAAACTGTCGGAGGGACAATTAGCATATTAGGCATGTATATATATAGACTAGAGGCCCGATGCACGAAATTTGTGCAGGGGGGGGGGGGTGTCCCTTCAGCCCATCCTGCACCCTCTCCAATTTGGGACCCCTTGGGGGATGGGGATCGGGCCTAAACTGGCAGTTGGACATCCCTCCTACAATCGGGGACCACTGGTTCCTAACTGCTCACTAGCCTTCCTGCCTGATCACCCCTACTGGCCCCCCTGCCAGCCTGATCACCCCTAAGCACCTCTGCCTGCTGGCCTGGTTGCCCCTAACTATCCCCCTGCCCCCCGCCAGCATGGTCACCCCTTACTGCCCTCCCTGCAGGCCTGGTTGCCCCCAACTACCCCTGCCAGCCTGGTCACCCCTCACTGCCACCCTCTGCCAGCCTGGTCACCCCTCACTGCCCCCCTCTGCCAGCCTGGTCACCCCTCACATGCACCCCCCTGTCAACCTGGTCGCCTCCAATCGCCCCCCCCCCCCCCTCCCGGCGCCTTGGGTTCCCCTCTCTGCCCCCCCCTCGTTGGGGCGGGGCCCCCCCCACGCCCCCCCCGCGGCCCTGGTCCACCCCTACCTGTCCCCCCCACTGCTGGCCTGGTCGCCCCTGCACCCCCCCCCCCCAGCCTGGTTGCCGCCAACTGTGCCCCCTGCCGGCCTGGTCGCCCCACGCAGCCTGCTGTTCAGTCATTTGGTCGTCCTTCACTAACCCCCCTGCCGGCCTGGTCACCCCACGCATCCTGTTAGGTTGTACATTCGGTTGCGATGGCCCCTGGCTCTTTATATATATAGATAGATAGAAAGTACTAATTTTACTTCAGCCATTTAAAATCCCATTTACTAGTAGAATTTAAAAGAGAATTTGCTGAACAGGTCAGGGGTTTTAATATTGCCCCCAAATTTTGGATTTCAGCAGACCAGTTTCCTTCTGACTTTCAGTGCCTGCCATGCATCAAATTGATGTGACAGTACCAGTAAAAGAGTCATACTGATTTGAACTAAGGCTCTTGTTTCTTCAAAGCCTTCTTTGGGACCTGTTGACCGGCTATATGTGACGCAGTGATTGACCTATAGTTACCTCCTACTGGGTCACAGATTTATTTATTCAGTGGCCGGAGATAGCAGGCCTCTAACAATGCCCTCCTAGAAACAAAGTCTCTTTCTTCCAGAATATGTGCCTAATCCTACTCAGAGAATCTATAACACACCAAGCTGAATGGTCTCTTTATATGCTTATGAGAAGTTGAAACTCGGGAAGTTCTGTTTAAATACAGGTAATTTTGTATCAACTTTGACTTCTCAGTAAACAAAGATTGTACTGTTTGTTAACAGATGGAAAGACATAAATTCATAGTGAAAACAAAGGGGCAAATTGTTTCTGCCTTCAGCCCTGGAAAACTAGCTGCTTAGTGCCCAAAACAAAAGTACGATCTAATTCCTAAAGGATCATCTAAAATATATAGCAGCGTATGTTAGGGGTTATAACTCTTCCATCTTGATTCTATTTCATGTAAGACCTCTTTTTCTTAAAACTCACTGATAACCACATACATACACCAACATACCCCATAACAGTAACTATACATTCCAATAGTTTGCTTCCTTCACAGACACTAATATATATCAAAAACATATTGATAGCAAGCCAAGTAGTTATTACAGAATAGGTGCAAAATAACATTAAATACAAATAGAGTATCAGAATCCTGGGGCACCCCCGCCCGTCTACCCCCCCCCCCTAATACAAAATAGCAGAATTTCTTATACTGAAGCAGGAAAGGCATGATAGTGGGAGAGGGTGGGGTCTCTTTTGAGAGAGGATGGGAGCCCAGGACATAAAATGAGAAGCCTGCCAGGCTAAGCCAGTGCGGGCTCCGCTGTGCCCTGAAAGTCTTTGTCACGCTGCCTCGGCAGCCTGGGTCTGGGCAGGCCATGGTTTCAGAGATGACAGCCATCAGTTCACAATCATTTTAAGGCATAAATAATAGTTTGAAAAGACCTCTGTGATCGCAAGTGTTACAGCAAAAAGCAAGCACATTGTGGGCTTAGTTCATGCTCATTTTCTAGCTATAGTAATGCTATTGCTGTTTACAGACCACATATTCTGAACAGGTGCTTTCTCTCCTGGCAGCCCTGGGGAGAACTGAAAGTGGAAGGAAACAATGCTTCAGACCAGAGACATTTCAAAGTTGCCTTAGAAAGAAAGAGCAGCTCTTAGAGTCTGCAAGACTTGCCTCTAATCTGAATGGTGGTGCTGACTCACCAGAAAAAGACACTGTAGACTTCAAGGGAGCTTGCACTTCCCTAGAAACCCAGGAAGAGGGTCACCTGGGCCACAACCACGATTCATTAATGAAATGTTCTGGAGAGTGCAGGTGCCCATTAGCTGTGAGCTGGATGCAGCAATGGCCTGACTCCCTCCATGTGATGATGCAACTCTGATTTATCTAAACCCCCTCTTTGCTTCTGTCCTCCCCAGGAACTCCGACTTTCTGATTATAACTGACTTCCCTTGCAGGCCTAGGACTAGGGAAAGACCGGGTTGGTCCTGAGCACATGAGTCTCCCAGCAACTGGGCTTGTTATATTACTTGATTTCTAAAATACAATTCTACGAATTTTCACTGAGCACCTACTGTATGTCAGACACCACTGTCGGTACTGAGGATACATAGAGGAAAAAACATGAACTCTCTGCTCTCCTGAAACTCATAGTGTGCGTGGGTAATGTGTAATGGGCTAATCACTTATATGAAGAAAAATAAAGCCGTGAAAGAAGACAAGGAGACAGACATTGTAACAAAGAGTCTGACTTCATTCTTGATGTTTGACTACTGATGACTTTCAAGCCACACCAATCAGTCCCTTTTCCTCTTCGGCCCACATCTGGCAAGCTAATGGGCAAGCCCAGTGCTCCTCCCTTTGGTGCCACAAAGCACACAGCAGTTCTGTATGCACAGGACTCCTCGCCCCGCGCTCCCTGCTTCTCACAATGAAAGCTGAACCAGTCTCTTCCAAGTCATTTTTGGACATGCTTGGGGTCCCACCCTGCCTTCCCCAGAAAGCCCTGTTATGTGAGCAATACGCCTGTTCATATTCTCCTGGTGGCATCAACAGAACAAATTTAGGATTTGGGGTCCATCTGAGTTGGTAAGGTGGCCATACCAGACATCAATAAGGGTTGTGGCCAGCAAGGCACTTGCTAGGAGGGTTAGAGGGTGAGCCACACAGATATCTGGGGGAATATTCAATGGGGTGAAACTGACAGTCCTGGTGCATTGAAGGAAAAGCAAGGATGTCGGTGAGGCTGCAGCAGCGTGAACAAGGAGCAGAGTGTGTGTGGGGTAGAGGATGGGGAGTCGGGGAGGTCCCAGCAGGGGAGCAGATTACTTAGAGCCTGTGGTCCATGCTAAGGGAATTTGTATTTTCTTTCAAGTAAACCATCTGAGGGACCTGGGTAGTGAAGTAACATAATCTGACTTACACTTTAATAGAATCATATCAACTACTATTCCAAACGTGGAATAAGGAAGAGGCTATTGCTAACATTTGAGGTAGGAAGTCATGCTGACTTAGATGAGAGTAGCAGGTAGGTGGTAAATTGAGGTTGGACTGTGGATATATTTGAAAGTAGAATCTGCAAGATTTGCTCATGGATTAGGCAGGGGGTGTGAGAAAAAGAAATTTCAAGGGGGATCCCAGAGACTTTGTGACTGAATACATGGAAGGATGGAGTTGTCATTAACTGAGAAGGTCAAGGTGGCAAGGAGTACATTTTAATGGAGGTGGTAAAAAGTTAGGCTCTCGCCATTTTTGACAGAAGATGTCAATTAGATTTCTAAGTGGAGATATTAAGTAGGAATCCAGACATATACAACTTGAAATCAAGAGAGAAGACAGGGCTGGAGATATAAACTTGAGTTAAGTTGTGGAAGGTATTTGCAGCCAGGAACATGTTCAGGGAAGGAGAGAAGAGAGAAGAGAGAAAATGTTTGATTGTGGAGTTCTGAGAAATATTGAGGAAGATCGAGCCATGGAGACAATTTAAAGCGATAAACTGGCATTTTTGAGCCTGGTTTATGTGAGTCTAATCTAAAGACAATCACTGACTAGATAGGGTTGTGAGCCTGTCAGGCTGAGACTATGTGCAATTTTGGCATATTCACTAAGATGAAAACCACCTTGTGAGGCTCTTGGGAGAAGGCCCTACCATTGTGGTCAGTCTGTTTCCGGCTGGGCCCATTTTGTCAAAGTTTTAATGAACCATAACAAAATAATCCAGAATCATAAGGATACTTTCTGGCTCCCTGTGAATCTCTCAGATTTTAAGAAAGCAGAATAAAGAAAAGGGATATAATTTACAGAAAATATGTATAGGGTGTCCCCCAAAATGTATACACACACTTTGAATAATTATAAAGGCAGTGTTTATTAAAATACACTTCATTTTCAACATGGAGCTATCAGCTGTTAAAGTGTGTATACATTTTTATGGGACATCCTGTCTACAGCCTAAATGATAAAATATATTAATTTGAAAAGTAGGCTTCACACATATGCGTCATTTTTGTAATTAGACCCTGCCCACACTATCCTCTCTGGGGTCCAGATTTGTACATCCTATTTTACTTCTTCACATGGGTGCCTAATTAACATACCAAACTTAACAGGTCTAAAAGAAACTTAATTTCACTCCTCAAATCTGTTTTCCTTATTTCTTCAAATGGTTCACAATTTAACTAGATGTTTGAACCAAAAATCTGGACTCTATTCCTGATTCTATCCATTCCTTCACTCCCTATCCCTGAACTAACATGTCCTGCTATTTTTCCTTCAAAACAGATTCAAATTGGTACAGGTTTTTACAATTTTCTTTTATCTTTTCTCAAATGCTCTGATGGAAGTGAAATCCAAATTCCTCTCTATGATCCACCGAGCCCTATAAGATCTGGTCCATGGATGGGCCAGCCACTCTTCTTCTCTTCAAACATTCAGGCTGTGTCCTCTGTGGGCCTCTTAGCTTTCAGTTCATTCTGTTAGGACTGCAATCCCCCAGCTTTTCCGGCTGGATCCTACCCGTCCTATCAGATCCTCATCTCATAACTGACCATTCAGTGAAGTCTTCCCTGACCACTCCATCTAATTAGCAATGTCCCACTCCCACCACTTATCATTCTCTAGCATCTCAACCTGTTAATTTCTCCATACTTGTCATTATCTGTAATTACTTCTCTTCATGTCTTTGCTGATTTATTTTCTCTCCCCCCAAACTAGAGTGTCAGTTCCATGAGAAAGGGGGTTTTATTTGCCTTGTGTGCCCCCTGTCCCTGCATACCCAAATCAACAATATTACTTGAATGACATGAGTGACATATATGACTCTATCCTTAGATATATCCCTATGTATGGTTAACTATCGACTACCTTAAGAATTATTTAAATAAGATATACTCTATAGCAGGAGCTCCCCAGACTACTGATGTCTAGAGTTCTAACATCTTCCTCACCTATCATATTAAATGCAGCATTAATCTTAAAAATATATAAAATTAGACCCAATCAGAAATTGTATGGTGTTGCTTCAGAAACATAGAAAACTTGGGAGATTGAAAGGTTGGAAAGAATTCGCCCGGCCAGTGTAGCTCAGTGGTTGAGCATTGATCTATGAACCAGGAGGTCACAGTTCGATTCCTGGTGTGGGGCATGCAGAAGGCAGCCGATCAATGACTCTCTCTCATCATTAATATATCTATCTCTCTCCCTTTCCCTTCCTCTCTGAAATCAATAAGAATGTGTGTGTGCGTATCTATATATATAAAAGCCTAAGCGACTGGCCAACCGGCTGACTGACCAACCATCCACTAGCTATGATGCGCACTGACCACCTGGGGGCAAATGCTCAATGCAGGAGCGGAAACCACAGGCATGGAAACATGGAACAGAATGATGAATCTCAGGGGGAAGGGGGAGGGTGGGAAGAGATTAACCAATGATCTTACATGCATACTAGAGGCCTGGTGCATGGATTTGTGCATTGGTGGGGTCCCTCGGCCTGGCCTGTGCCTCTCACAATCTGGGACCCCTCAGGGGATGTTGGAGAGCCAGTTTCAGCCCAATCCCCACAGGCCAGGCTGAGGGACCCCACCAGTGCACGAATCTGTGCACTGGGCCTCTAGAATATCCTATCTAATAAAAGACAAAAAGGGTAATTAACCGTACCTCTGCTACGCTTCCCATAGGCTAATCAGGGTGATATGCAAATAAACTGCCAACAAAGATGGCGGCCAGCAGCCACGCAGCTGAAGCAAGCAGGAGGCTTGCTTGCTCCAGTGATGGAGGAAGCCAAGGTTCCCTGCCTGCCGCGGACTGGCTCTGAGCTCCGGAAGCAACAATGTTTCAATTATAGAAGCTAAACAAACCCCAGATACCTGCTTTCAGCCGGCCGCAGCCTCAGAGCCAGGAGCGCCAGTGAGGGCAACAATGTTTCAATTATAGAAGGTAAATAAATCCCAGAATTAAAAAAAAAAGAAAAAAAGGAGAGGCTGGGAGCTTCAGTTGCCCGCCAGCCTGAAAACGGCCCTCAGTCCCTCACCCAGACTGCCCAGGCACCCCAGTCGGGACCCCCACCCTAAAGGGGGTGTGGCCAGCCTGAAAACAGCCATCAGCTCCTCATCCAGGCTGGCCAGGCACCCCAGCGGGACCCCCACCTTGATCCGGGACACCCTTCAGGGCAAACCAGCCAGCCCCCACCCATGCACCAGGCCTCTATCCTATATAGTAAAAGGGTAATATGCAAACTGACCCTAACAGCAGAAAGACTGGGAATGACTGGTCACTATGCCACACACTGACCACCAGGGAGCAGACGCTCAATGCAGGAGCTGCCCTCTGGTGGTCAGTGTGCTCTCACATGGGGGAGCTCTGCTCAGCCACAAGCCAGGCTGATGGCTGCCAGTACAGCGGTGGTGGTGGGAGCCTCTCCTGCCTTCTCAGCAGCGCTAAGGATGTCTGACTGCAGCTTAGGTCTGCTCCCCGCTGGCAAGTGGACATCCCCTGAGGGCTGCTGGGCTGCCAGAGGGATGTCTGATTGCCATCTTAGGCCCAATCCCCCTGGGAGCAGGCCTAAGCCAGCAGGTGGTCATCCCCCAAGGGGTCCCAGACTGCGAGAGGGCACAGGCCAGGCTGAGGGACCCCCCTGCCCCGAGTGCACAAATTTTTGTGCACCGGCCCTCTAGTATATATATAAAGGAAGATTGGAAACAATTGCTCTCCTAGTCTCAGGGGAAGAGAATAATTACCTCACTGCTCCATGAATAAGAGGAGCCAGTACCTTGGCTTTTTTTTTTAAAGGACAGTGTTACTGCCACCAGTTTGGCATAAACACCCAATGTTTATGCCAAAGGAACTTTTGCAACTGGAGCTTTAGAAGAGAGAAAAAAGGCCCTAGCTGGTTTGGCTCACTGGATAGAGCATCGGCCTGGGGACTGAAGGGTCCCAGGTTCAATTCCGGTCAAGGGCATGCACCTCGGTTGCAGGCACATCCCCAGTGGGGGGTGTGCAGGAGGCAGCTGATTGATGCTTCTCTCTCATTGATGTTTCTAACTCTCTATCCCTCTCCCTTCCTCTCTATAAAAAATAAATAAAATTATTTTAAAAAAAAATAAAAAACAGAAAAATGTCAGGATTGGGTCGGGGGTGGATAAACACTTTTTGCCAGGGAAAGCCAACCCTAGGGCATTCTTATGCAACGACTAGTATATATAAACACTCAACTCAGACTGTGATTTTGCTTGCAGGTAAATTTCCTTTGGAATATATTACTTACCCTGACATTCACAACACATCTGGATATATTCAGAGAATGTGTGATTTTGCTTTCTTTTACTTAAGCATTTATTTTAAATGAATGTCTATGGAACTTCAAACCATGGCTTATGAGACATTCAATTTTAATTCATTGAGGGTGTGGACCACATCACCTGTTCACTCTCTGGCCCTACCTGAATCCACTGCTGTTCTAGTTGCACAGTAGGCACTACCCCTTCCTAGAAGCTCATTGAAAGGAATGAATACTGGACAGCAAAAAGCAAGTTCTTGAAAGGATAAGATGTCATAACAGAAGACTCTCCTTTGCCTAAACTTTAATGCCAAGAACTGCTTGTACTTGTTCTGTGTGAGCCCAACGAAGAGATTAGGAATACAATGCATCTCTGCTCAGGAAAATGATTAAGCTTTCCTTTGGGCAAAGCTATATTTATTTCCCTTGCTCCTGCCTACAAGTAGGTGCTTAGAGATTATTTCACAAACACTGTCTTTCCTTCAAGTAACTTATCTAAGAATTAAAATATTTAATTAACTAAAGCAATCAGAAATTCTTTTTCAATTCTCAGTTCTCTAAATTATCTCATTTCCTCAAAATTTGTGCATTACAACTTCAAAGAGGTAAAAAAGATATTTCATTTCATAAAGAAATTCAAAGGAAAACACCTTGAAAAAAAGATTTATAGAAAATATGACAAACGACTAATATCTTTATTAACACTATCATACCATGCCAGTAATCTTAATAAAGAAATTAAATATATGCTTATTTCTAGCCTATAAAATTATGAATAAAGTTAAATAATATTTTCCCCATTCAAAAAACCAACAACCCAAGGCATTCTCTGTTAAAATAAACTATTATTAAAAAGCCCAAGCAGATTGGGCTTCATGCACCCTATTTGAAAGGGTGGGCCATCAGGACTGGCTTTTTTCCCATTTTCCTTCCTTCAGAGACTTTTGAGGACGCTTCAGGGAGGGTTGAGTTCTCTGGCAACTATTTTTAATGCCCCCCATTACTGACAAAAGACTGTGCAATAGGCATAGTTCCACATTGTTTATCAGCCGTGGGCAAACTACAGTCCGCGGGCCGGATCCGGCCTGTTTGAAATGAATAAAACTAAAAAAAAAAAAAAAGACCGTACCCTTTTATGTAATGATGTTTACTTTGAATTTATATTAGTTCACACAAACACTCCATCCATGCTTTTGTTCCGGCCCTCCGGTCCAGTTTAAGAACCCATTGTGGCCCTCGAGTCAAAAAGTTTGCCCACCCCTGGTTTAGATTCACTTCAACCACTTTGAAATGCCATCTGGAAATATTCCATTAAAATCACCAAAATATCCATGTCTGCTGACTACTTTCACTCCTGAGACCCTTGTACTGACTATATTGCATGAAGATGCTAACTGCAGAATACAAGATGGTAAAACTTTAGGAAAATAATAAATGCATGTATTTAACCATTCAATAACTACTTAGTGAGCAAAGGACCTTGCAAAAGCTAGTGTTTCTATTAAAGGATGAGAGGAAATAGGAGTGGTTGGGGAAAGGCCATGGGGAAGTTCATTAGATAGTGCCTGCTATGTACTATGTACTATGGCTTTTATCTTACTGCAGGATATTAGTTCCTTAAATTAACTCAATCCAGAGATCATATTACCAAAGAGTACAATGAAAACTAGAAGAGAGCCCTAACCGGTTTGGCTCAGTGGATAGAGGGTCAGCCTGCGGACTCAAGGGTCCCAGGTTCAATTCCAGTCAAGGGCATGTACCTTGGTTGCGGGCACATCCCCAGTAGGGAGTGTGCAGGAGGCAGCTGATCAATGTTTCTTTCTCATTGATGTTTCTAACTCTCTATCCCTCTCCCTTCCTCTCTGTAAAAAAATCAATAAAATATATTAAAAAAAAAAAAAAAAGAAAACTAGAAGAGAAGAGATGCCAGGTTGTGGCATTATAATTCTTCCACTGGGACTCTTCAGGTAAGATCACGATCCTAAAAATGGTATTCTCCCTGAAGAGAATAAAGGTAAAAATCACCTAAATTTTAGGTCCTAAAACATTTCTCTGGGACTCCCTGCCTTAGTTATGGATCTAGGAAATCCATTGCTGCTGAAGCACTCATGACCAAACAAAAAGAATAAGATAGAAGGCTTCTGCCACAAGGAGGTAGGTCAGGAGCTAGACAGGAGGTCTGTCCCTAGTAAACTCCAAGCTTAAGACAAATAAAAGCATTTTGTAAATAAGATTATCCAGCTTCACATTCTTTTCTGTGTTTATTTCACTTGTGTAATCCTGTATCTTTAATAAAGTTTTATTTAAATGCCTCCAATCTCCTTTCAGCTGTGCTGTGGGGAAAGGAAGAATGCCTTATTTTAGCCGACCAGAGAAGACATCCCAGCCCGCCTTCCATGCCTTAAGCTGGTGCGATGATGGCAAAGGTGATGAGTGAGAAAGGCCCTGGTCTGGGAAGGGTGTTTCTCAGAGGCACAGGGTGGGCTGTCTCTATAGGGAAGGATCCTCTATCACCATTCTTCAAGGAATGGTGTTGACTTGATTACTGAGTCACTTCTTTGTATCCTCAAAAATGTTTAGAAATTCAGACAGTTAAAAAATAAGCATCTTGAAATACAGATGAGACCAGGAAAATAACAATAACTTCTGAAGCCAAAAAAGCAAACAAATTAATAAAGACAAACTTCAGGCTGTTGCAATTCTCTGCCTGTTTACTTTCAGAAGGGGGCATTTTATCAAAACTGTGGAAATGATGGCTTTAGGTGGGAAGAGAAGTGTAAGTCAAAGCAAAATTTCTTTTTTTACATTTAAAGCAAAACCAAACAGAAAGATATTCTAATATAATTACTTATTCAAAAGAAAACAAAAATAGAAAAACAAGTAAAATCAGTGTTGTTAAACAGCATTTAGAAAGCTTACTTAATTCAACCTTGGAGTAATGCTTTCTGTAAACATATCATGCATCTCTTTTCATAATCAGATGCATGCTATGTACACGGAAATTGTCATCAGTCTAAACATGAAGTGAACTGGATTGCAGGTCTGTCTTTTCTGCCACATTATAGAGCATATTAATAGTACACTCCTGGATAACTCTCCTTTTTTTTCTGATTTGTTTTATATTCATTTTATCTTGGGGTAAGTCATTTTATCTGTATAAGTTAGCTAAACTATGTTCTGGAAGAAGATGGAGTATAACAAACAAAAATTGCTTTTTTTCTCAATACTTTCTCTTTCTGGAATTACTTTTTCTCCATGAGAATGATTACTCTTACCTTAGGTTGTTTGCAAAGGTAACGACAAATTTCTCCAATATATTGAAACACAGTCACATTATATTTTTTGCAGTCGTTCCAAAATTGGCTTGCTGAGAATTTCTTCTTTAATACACAAGTAGCTCCTATGAGAAGAGGCAAAAAAAAGGGTACTAGGTAAAAAAATTCAAGGGATTTTATAATCCAGCAGTGGCCACTTATATCAAGCTCATTTGAAAACATTAATCTTACAGTCCATATCTTGAGGTTGAGAGTAAGGGGGTTAGTAAGACAGCTCCAATAAAAAGTTCACTGATGACTGTAGAACTTAACTTTAGAAACACTGTAGGTTACATGAATATGTCCTAAAGAAAAGCACTAATGATTTGACCTTCATCTTTATTTACTGGGGACATTGATCATATTCTAAATATGCTACTTTATAAAGTTACTTTATAGTATTTTAGACATATAAACAGTAGTAAATGATCTCTATTCTGTATAATAAAAGCCTAATATGCAAATTGTCCCCTTGGGTGGTCATTGGACCGGGAGTTTGACCAGGAGGGGTAGGGGCCACCACCCAGCTCCCAGGCACTGAGGGAGCTGGGCAGGGTGCCCTGCCCTGATCGACTGTTCCGCAGGCAGGATGGTGGAAAGGTGAGGGGGTGGTGCCAGGCCATGGCGGGGTGCCAGGTGGGGCTGTGGGGCTGCGAGCCTGGGGGCACAAACTGGGGCCCGATCCCCTGCTGGCCACCCCGAGGGACCCCACCCATGCATGAATTTGTGCACCGGGCCTCTAGTTTATATATAATTTCAGGACAAGCTGGTAACAGACACTTAATTCAGCATGTTTATGAATTTATTTAATATAAATAAAAGCATTTTGTAAATAAGATTATCCAGCTTCACATTCTTTTCTGTGTTTATTTCCCTTGTGTAATCCCGTATCTTTAATAAAGTTTTATTTAAATGCCTCCAATCTCCTTTCAGCTGTGCTGTGGGGAAAGGAAGGATGCCTTATTTTAGCCGACCAGAGAAGACATCCCAGCCCGCCTTCCATGCCTTAAGCTGGTGCGATGAGTGAGAAAGGCCCTGGTCCGGGAAGGGTGTTTCTCAGAGGCACATGGCGGGCTGTGCCTTACCTTTCCAGTGTGAGTTTGTCACTCCTCCCTTCATGAGGTAGGGTCTATTTCCCAGCCCTTCAGTTTCTGAAACCGGATTGGCTTGTGACTTGCTTTGATCAACAAAATGCAGGTGAAATGATCTATGTGACTTCCAGGGATAAGCCCTAAGAGCTGTGCAGCTCCCACATTCCCTCTCTTTAAAGGTTTCTACCACCATTTAAGGAGGCCAGGGTAGACTATTAAAGGATGAGCGACCCCATGGAGAAGAAAGCCCAGTCAACAGCCAGCTCCATCCGCATGGCCTAACTCCTAGGGCACTACTCTTTCCACTTCAGGAATACACTGAGCATATCATGAAATTGTGTACTTTTAATAAGTTGGATAATTTATTAAATGGTATAATTACATAATATGCACATAATCAGTCTGAATTCTACTGGTAGAGTTTCAAACTTTAAAAATACAAGTTCTAATTATTAGGCATTTTGAAAACGTATCATACAGAAAATAATAACTTACCTAACTCAATACATCCACCAATTCCCAGGATAGCTCCAGAACTATGATACAGAGGAAGGGTTATATAAATGATGTCATCACTAGTACAACCGAAAGCCCACAATCCAGCAGCACCCTTTAAAGCCTGCAGCTGGGTAATCACAGCTGCTTTGGGTAGACCTGGGAGAAAAGAAAAAACACACATCTGTAACAGGAATGAAGTCTAGTCTTTCCTAGACATCCTTGAGGCTACCTAACCAAGGCCAACATAGTCCCTCAAGGCACAAAGAATGGAATTAGAGATGACAGCAACAAGATTTAGGAAAGCAGATGGATCACTGACACCACCCACTCAAGAAGCTGAGAACTAAGGCGAAGCCTTGAAGAAAGCTGATTAGCCCCCACAGAACCCCACAAAAGGCTCAGAAAGTTGCTTACCAGGTAGCTCATGGAATAGGAGATAATTATGGAACTATAAACAGGGAGCTTTATAGAAATTCTGTTTACGAAGCAATTACATTGACACAGAATCTATATAAATCTCATCCCTTGTTCATCAAGATATCACATAATATCGTAGGTCCTATAGACATTAATGGTATGAAAACTGACCTCAATTCTTTTCTTAGTCAAATACACTTTGAATTTGTTCCTGGGCCCCAGAATATAATATTTTCATGATCCTGGTCAAACAGGACTTGACAGTAGTAAGAGTGGTAAGGAAATATTCATATCATCCAAAGGGCTCCCTTATAACCTGCAGAAAGGGCCTGTGAGCAGACTCTACTCCCATCATGTAACTTTTCAAATCCTGACTTCGCTACCTCACTTCCTAACTTGCACCAACACTTTCTTCATTATTAGTAGTATACATTTATTTTGTTTGTGAAAATCTAATGATTTTTATGATATTAGGTGGCATACTGATATAAATTCTCATATTTATTACCATTATAATCATTTAATTCATTCTGGGTTTTGAGTTGTAAAACATCCTATATAATAAAAGCCTAACATGTTAAGTGTCCGGTCATCTGGTCGTCCGTTCAATCAAAGTGAATATATAATGATATGCTAAGGCTGCTCAACTGCTCACTATGATGTGCACTGACCACCAGGGGGCAGATGCTCCAACTGGTAGGTTAGCTTGCTGCTGGGGTCCGGCCAATCAAGACTGAGCGAGACAGGCCAGACACACCCTGGAGCCCTCCCCCGGGTCCCTCCCCGGCTGGCCAACCTCCTGCATCCCTCCCTGGCCCCAATTGTGCACCTGTGCCCTCTTGCAATCCGGGACCCCTCTGGGGAATGTCGGAGAGCCGGTTTCAGCCCAATCCTGCAGGCCAGGCCGAGGGACCCCACTGGTGCATGAATTTGTGCACCAGGCCTCTAGTCAGTTTATATTAGAAATAGAGAAAGAGAAATGCTTTTTATAAAAAAATATCAAATCCTTACTGAGGCTGAATGTGATTTTATTACACTCTTGATAGCTTTGTATCCATAAAGCATGACATTAACTGTATGCCTAATTCTGTATGTTGCTCTGCTCTGGTCTCAATAAGACCTCATGGTGCTCAGGACTTTGAGCTAAAAGAAGATATATGAATAACTTTCCCTGTATAATAGATCATTCACAAACTAATTGTTCAAGAATGTCAATACATGCTTTTGATATTTGTTTTAAAATTCAATAAAATAAAATAAAATAAAATTACAGCCCCAGATTGCTTCTTCCACACTGGTAGATGATCTGAGATTTATTCTCTGGAAAAGGTGACTCTGGAAACAGCAGGAAAAAGAGAGACTGGACAGATAGGGGGAAGAAGAGAAAGTCAGCATACTCCTCCAGCTCCCTTTTGATGCTTAACTAGTTTTACCCTCCAGATCCTTGTCTGAGGAATCTGAATAGCCCACAGTAAAAGCTGAGACACTGACAGTCATGAATCCCCCAACAAAGTGTCCTGGACAATGAAACCACCCAGTCCACAGGTCCCACCCAGGCTCACAGAGCTCATCTAGTCAGCATGTGTTGTGTTTTTTGTGTGTTCTGATGTCTGTACTTTAAGTATTAACTGTCAGTCAAAAGTCACCAGATATTTGAGAAAATCCTCTATGGTAAAGGTTAGAGACCAATACAACCCAAAACAAAAGGATGATGAAGAAAATAAAGACAAGGTAGAGAGGATAAATTTTCAAAAAGTTATTATAATTAATATTCCAAGAGATATGAGGATATAAAATACCAATAATACAAAAATAGCCAAAAAAGGAATATTAAGAGAACACAAGGGTTAGAAGATAAATCTCTCAAAAAGTAAACCAAAAGATAAGAGAAGGAAACAGATAGGAAAAATAGAATTAATAGCTCAGTCCAGGAGGGCCAATCTTCAAAAAGTTAGAGTTCTAAAGATAAAAGAATAAACAAACAAGCAAATGTACTAGAAGGAGGGAACAAGGGGAAAGAACAGAAATAGAAAAGGAAAGAGAAGGAAAGTAGGATTTAAAGTTTTTTTTCAAGTAACTAGAGTTTCAAGACATGAGTTTCTAGACTAAAAAGGCTTACAAATTTCCCAGCCAAAAGGATGAATAAGACCAGTCCCCCTATAAGTCTTATGATGTTATAGACTAATGAAAACTCATAAAAGATTCTAAAAATCCTCCAAAAGAAAGAAAAAGAATACCAGTTTGCATATAAAGAATAAGAAATTAGAAAAAGACTTCTCAATATGTATACTGAGAGTCACAAGATAATAGAGTATGTCTTCAAACTCCTGCACAAAATCATTTCTAACCTAGCTTCTATACAAACAAGTGTAAGGGTAGAAAAAAGAAGACATTTTCAGACATGTGAGGATTAACCCTGACTCCTAAACACTCTTTATCAGATACTACTAAAAGCAGGGCAATGACAAAAAGAAAAGTAAACCAGGAAACAAACTTAGGATCTAAGAATTAGGGGGTCAGAAAAAAGAAAAGAGTTGAAGGGAATTCCCAGGAATACGGCAAAGAATGAAACCGGGACTATAAGAGAGTAACTGGTCAGGAATGAAGTAGAGTGAGGAAGGCTCTGGAAAAGAGATGGCCCAAATCATGGGCTTGCTAAAATACAGACTACCTTTTCAGTTTCAAAGGTGAGCTACCTCTTTGACAAAGGAGTGAGCATGAACCAGTTATCCTATATAATAAAACCCTAATATGCAAATTGACCAAATGGTGGAAAGACGAGTTGCTATGACGCACACTGACCACCAGGGGGCAGATGCTCAATGCAGGAGCTGCCCCTTGGTGGTCAGTGCACTCCCATAGAGGGCGTGCTGCTCAGCCAGAAGCCAGGCTCACAGCAGCAAGCGCAGTGGCAGTGGTGGGAGACTCTCTGGCCTCCACTGCAGGCAGGCAGTAAGGAGCAAGGGGTCCCGAACTGCGAGAGGGCGCAGGCTGGGCTGAGGGACCCCCTTCCCCGAGTGCACAGATTTGTGCATTGGGCCTCTAGTATGTGTATAGGAAACCAGGCTAGCAAACAAAAACAGCGATTAATTTCAGGTTGGAGGGAGTTTTATGTGAAAGAAAAGAATTATACTTATGCTACACTGTAGAGCTCAGCTAGAAATAGTGTTTAGTAAGTTATGATACTAATACTAATTGAGTCAAAATTTATGGTGAAACAATATTAGTGTGATGCTGGGAAGAGAAAGTGCCTGCACAAGAGAGAAAGAAGTCAGTGAAGGAAGAAAGTGGTGATAAAAGAAGACAAAACCCTCATCCTCCTATGTGGACAATCAGTAGATGCTTTTTAGTATGTACCTATTTATGTGTCTAGTAAGATACTGATTCTATTTAGACTTATGGAGGTGTTTATAAAAAGAAAGATACAAAAGTACTCAGTGTAGTTGGTTTGGTGAAGGAAACTCTAAAACTTCTAAAATTTTCACCTCTGTGCTATATAATTTCTTTAAAAAATATATATTTTATTGATTTTTTTACAGAGAGGAAGGGAGAGGAATAGAGAGCCAGAAACATCGATGAGAGAGAAACATCGATCAGCCGCCTCCTGCACACCCCCCACTGGGGATGTGCCCGAAACCAAGGTACATGCCCTTGACCAGAATCGAACCTGGGACCCCTCAGTCTGCAGGCCGACGCTCTATCCATGGAGCCAAACCGGTTAGGGCTGTGCTATATAATTTCAATACAAATAAATATCATATGAAAAAGTAGTAATGCCTTTGCTTTCAGCCTGTTGTGCAAATGTGTAAACCACTGTGGTTTTAATCCTGAAGAGCAAAAGCTGTGATGGTCTGCCCAGCCTGTTCCCTTTGGGCTGGGGAGGAGGCTGCAGAGGAGGAGCAGTGGCGAAGACTGTTTTAAAGGCCAGAGTCACTTTCTATTTTTCACAAGAAAACGGTCATAAAGATAAACCAGTTAATAATCTTCTTCAGGAATTTTTCAAAGTTGATCATTTCTAGAATTTCATTCTCTCTTTCAAAGTCCAAATCAGAGTGAATTTATGCTGACAAGTTGGTACATACTAGCATTTTCCAGTTCATGTATCAAAGCTTGTAAACATAGTAAAAAATATAGTTTACCCTCTAACTTAAAAGAGATCATTGTTAGGTTCCAAGTAGAAATAAAATAAAATAAATAAAATAAAATGTAGGAAAAAAAGGGAAGGGATGAAGAAAAGGGAGGGAGGGAAAGAAGAAAAAAAAGAAAAAAGTAAAAAAAAACTTATGCAATTATAGTTTTGCTTCCAATGCTACCTGTGCAGAAGAAATTAGTAACAGAATATTTTTACTATGTCTCATTCAAACACCCAGTCATCTTCAAACTAATTACAAAAGCTTCTTTAGCCTATGAGATACCATTTGTTTTTTTCCTAAGAATCAATTAAGTTTAACATTTCTTTTGAATTCTTAAGAAGCTGTTTAATTATTATTATTTTTGGGGGGTGTGTATGTTATTATTGTTTACCTAAAGAAGGGAAAGTTTAGTTACTTGGTTCTGTTTTGTATCTTCTCCCAAACCTGCAATGCCTTCAAGACTTCCTGTTTGTCACCTGGTCCAGTCGCCCTTAGGAGAGTCAGCAGAGCCAGCTACAGGAGCTTAAATTGCAGCAACAGCTGAATTGTTTTAAGGATTTAACATTTTTAAACAAGAATATATAAAACTGTTTTAAAGTAGACTAAGGGATTTGTTTAATCCAGCAGGATGATGAGAAACTATTTAAATGACTCTCTTCATTTTATATACCAGGGGTCTGAGGAACAGAGAAGCTAGCAAAGATCTTGCCAAAGAAGCTGGTCAACTGTAGGGACAGTCCTTTGCCCTTGGTGCTATCAAAAGTGAACGTGGTGACTTGCCAAGTGAAAGTCAGACCGAGTTCAAGTTAATGCCATTACTCATGGCAGAAATCTGCCCAACACTGTTGCTTTCTTTCTGGGTATTAAGGAAACAATGAGTCATACCTGTGGTTCCGGAGGTGAAAATGTAAAGAGATGGAGTCTTCAGGTTCGAGGCAACATGGTGGCTGCGTGGCACCGGCTTGTCAGATGCTGTGCTCAGTTTTTCTTTGAGTGAAATTACGCCTCGTGGAACAGAATCTTTTACCGCCCAAACACTGATGCCTTCTGGGAGGCTGGGGAGGATTTCTTCGACAGCTTCAAGCAAATCTAAAAACCAAAGGATTAGGAATAGGTAAACAAAACGGAAATCTCAGACCATCCACCTTGGGTTTTCTGTGGCGTGTTGGAATAGAAATAAAATGTAAATACAATGCTAATTTCATTTTCATGTTGGATAAGTAACATCAAAGTCATTTTATTATTCTGTTTCAACAGAATCAACTGAAAGGTAAATCTAGCCATCATTTAATTGAATCAACACAAACAGGCCAATTCAAATTGATTTTTGAAGAAGCCATTATCCAGACTATGTTTTTTTTCCCAATTAAAAGAAATGTATATTTTTTTTTAGAAAGGGGACAACATTTGGGGTTAGACAACCCTGGATTGGATCCCAGCTCCACTTTTTACTGACTGGATGATTTTATTTTATTAATTTTTAATTGATTTTTTAGAAAAAGAAAGGGAGAGAGAGAGAGACATCAATTGGTTGCTGTCTGCATACACCCCGACCAGGCATCGAACCCCCAACCTGGGTGTGTGCCCTGACCGGGAGTTGAACCCGCCACCTTTTGGTGTACAGGACAACACTCCAACCAACTGAGCAACACCGGCCAGGGCTTCAATAAAACTATTTTTAAACTCTGCTTTAAATCTAAATTCAGGACACTGCATTAAACATTGTCCTTGAAATACAACTCAGTAGCTCCGAAAAGCCATCTGCCTATCACTGTTTAGTTCAACCATAATGAAATACACTTGGGAGAACCCCCTGATCGCTATGGAATCACAAGATCATTATGAGTTAGAGACCATTTCAGAGCCCAAAGGTAAGTGAGGAGATTTAGAGATGTAAAAATGCCCTGGTCAGAATGCTCAAGTGCATGCAAATATGGACCTTTCCACCTAAGCAATTATATTTATTCCAATGTTTTTTGTTTTAAACATATATTTTTATTGATTTCAGAGAGGAAGGGAGAGGGAGAGAGAGAGAGATAGAAACATCAATGACAAGAGAGAATCATTGATTGGCTGCCTCCTGCACGCCCCCTACTGGGGATTGAGCCAACAACCAGGCACGTGCCCTTGACCAGAATCGGACCTGGGACCCTTCAGTCCGAAGGCTAACGCTCTATCCACTGAGCCAATCCGGCCAGGGCTATTCCAATGTTTTAACAAAACTTTAAAAATAATCACAAGCTACATTCTGCTTTGAAGCTGAATCAGGGTCCTGCGTTAAACATTTTCCTGGAAACGTGAATCACTATCCAGTTATGTAAAAAAGCCATCTGTCAGCCACTGTTTAGTTCTACTATAATACAAGACATTTGCAAAAAACTCATGATTTCCTTCCTCAAAATCTATAATCCAGATTGATCCTAAAGAGGCAGCAACAGAAATATGTCAAATGGGACAAGGCAGTTCACAAATAAAATCTGCAAGAAAATGAGGGAAACACAGAAAACGGTAAGGAGCTGATATGTCATAGGTGGTAGGCAGATTGGGACTTGAATTTTTTTTATTTTTTTTGTCTCCCAAGGATATTTTCTCCATTGCTTTTCAGAGAGAGTGGAAGGGAGGGAGAGGGGAAAAGGGAGAGAGAGAGAGAGAGAGAGAGAGAGACACCAATGTGAGAGAGACACATGGACTGGTAGCCTCCCGCATGTGCCCCACTATATGTTCTTTTTTCTTAACTTAGAGCAAACAGGAAATGTTGCGGTGCTTGTATATCATTTGAAAAGTATACGTAATTACATTCTTTGATTATATATATATATATAATCTCTTTCATTTTAAAGCAGTTTATAAATTTCAGTGTTTTCCCATGTATTATCTAGGTGATCCTCACCACAGCCATATCCTCATTTTAAAGATGAGGAAGGCATAGTTACAGTGAGCAAGTAATCTCCTCTAGCTCAGACATGTAGGAGAGGCAGTGTGGGGATGGAGCCCAGGTTTTCTGATGCTAAATCATAAAAGCTTGTTGGGTGCACATTTGTCCTCCTTTCTGCTCCTTCTTATTCCCTCATCTCCATCTTTTCCCTTCCTCTCCCCTTTCCTTACTACCGCCCTCACACTGTTCCTTTTCCTTCCCCCTGCTGTCCATCTGTCCATCTGCTTTCTTTCAGCACCTTTTACACCTCAGCTAAGGTATGATTCACAGCAAAGCAATGCAATGGTAAAATTTTATTAGCCAATTTACAAATAGATATTTGTGTGGCTTTGGGGACTAGGCCAAGAACGGCAATGTAACCTCTTGGAGCTGAGAAAGTTTGTTTTGTTCACTGATACAGTCTCAGAATTTAGCACAAAGGAGATGCTCAACAAATATTCATTGCCTGGATGAGTGAAAGACCTAACAAAAAACTTTGTAGTACTATGCCCATTCAGTAACATTTTCACTTACAAATTTTTCTAATAAATTGTACCTCTACTGTGTATTTGGTAACTGATTTTGAGAATAGATGTATGATTGGAATTTCTTTGTTATTTTTTATCAATGTTGCTAAGTGCTAGAAGCATGACACCCCAAAAGTACAGTGTTTTAGACACACTAAGCATCCACAACCCAGGTACATGCCCTTGACCAGGAATTGAACCCAAGACTCTTTGGTTCCAGGGTCGATACGCTAACCACAGACCCACACTGGCCAGGGCAGGACTTGAAATTTTAAAAATGTTTATATCTATAACAAATCCACACAAAAGAAACTATAAGAGTCCAGAGAAAGTATCCAGTTCTAGTGAGCATACACAGCAAGCTGCCACATACCGATTGCTCTGCTAAGACAGAGAAGTGAAAAATCACAAGGAATGCTGGGGGAAGAACAAGTTCCAAATAAATGAAAAAGCAAGACAAGCAAGTAATCTAGACTTCCTATTTTCTTTTAACTTTTAGTACTAAATTTTGTTTTAGTCACTCTCCCTGGCACTTTGCCCCGTGTAAGGACAGGTCTCTGAACTGACTCATTTCATTATCTTAATTTCAAATCTCTCACCTGGAATTGTAAATTAGCAGCATACGCTTCTATATGTTCTGAATGATATGTATATATAAATTGGCAAAATAAGTGCAAATTGAGTTACACTATGATTCATTTAAATTGTGGCCCCAAATCTTTGTTGGAATTGTAGTCTAAAGAAACAGTGAGCATTTACAAAGAGTGATGACTTCTACAGGTAAAAGGAAGCAAGCAGATTCCTAAGGATCTGAGGAGATACAATTTAACTTCCTTCATACGTTAAAAGTAAATTGACCTAGCTGAGCCTTTTAGAATTTTCAAGTAGAATTTCATCTAACAAAAGCATTTCTTCCATAGTGGCAGGAAATGTGGGTGAGAATAGTGAAGATTGAAATAAAAACGTGAAATATTATGCAGGGGATAAAGAATTATTATTTACTTACCACTGTTCAATCTTTCATAGTAAGAAGAAAAGTTTTAGTGTTATTTGGAAATTAAGTTCTGAATATTAAGTCTTGACAAAAAGTAGTATTTTTAAAATACTCCGAGGAAATGTGGCTGTGTTTCATGAAGATTTATTCTCTAGTGAAGTGTTGAAATCTCTAGAACTGTAAGCGCCTCGGAAGAATGATGTGTGCCCGCCTCCATGCTTTGGCTGATGGCCCCGGCCACATACACCATTGGGGCTGCATACTGGTAGATATCTGATCAGAGAATTGACCTCTGCTCCTGGGACTCACTCTACCGGCAGGTCTTGAAAGTAAACTACCATAAGAAAATGAGAGAGCTGAGACCTTTAACAAAGTCTACACTGCAGGAGAAGGCTCAATCTCTCTTTGCAAAGCAATAGGATCTTCCATTGTTTCTCACGTTGTAAGGCACTATGTTAGGTGGGGTTGCAGCACAAAACCAGGTCTCTCCTTACAATCCACTGGTACTTTTTGTACAAATTAATTTCTTGTTTCTATATTATTGTTATATATCTTATTCAAATTTAGGAGGCTATAAAATCAGTGAGTTACTCATACTGTATTAAAAACTCTTCAAATTACCCTATTCTACATAAAACAAGCTAATATTTTTAAAGGAATTGCTTGTAGCTCTTAACGCATTGCCAAACATTTCAACTTTAAAACTTTATGCATTAATAAAACTAATATGATACTCAATTACAAATGGTCAACTTGAGTTTTCCATTATTGCAAAGCAATATTCACACAGAATCCACAGTGAAATTACAATTTCACCACATACTTACAACTACCATCCTATTAGTTAGAGCAACGCTTTAGGGTTTTCATGGAATGCATGAGCAGGCTACAGTTTCTAAGAAAAATGACCCATAAGTAAGCAAAAACAATTCATATGGTGATGTAGATACGAATACCTTACCTCAGGCCTCACATCATAAATAATGTGTCAGCTATTTTTACAAACATTAGTCTATTAACAATCATCATAACCCCAGGAAGTGCACAGAAGCACGTCTTTCAGTTGTGATTACATACTGTTCCTTGAAACAATTTTATTAACCGCCCTGAATACATGCACATAAGTTTGTAAGTGGGTTTATGTGTTTTCCTCTCAGCTGTCCCCACATCTTTTGGGGAACAGACAGGCAAAAGTGTATAAGAAAATAAAAAGTAAAACACTTCATTTGATATTATTTCCAATACATCGATTGCCAATGAATAATTATTACTCAAATGGGAGCACAATGACATAATGTGTCTGGTTTACCATTTTTCAATGACAAAGTAGTAAAAATTAGAAAAGGAAATCCATAAAAAAAATCTCTAGACACAATTAGATTAATTAGTACATAAATTGTATCTTTTTAAAAAGGCAATTCCAAGATGGCATTTTTGTAAGATTCAGACCCCAACAGGGCTATTTGCCACAAGCCTTCTGGTAATAAATGAAAGAATCCCCCTCTTCTTGGCCAGAGAATAGATAACCATCTGGCTCCTAACCTGTGTCTGAGAGCATTCCAGCCTGGTCTCTGAGGGCTGGGAAGCAGATATGACTACACTGTTACTGGGGAGGACAGAACTGGCTTACACCAGTTAACTCGGGTCATGTGACACGTGCCTGGATCTCCCTTCATACAGCCTTCTGCCCACAGCAACTCCCATACCAGGAGACTCGGTAGCAAAGACTGCATATATGTCTCTGCCACTATGCAATTAAAAATAATTATGGCAACCATTTCCTGAACATATACTATGGTTCTGGCACTCTGTGGTGTCTTGTATATTTAAGTCACACAAGACCCAATGATATCCACTGGTCATCAGCAATGTGTTAGCAGTCAGTCAATGGCAGAGTTAGGATTCAAGCCCATGTTTGTCTGAGTCCAAGATGTGTATTTCCCCCATTTAGCCTTACAGCTTGTCTGAGGAGACAACCTCCCTTTAAACTGTTTTTGCTCCTGCCAGTACTCAAGCATCGTGCCCTTACAGTAAATGCAAGGCCAGCAGATATTGCAAATAAGAACACCAGGGCAAGTGTCTCTATGGTCAGTAAAGAATAAATGGTGCATCATCAGTGCTTAGAACACTGCCTTTGCCAGCTTGTGAACCATGAAGCCACTTAAACTTCCTATCAAAGTCAGTTGTGTTCTTTTGGAATGGAGGTAATTCTTGACCTAGCTGAATCTAAAATAGAAAAAAAAAGGCAAAACAATGATTCATTCTACTAAGTATAAGAAAAAGTATAGAAATTCCCTGAAAACTAAAATCGATTTATGTCAGGATATCATAGTACATGGATTAAAAAATATATAAGCTCACACAGGCCATTTTATCTATCTGAATATATATTACTCTCTACAAAATTTAAAGGGTCTTTATTTTTCCTCTAACTCATCCTCTTGGTCTTTAAAAACAGATGACTTTATGGTTAAAAGTCATTTGGAGAATTACAATGGCTCGATTGTTAACTGGAACATTTGTCCTGCACATTCTGAACGCAACAGTTCACAAAAACTAAAGGGCAGGGCTTCGTGCATTATTTTAAGTTTATTGAGCTGACACAGGATTTTCACTTCTTGTGAACAGAAATCCAAAACCCTTCTAAACATGGAAAGACACAAAATACTATTGAATCTAAAGTAAAAGACTTCAGGGTAATGTGAATATAATTTCTTAGTTACATATAATTATAATGACTTAATATGTGGTCTATTTACAAAGGAGAGACAAATACATATACCTGCAAGTACATCTGAAATCTTGTGGATCCTTGGCGTGTCTAAAACACTGTACTTTTAGCACTTAGCAACATTGATATAAAATAACACAACAAAGAAATTCCATTGATACATCTATTCTCAAAATCAGTTACCAAACAGATGGTAGAGGAACAACTTATTGGCAAAAATTTGTAAGTAAAAAAGTTACTGAATGCTCATATGTACCTCAAAGTTTTTTGTTAGGTCTTTCACTCATCCAGGCAATGAATATTTGTTGAGCATCTCCTTTGTGCTAAATTCTGAGACTGTATCAGTGAACAAAACAAACTTTCTCAGCTCCAAGAGGTTACATTGCCGTTCTTGGCCTAGACCCCAAAGCCACACATATATCTATTTGTAAATTGGCTAATAAATTTTTACCATTGCATTGCTTTGCTATGAATCATAGCATAGCTGAGGTGTAAAAGGTGCTGAAAGAAAGCAGATGGACAGATGGACGGTGAGAGAGGGGGAAGGAAAAGGAACAGTGTGAGGGTGGTAGTAAGGAAAGGGGAGAGGAAGGGAAAAGATGGAGATGAGGGAATAAAAAGGAGCAGAAAGGAGGACAAATGTGCACCCAACAAGCTTTTATGATTTAGCATCAGAAAACCTGGGCTCCATCCCCACACTGCCTCTCCTACACCTCTGAGCTAGAGGAGATTACTTGCTCACTGTAACTATGCCTTCCTCATCTTTAAAATGAGGATATGGCTGTGGTGAGGATCATATAGATAACACATGGGAAAACACTGAAATTTATAAACTGCCTTAAAATGAACGAGATAATTATTATCATTGTTGCTAAGTATATCAAAGAATATAATTACATGTACTTTTTCAAGTGATATACTAGCATTGCAACATTTCCTATTTGTTCTAAGTAAAGAAAAAAGAATATATAGTTGGTGACAACCTTGGCAGCAGGCATTACTAGCAATAATAATCAGAGTTGAAATATTGGGGGAAAGGAGTAGGTTTAATTTAAAACTATTCAATTTTCTATAAATACTGAAATTTTGCAGAGAAATTTGAAATGCTACTTGACACATCTTCTAAACCAAATTACACAGATATAAAACTTTTTTTGCAAGTATTTTTGAGTCTTCTATGAAAAGAAAGGAATATTAATTTTATAAACATTTGATTGTTTTCTAGTTATCTGTGTATTAAAAACTTGATGTCTTAATATTTGCAACTTTTGCTTTACTATTTTTACATAAATAGAATGCATATATTTTTCATAGTTATATCCTAAGGGGATTGACAGCCATAGAAACCTCTGGACTATACAGACAGCAGATCTTAACATTGGAGACCAGGTTTTGAGTATTTGCTCTGAAACTTACTAAGTTGTGTCATCTTAGTCACCTAGGTGAATTTCTTTCCCTCTCCATCTCCCAAATATACTCCTGCATCTGCCTCACAGAATCACTGAGAGTGCCTTTTACAGAATCAGCCTTGAGTAAATGTCAACAGTTGATATTTTTGTTAATGATAATAACAACAAAAGTAAATACATTTTCAGAATTTAGCCCAAACAGAGGCTTAATATATATTCATTGCCTGGATGAATGAAAGACCCAACAAAGAACTTTGAGGTACATATGAACATTCAGTAACTTTTTTACTTATAATTTTTCTTAATAAATTGGCCCTCTGCTATCTATTTGGTAACTGAACAAGCCTTTTCCTTTGGCTTGTTCCTGGAGATAGAATTACTAGACACCTGCCATGACTGAAACTTCACCTATCACCATGAACATTACCTGGCTTGTCTGTTAAACCTTTTTGAAACTGGTTCTATAATACTTCTGAAAAATAAAATTTTGCTAAAACATGCCAAAGTAAAGTGTTTAAGGTCTTATTCCAAACAAATTCCTTACTAGTCTTTCTTATAGCTAACACCAGATTAGGTTGTAGCAGCAAAATCCAAATGAGATCCCTTATCAAAAGCTTGGATGACTCCATATTAATAACAGCAATTATTTCAATTCACTGATCTAGTTAGTACATACCAGGCACTCGGCTAACCACTTCACAAAAACTGTGTCATTTACTTTTCAGAATTACACTGTGAAGTAGATAGTATTATCACCATCAACTAAGCAAATGAGCCCAAGGCAGCCAATCTTTTTTAAAAAAATATATATTTTTTTATTGATTTCAGAGAGGAAGGGAGAGGGAGAGATAGAAACATCAATGATGAGAGAGAATCATTGACCGGCTGCCTCCTGCACGCCCCCTACAGGTATGTGCCTTGACTGAAATCAAACCCAGGACCTTTCAGTCCCCAGGCCAATGCTCTATCCACTGAGCCAAACTGGCTAGGGCCAGGGCAGCTAATCTTATCTTTACTCACAACAGCTAAGAAGTGACAGACCATAAATGAAATCCAAGTCTGGCTTATCTCTGTCTAAACCACTTGATTGGTCTATCTACCTCCATATACTCTCCCCGGATATATAATGATTTAACTGTACATCTCCATCAGAAATATCCAATGATAATCTAAGACTGCTGAAATTTATTCTAAAATCTATATGTATACATTGTTCACTGATTACACTCAAGATGCTAAGAATACAGTATTTTTAGGGTAAGAGCTTCAAATACAGAAAGTGACTGTAATCTAAGCTATGTCTTACAAAAAATATTGTGTAATTAATCAAAATAGAATTGTCCCATCTTTGAAAAACTTTTAATTTATATATTTTGAAGGTATGCTAAAAAGAACTGTTAGTAAGATTTAAGGTTGATTTCTCCAGCTACCTTCTTACTGAACAAATTAAATGGTTCTTTCTTAAAACTCCAGCATCCCAAAGTGGCTTTGATATCTAAAAAATGAAATCAGTTATTGGCAAGCAAAAGAAAAGCAGGCACAAGTAAGACTGAAAAATTAATTGGTCCTAATTAAGCAACAACCCAGTCAACAGCAAAGCTTGAATATTCTACTTTGTGAGTTAACCAGGCCTATGCATGTTAAAAGGCCCTCAGGGGATGCTGTGAGATATTTCTCAGGTTGGCCTTAACATCATGGCTTCAGAAATCTTTTCAGAGATACTGTCTTGCTTTTCTAAAGAGAATTTATGGCTTTATCAATTTTTAGCATAATTTGAGGTTTAGATTTGCTCCAGAACCTGCAATATAGATTAGAATGATCAATAATATGGGAAGTGGAATACATCAGAGTATATCCAGAGATGAACTGTGATTTCTTTTTCCTGCTGCACTCCCATTATCACTTGCCCCTGCACAAGCGGTAAACGTTTCACCATGTTATCAAAATTGTGTGACTCATTTATACTACTTATTGCTACAGTTCAGAGAATAAATATCATTTTTCATAGTTTGATTTTACTTTGTCATGCAACCCATCTTTAGTAATTAGGCACTTAACCAAGACTTTTCTTCTTAGATCAGTGTCAACATGTATATCCAAAGCCTGAATCCAAAGGGAGGGTTAAGAAGGTTAGAACTTACTGAAAGAAAGCAAGCAAGCTGTGGTACATTTACACAATGGAATACAATTCGGTTGTAAAAAAGAAGGAAATCTAACCCTTTGCGACTGCATGGATGAACCTGGAGAGAATTATAGGCTAAGTGAAAGAAGCCAGAGAAAGACAAGGACCATATGATTTCACTCATAGGTGGAATCTAATAAACAAAATAAAGTAACAAATAGAAAAAGACTCATAGATAAAGAACAAACTGACAGCTGTCAGAGGGCAGGGGAGTTTCAGGGCTGGATGAGAAAGATTAAGGGGTTAAACAAACAAACAAAAAACTCACAGTCACAGATAATAGTACGATTATTAACAGAGGGAAATGGAGGTGGGGGAGGTAGAAGAGAATAAAGGGCTGGGGAAATAAATGGTGATGGGAGGAAACTTGATTTGGGGTGGTGAACACATAATACAACATACAGATGATGTATTATAGACCTGTACACCTGAAATCTATATAATTTTATTAACCAATGTCGCCCCAATAAATTCAATAAAAAAAATTGTGCTTGCCATTTTTCTAAAAAAAAAAAAAAAGAAAAGAAAGAAAGAAAAGAAAAAGAAGTGATATACAGATGGGGGCAGGGGAAGAGAGACAGAGGTCTTAGAGTCTGCCAAGAAACCGCCCACTGGCTGGCAGGTGGGTGCCAACCTTGCTAGGCAAATCCTAGCTTGCAGGCAGTGTAAAATAAAAGTACACATGCAGATAGGAATTCAGATTAAAAATATTTGTTCTGTGAATATAGTCAACCTTGACAATGTTACTATTAGAGACAGGTAGGTATTCCACAATGAAATAAAGGTATCTTTCCTACTCATCAAATACTTTTTTTCAGATCTGATCAAATCTAGAACTGACTGACTTCTAAGTCTCTGTGCTTTCGCACTCAATGAATCTATACTAGATAGCAGTAAAATTGCCCTCTTCGCAAAATAGAAGCAGAGATTTCATAAGTTTTCCGAAACTGTCTGGATATTTCCTAATCTACAACAGAGTAGGTGGGAGAGGAGGGTATTAAGCCACCAGCGGTAGAATTGTAAAATTCCTCTGTAACATGCCAACTTCATCACACACCCAACGTATTAGTTGTGCACTGTTCTAACAAAAAAAGGGGGGAAGGCGTGGAGAACAGGGAGGGCTGCCATGCTGCAGCAGAGGACACCCCATACTCTACCTGCGCCCACCACCAGGGCCCGCGGCTCACAGCTGCGGATGCAGTGCAGGAGGGAGGTGGACCGGATGTTGGAGTTGAGGAAGGCCACCACGCAGCCCAGCTTGGCCAGGCCGAACCACACGTGGACAAAGTCGGGCTCATTGCTCATCAGCAGCGCCACGGTGTCCCCCTTCTCCAGCGCCGAATGGTTCAGGAAGGCATGGGCCACTCTGCTGCTCCTTCTGTCCACATCCTCGTAGGTATAGATGTCCCCCTCATACACGATGAAGGGCTTCCGGGGCTGCTTCTGGGCTTGGCTCAGAAATTTATCCAGGACAGTGACCAGCTCCCCTTTCCGACGGTACAGCTCTATCCGAATTCCACAGCGTATCACCTTCAGCAGGAACCACAAGTCCTTCCAGAAGTAAGGGAACAGGAGTTTCTGCAGCAAGTGCAGGAGGGCCATTCCCGCCCCTAGTCCTGAGATCCATGGCAGGAGCATGGGGGCCGCGGGGCCAGGAGGCCGCTCTGATCCCAGCCCTGACAGTGTCCTTCTCTTCCAGGCCAGTCCTCGGCGCTCAGGACTGGTACCCGCAGTTCTTACCAGCCTTTGCGGGGGTGAGGGTGGGGGCGCGGAGCTTCTGAAACAGTTAGAAGTTTGCAGAGAGAAGCTTGCACAGAGGGGATACCGGGAATAAGGCTTGAGACACCTGGTGGCTGGGTAGAGAGCGCTGGATTCAGGCGAAATGAACGCAGGCAGCCGCCAGGGGCCCCGGAGTCTAGGGGTGCAGCCCCGCGCCCTCGCCCGGGCGGCCCGACGGCGGGTGCTCCCGCCCTTCCCAGCCCGCTCCTCCGCGGCGGACCCCACACCAGCCCCCCCCTCAGAGAAGGGAGTCCGGGAGCCAGTGCTCTCCTCCGAGCAGTTCTTCCAGCGACTGCGACTTGGAGGCTGAACTGGAACCTGGAGGAACGGGGGTGGCGACCGCTGAGAAATCAGAGGCTTCTGTCCAGACGCGTCAGAATCCGAGGAGGGTTCCGGGACCACGGCACCGTCCCGCGTGTGACCCCGAGCCCGTGGGACCCGAGCCCATGGGACCCCGCCTTTGCCGCGCTCCGAACTCCCCTCGGACACTCCGGGTCCGGGCGACCTGCTCCCAAGTCAGCGCGGCGCCCGCTGGAAGGAGGCGCCTCCGTTCCCGGCAGCAGCTCCCCTCCCGGTGACCTTGGGGGCTGGTTTATCTCCGCTCTGAACTGCGGCGGGGGTGTCGGCCGCCTCCTCCCGCCTCCTGGCTCCGGGCCAATCCCAGCTCCTCCTGCCGCCCGGCTGCCCGGGAACGGGACAGTCCCGTGGAGGGAAGGCCAGGGATGCCTGAGGACGCGACAAAGGGGCGAGGGGAACCGGCTGCTGGGGGCAATGACAGAAAACAAGACGGGAGGGAGGGAGGGAGGGAGAGATGAATGGGACAGTCAAGGAATATTTGAATTCTTTGTTCATAAACCACCACAAAGTTGGTTTGCTCTATAAAACGTACTTCTGAAAACGTATTACTAGGTTGGTATTGACATTTATTTTGGAATTCAATGCTTAGAGTGCCGCCCTAGACAGTGCTTTTCACAAAAATTCCAAAAACATTGATGGATGTGGGAGCTCCAATCCATATTGACATCCATATTTTTTAAAAAAGTATAAAATACTGACTATTCTCTGTCCTTAAAAATAAGAAAACACTTTAAAGTGTGGACAAAAGGGGCCACATGCTGACCTGACAAGCTCAGGGGAGGCCTGCATGGTAGTCTTGCAAACTCAGAGACCTAAAGTAACCACAAAGGATGGTCTGAAATTAAACTTTAACTAAAAGCAGTTATGGTGGGCAGTTACGTCCTAGGCCAGTATCTTCACTGACAAGGTCAACCTTTACCTTAACTGAGCCTGTCTTTTTGCATCTATGATAACATAACCTTGAAATGTCTGGGTAACTTGTAACTTCCCTTTTTCTGGAGCACAACCAAATGTGCTGGGTGCCAGGACAGATACCACAAATTCCTTCATTATGTTAATTGATCCTGCACCCACCTAAGTATGTGTCCATCATTTTACTTTTTATCCCATCCCAGGGGTTTCCCCTGCTTTGCTTTATCCCTCCTCCTTAATCTATCACCAATGAATTTCATGTAACTCACCTACTCCCTCCTTTGATTGCAAATGTATAAATGCAAACGTAACCCCGCCGTTCTCCGGAGCATTATCTCAATTCGTTGAGGTTCTGCTTCCCTGCATATGTCGACAGTTTGGCTCAAATAAACTCACAAAAATTCTTTACAAGTTTCAATGATTTTTACGGTAACGAAAGTTAGATCATTAAAAAAATTCTCAGACTTTAAGGATTCTAAAGGGGGAGAAGGAAGTGGAGAGGGAACAGGTAATTGCAAAGAATAACAGCAAAATGTTATACACTGATGGAATTTTACCGAAGACAAAAAAACAGGGGCATTTAATACACACTGTGTTCCTTGCAGACACTCATCCAGCTCTCTGCATTTAAGAAGGGTGTACGAACGATTAATTGTGCGTATTGAAATGATTGAGCACTGTCTCACATTATCGGCTTCTGCTTCTTCTGTCTTAGGTTTTGCAACTGGGTTCCAGCTAACCTCAGATTCTCTAATAAAGAAAAAGCTGGTAACTCCAAAGACAGACGTCTGAAAATCATTACTCGCAGTCACAGCGAAGAGCCCACAAGACACTCTGCAAGCCCTTTTGTGTAGATGAAGAAAACACTTTCCAAATTTGCAATTCAGAAAGATCTCTTCAGTTAAAAGAAAAGGGATAGTATCAAGTAGTTCACAAATGGGAAAATCAGTTACAGCTTGAAAAGCACATTTGAAATTCTCTCCTTTCCACTCCTAGGTCTAGTCTTGTGGCAAGGACCATCGGCCAGGTGTAGAAGGTCACCAGGAAGAAAGCCCCAGGTGCTTAGCAACTGGCAAAACTAGGAAAACAAGGACTTGGCTTTGTTTTCTTCCCCTAGCATATTGCTAGTCATGCGGGTCTGATCCTCTCCTGACCTTTCTTTTCTAGGCATGTTCCTAGTCATGTAGTAGACCTGCCTAGAGGGGGAACAAAGGGACCAGAGAATAGCCCTTAAGCATTAAGCTTCCCAGACAATGAGGTTCTAACCCGCATCAAATACATCTAGGCCTCAGATATGTTTCAGCTCTAGGCCCAGATAAGCAGCAAAACCAGACAAGTGATGCCAGAGCTGACCTCAGGACCAGCTGTGGTAACTAATGACCCCCAATCAGTGAAGACCACGATGCTGAAAGGATACACCTGGGAAGCTGGGATCCATTGAGACCATCTCCTGGGATGCCCCCTAAGACCCCACCTTAAAAGCCCTTCGGACTGAGGACCCAGTCCGTGCTCTCTGTGGAGCATGCCCACGCCTTTCCCCTGCCTCTCCTCTTCCCTCCCAAGGCCTTTACCTTCCTCTCTCCTAAGCTCCAAGGACCCTTCTTTTGCCTCTGTAATTTGTTTCCTGAATCTATTTCTTCTTCACTCACTTCTTCTACCTCTGGCTTTCTAAATAAACTTTCTCTTACAGTTTGAGTCTTGGCTCTGAATTCTTTCCTAGACAGAACTCAAGCACCTGGGTCATTAAACCAAGGCCCAGTCTAACACCTAGTGGCATTCTAGCAGCCGACAGTCTGCTTCAGTCACCTTCTAGAAAACATTTGAAGCAGAGAATGGAATATGGAACAGCTGGTCTCAGACATTAGCTTTACAATACAAGCCTGTCCTCCTCTAGTGGAAGAAAATGAGTAAAGAAACATGATTTCCATCTTTTTATTTCGTTAAATTAGAAACAGTAAGCACACATTAAAACAATTACTATCTACTGTCACCACTGTTTCATAAAGGGAGGTCTTATTTCAACATTAAAAAGAAGGAAGGGCATAACATTATAATAAAGGACCATATTTCAAAATAAAATTAATTTCATGAAAAACTCATTGCATTGCACTTACTTTTCTTATCATGGTCCTGATAACATCACCCCAGGGCATGGAACTAAATTTTCATCAATTACTAATGTGAGTCGAAATATATATTTGGCACCATAAATGTGAGACAATCTGACTTATTGGGGAAACTACAAGCATATGTTGCCAAAATTTATATTTACCAAGAACAACTGTTGTAATGTACCCCGCAAATCACACAAGGGCGCCTCAAGAAGTCAAATTAAAGAGTCACATTTATTGCAAATCTGGGACTATGAGGGGGCATTTCGCTCTCCCAGATCTCATAGTGCACCCCCTAGCCCCAACACCAGATTTATATATTATAGGCAAAGATCACAAAGGTATTGATTACATCCCAAGGTTTGGAATGAGGAACCTGGTTTGCAAAAAAGCAGTATACAGAAGCAGAAAGTTTACTGAAGCATGTTATCTAAATTACAATTTTGGGGTCTCCGGAACACTGAGTCAACAGGGACACGTTAACTGGAGCCCTCTGACCTTGGGATAACTGTGCTGTCCTTCCCAGGTAAAGGAAAATGTGCTTTCTAAGACCAGTATGACCACAACCGATGGGATATTCACATTACAATCAATAGGGTATTTAATCGAATGGGGTGATTTATATAATTCAGAAAATCAAAATAACTTTTCTATTGTTAAACAAAGCAAATAAGTACAGAAGCCAAACAGCAGGGTTAAAGTTAAACTATAGTTTCTACCTGAGATGATTGCTGCCATACTTCACAACGTTGTGTCTGAAATCTTACTATGAAAGAAGGAATCTGAAAATCTTGGGATGTGTGCATTGTGTGCATTCCTGCATCAACCCATGTATCTGTGCCTATTTTTTTCCAGAAATTTTGTATTCACTTTCAAATAGTGCCAAACATAACTGAGTAAATAGATATAATTATTAATTATTTTCAATTATTGCAAAATGGGGGATAGACCATAAGCTAGTAACAAATGGGTAAATTTATCATTTAACTAAAATAAGGAGAAGTAACAATATGCAAATAGTCTAGACATTTGTTAACATTACTTTTGATCAGGAACAATGCAGTGGTTCTTAGGGTCCTTTTTAGAAAATATAGAAATTTTGTGTTTTTAATGTTATTTGAAAATATTGTGACCATGCAGATCAATGCAAAAAGAAAAATTTTATTTTATTTTCCATCTAAATATGCTCTTATCTACCCTTTTTGAGTTTTCTCTCGAACACAGTCCCAATACCCTCTGTACCCTCAGTTCTGTTGAAGATTAACTGTTCAGTGAGTAGATCAAAGTAAGACTGAACAAACTATGTCATATGCTAGATCCTGACTTGTCTTATGCCCATAGGATTTTACCACTGTAACTTGAGCTTGAGCATTCTGACTTTATGCAAACACATTACTTGTGTGCAGAAGAATTCTGCTGAAATTCTACAGCAGTCACGTTTTGGATTATGGGAGGTTTGGGTGAGAAGGAAGATATTCAGAAAGGACCCAAATGATGCTATGTTGGCACCAATGCATGATGACAAGTGTGTGCAATGGGCCAAGAAGCCATGAGTACCTAGACCACAGCTGGCATTTAAGGAAGGGGATAAGGGTGGAATGGATATGTGAGGGAGTAAATAGCTCTAAAAATGAGGGTCAGATGCTCAATGTAAGACTCATCTACTTTACAATTCTGTCCAGGAACAGAGTTGTGTTCAGGTTTTAATCACTATTTTAGTCTCTGATCTTAGCTTGGTTTTTGATGGGAAGCTTACTCCTCCTACAATCTGTTTGCATTAATGAGCAATCATTAGCCAGAATATTATTCCTCACAAGGACTCATGAAGCAAACTCAACATTAAAGATGAGGGCAGCTGTTAGAGGGTAGGGAGGTGTTAACATTACTACATGTCTTAGACACATCAAACACTTCTTGAAATATAAAAATTTTATAGTACCAATAAGTGATCCTATAATAATAGTCTTGGGAACAATTCTCAAACAAATTAAATATTTAACTATCATTTTTGCCACATACTAAAAAACTATGTCCAGAAATTTATGCTGATCAGGCTCCTGACAAGAAGACATTTTACACATATATTTTATTCATGGTTTTAAAAACAATTTTCTTATCTCCAGATACTTCTGTTTATGAAACTTACCCATCCTCAGTGTTGGTGAAATGTACTATTTGGAAAAGATCTTTATGTAAAGTTTTATCACTGAATCTGAGTCCTCAGGGTAGCTTCATTTCTATTTTATAAGTCACCTACATGGAAACAGGTCATCTGATCATCAGTGAGATAAATCAAATAAACTGATAATTTTTATTAGGCATTAACAATATTCTGAATATGACAGGGAATTGTTCCATGGGCCCCTACCTGTACATGTCTTATGAGGCCTAAGATGGAGTCTTATTTCTTGTGTGTCTCATTTCTTGACACATCATGCAAGTTTGGGATTGCTGAGGATATTTTTTTTGAAAGGGTCAAAGTAGGTAAATCAGATAGAAAACCATAGCCAATAAGGCCTACATTCTCCAGGTGCATATATCTTAGGGAGCCGTGAAGGAGTAAGTTATACAGCTCTCACCTCTCTATAATTATTCTACTTGAATCTTCCAATAAATAAAAGAGAGGTTCCTTGGCTAATGCTCAGGGCCCAAGCTAAAACCCCAGGATAATGTCTGTCTGATGCTTTTCCCCCCTTCTTTGAAGACTTGAACCCTGGCTTCCACCATTTCCTCCTATTATTTGCCCATAGGATGCTGCCTGGTTGCAACTCTCTCTTTATCATCCTGAGTACCAAGAGTAAAAGATTAGGTTATATGGCATGGTAAGTACGTATTCACATAACCACAATGGTCAGTTGTAGATTCAAGTGGAATGGGAGAGATCTAGGCCCCTTTCAAGGATACTGTTTAATCAACAAAACACCAAGGGACTCAGCCTGCCCTATTTTAGCAAAAAGCACCTACTGGGAGATCAATGAGTAATGCTACCTGATACTGGAAGGACCCCTCAGTCCACATGGGAGAAACTATCACTGCTGGGACCCACTCTGTGTTTCCCCACTAGAAGTGGTGCTGGCTCTAACAGTCCCAGGTTGGCATATCTCAGGCTTTCAACTTCTGCAGCTGGCCACCCCTACTGACTCACATGCTTGACTGATCCTTACATTAGCAATGTGTCAAAGGTCAATATGATGAGTGACAAATTCACTAAAATGTAATTAATTAAAGGAGAATTTGCTGAATTATTGATACTTTGTTTAACATTTTAGGGTTTTTGTTTGTGTTTTTCATCTTATTCTATTGGTACCAACATCTCAGTCTTGCCCTTGTACCTTCCAGAGGCCATCAGACAAATACTGGAATATGTGTAAATAATCAATTCAGCATGGCTGCTACTAGAGGGAAGGGAAGGGGCAGACCCAACTGCAGAAGCAGGGAGTTGGGGGACAGGAGGGAGGGGAGTAAGAGATCAACCGAAGGACTTGTATGCATCCATATAAGCATAACTAATGGACATAAGACACTGGGGGGTAAGGGAGGGCAGGGGTTTGTCAAGGGCGGCGGGGGGGGGGGGGAAAGGACACTTATGTAATACCCTTTGTAATACTTTTAGCAAAAAAAAAAAAGAAGAAGAAGCAGGGAGACATTGAGCTGCAGAGTTTGTTTCAATCTACAAAGTTTCAGTGTCCCAGCAGTGACATTTCTCATGCACGTGGGCTAAGAGTCCTTTCATTCCTCTACTGAATATAAAACCTGAAGGTCCGCACAGGGTCAAGTGTAGATGGTACAGCAAGGGAAGATGTAGGAGGAGGCAGGTACCTACCACATTTAGCAAAATGGGAACTTTCCAAATAGTGTAATATTTTTCTCCCCAGGCACAATGCTTGGTCTACTTCCTCACGCTGCATTAGGAGAAAGGTAGAGTAAACCTACAGATTACTGGAGATTCATTATGGAACTAGAATAAGAAAGGGATTGACAAGTCTTAATGAGTATTTTTCCCCCTTAAAGCTTCTTAATCATTTGAAAATGCATTTGAAGGTTATAAGATGGGTTTAACAGATTTTAGAAACTAGAATAAAAGGATTAAAATACATAAATTAATTCTTTATATGTTATTGCTAGAAATTATGATTTATTTTATTTATTTTTAATATATTTTTAAATTGATTTCAGAGAGGAAGGGAGAGGGTGAGAGAGAGAGAGAAACATCAATGATGAGAGAGAATCATTGATTGGCTGTCTCTTGCACACCCTTTACTGGGGATTGAGCCTGCAACCCGGGCATGTGCCCTTGACCAGAATTGAACCCAGGACCCTTTAATCCACAGGCTGATGCTATATCCACTGAATCAAACCGGCTAGGGCAGGAATTATGATTTATTTAAATCACTAGGCTAAGGCGAACCCATCCATTTACTATACCACTTGCTTCAGCAGACCCCCTTCTGCTTTTAGGTTATTTTCTAATGTGCTCTCATGAACTGTTCGGCTTCTATGCAAGATTAGTTTTGAAGAACTTAGACTGCATGCTTGTTCACTGAACAAGAAATAGAGATTCGAGATCCTGCATATGCAGAAACCACTACTACAGAGGCATTCACAGTAGTATATGGGTTCTTTTTGTTTGTTTAGATTTCACAATGTGGGGGTCCCAGAATACATCACCCCAAGATGTGCCTCTGTAGTAGCAGACTGTTTTGAGCTAAAGGCAACTTTAACCACAGGCTTAAGAGAAACTTCTGCCCCATCCCACCTCCCTGAAATATCTAAAAGAATGTGAACTAGAAGCCTTTGCCATAAGAGATTACCAGAGATAACATCTTTTGACCTATCCAGATGGCAAGACAAACTTCTCTTTACTAAAGGTCTGCTCTTCTTATCACCCTGCAATGACCTTTTCAAACCCCAAAGGCACCTTACCTCATCCCTAGCTCAGAATGTCTTATATACCCACTAGAGGCCGGGTGCATGAAATTTGTGCACTGGGTGGGGTGGTTCCTCAGCCTGGCCCATGCCCTCTCACAGTCCAGGAGCCCCACGATCCATCACCCTAAAGAGGTAGGCCCTGCTCACCTGGCCAGGGCTCCTTGATGGATTGCCCCCATAGAGGGAGGCCCCACCCACCTGCCACAGCGCCACTGCAGGGTAGCCTGGGCCTCCCTCTTTGGGGCGATTGTGTAGCCCCCTGATTGACTGATCGCCCCACGGGCCAGTGGCCTGGGCCTCCCTCGGCAGGGTGATCATGGAGCCCCCCAATTGAACAATTGCCCCACTGGCCAGTGGCCTGGGCCTCCTTCTGCAGGGCGATCATGGGGCAATAGCTGGACCCCCAGCCAATCACATCACACCCACCTTGGCTGGCCTGGTGCCAGTGGGTGTCATAGTGTGGTCGTCCGGAAGGTCATCTGGATGGTCGTTCTGCTGTTCAGTTGTTCAATCGATTTGCATATATGCTTTTATTATTATAGATGTTTCCTTTTTTTTTTTTTATTAGTTAAGGTATTACATAGATGTTTCCTTTCTAACTTCTTCTGTGTGTGGGGTCTCTGACTCTCTCATGTAGGGGTTTCCATACATATTTACTAGATGTACCGGTTAATAATGCAGATTTTTTTCAATAGATGGAGTTACACATATGTTGATATATATGCAATTTGATATGTATGCAATTTTGTTGTATTGACAGCAAGCTTCAAAACTTCATATGTCAAATTTGCTGAAGGTGTTAACATCATAGATATTTTTACACTTGAAAATGTCGGGGAACACCCACTGCACCAGAGCACAGACCCCTCATGGTTGCCTTGTTCCCTGAATACCATGTCTGTGTGCTGTAAATATTAATTATAAAGCACCCAGGATCCACCAGTGTGAAGGAAGTACGTGTCTCTCCATTTTACTTCATATCCAGTCCCAGAGATTTCCCCCAGCTTTGCTTTCTCCTGCCCTCTTAATCCACCAATGGATTTCCTGTCTCCTTTGATTCTAATAGATTAAGTAAGCTGCAAAACTGTCATTCTCCAGAGCATTTTCTCAATCAATTGAGATTTTGCTTCCTGGCAATTGTCATCAGTTTGGTTCAAATTTACTCTTCGGACTTTTTCTTAGGCTGGACATTCTCTCATTGACAAAGGCTATCTCAGGGAGTGACCATCATGGCTTGCATTATTACCCAGTGCTGCAACCGGGCCTCCCTTCCACTTCATTGCTGGCGACTGCTTTCCTTTCTCTCCCCACAGAATCTTGATCTCTTGGTCCCTTTACCCCACCCCCAGAGTTTTAGACTGTAAGAGAGAAATAATGCGGCAGCTAGGCTGACAAACTCCAAGATGGGTTCTTCCTCTACTTATTGTCTCATGAGCAAGCCACATTCTCCACCTCCCAATCAAACTTTCACTTCTCAGAGTTCCCCACCCGTCTCTTCACTGGAATTCTAATACATTTTTGTAAGAAACTGCCAAGATAGTCTTTTGCACAAAGCAGAGAACAAATCCCTAATGTTTAATAAACCAGAGGGAATTTGGTTGCGATTGACTGCAAACAAGAGAAACTAGCTTACACTATGCAGATTGAAACAAAAAGGGAATTTCCAGAAAGGCTGGAGAATCAGACACAGGCAAAGCAAGAATCAAAGGAGGCTGGGTGCTGGCTAAACTACACCACCAAACACCATGTGGAGGCAGACACTGCTACTGGGAGCAGCATCTGGCACCCTGGTCCGCGTGGCACAAAACAGAATACAATGTTGCACCATGGTGATTGTGGCCATAGTAACTTCTGCTGCCAGGTGAATTCTTGTTCCAGGCCACAGGTCGAAAAGTTGTTCTCATCCCTCACTTCTAGGGGCTGGAGAAGGAGAGTGTTTGGATAGTGGAGATTTTGTAGTAGGAAATGACCCTTGTCTCCCCAAGTATTGTGTGGGGGAGAATGTCCCAAATATAGGGAGGAGCTTCAACACCTAAACAGCCAAAGTAAATTAAATGTCCAGTACTGTGATATTTTTGAAATTTTGTGAATTTTCCCTTATTTTTTAGTTTCAAGTTGTTGTTTTGTTTTACTTTTATTATTAAAATTTTTTAACTTTCTAATAAGGGTTCTTCAAATGGTGGGATGAAACCTAAAAATCAGATGTGAAATCAATTTAGTGAGATTAGTATTTTTTAATAGAATAGAATTGAGTAAAAATGATCAGTGTGCATATCACATAATATGAGTTTTGTTCCATAAAACTTTTGTTTCAGTTATATAAAGTAAGTATATATTTATTTAATTATGATGTAAACCACTTTTATTACTATGGGTCATAGTTTAAAAATTTTGAAAACCACTGATTCAGGGACTTGGAGACTAGAGAATAACTTTAGTCTTTCATGACAATGGCCTGGAAGAGGAGACAAACTATGGGGAAGACGGGACATGTCAGGGTAGCAGAACTGGGAATTTGTGGCCCACTCTTAGGGCCCTATAAGAAACGTAATGCAAAATCAAGGACCTCCAAGGACTCCTCCCTCTCTCACTATTGTCCTTTACACAGGCCCCACATGGCTAGACCTCTTTACTGAAGCATAGTAACCTCCATCTTCTATAAAAACTGCTGTTTGAAATTCTCTGCTATTGTTAAATAGTCCCTTGTTCTGTAAACTGTCATTTTTAGACAGTCTCTTATTCTATAAAATAACTGTTTTAGTTTGAATAATAGAAAAAGATAAAAACTTAACTGTCTGAACTTGCAAGCTAGCCATCTAACGTAATGGATGGACTAATACCGATAATAATTCCCACATTCTTATGCCAAATATTTGTTCTTTTTATGTATCCAAGATTACAAACTGTCTGTAACAATAACTCACAGAGAGCTCTTTGTAAAATCTGCAGACAAAGATGCTCAAAAGTTATAAATAAGGGACACTTCCTGTGTGACTTCGCTCAGAGATTTGGAAGAGACACCTCCCTCTGGGCCGTGCACAATAAATGACTCCTAATTAATTGGCTTATTAAGGCCATCTTGTATCTCACTCACTGATTTACAACACATTACCAGGTTCCAATAATTATCCCAAGTGACAGAAGAGAAAGTGTTGAAAAGAATTACAGCATTGGGACATGGTTCCTAACTTCCCAAGTTAGAATCTGTTATGAATTTCCCCAGAGAGAACTTGGAGTACAAAGCTAGAGTATGTATTATTTCTGCTATACTCAAGCACATTGTGGGTTAGGTAAGCTACGTGTGTAACACTATTTCTATAGGTACTATGTTCAATTTCTAAAGAACTGACACAACTTTATAATGATTTGGTAACTTCCTCCAATAGTTCTAAATAGAAGTGGGGTCTGTCATGTGGACAATAGAGGAAGTATCTCTCAGTATAAACATATGAACAGGCACTAGGAGCTATGTAGAAATTGCTTTGTCATTTTTTTCATAGTGCAAAAAATAAAAAAGAGAGTTTATAAAGTTTAATTTGGCATTTGTACAAATTTCAGTAAGATTAGACATTTTTAATGTCATATTTTGTCATTGCTCATTTTCAGGTCTCTCTAAAATAGAGTTATCCTTAACTTGAAGATATTGAGGGCCAGTCTGCTTTCCCTTTTCATGGGGGAAAAATATCATGATACTATCACATTGACATTCCTGTGTACCACGCTAAAGGCATCTACTCTTTGAACTGGAGGATGCACTGAATTATATAATTTTTTTTTTAAAGCAGAGCTTGGTTAAATATATTTTAAAACCCAAATTTCCTTTTGCAACCAGATAGCCTTCAGAAAAGGTCCTAAGAGTCTGTGTCACCCTGGTCAATCTGGTTGTTCTGGTTATTAGAAATAGAGAAGAAGGAGCACCTTAGGAAAGGGGTGGTACTTCTATGATGGGTGTTTCTTCTTTTACAGGTGTAAACAAAAAGGCCACTTGATCTAACCTTGTGTGTCTTTATCCTATAAGCCACTGCAGGTGTTTGAGCGGCACTGCTTCTACAACAAAGGTCTAGACTCACCACATCTTGGGGAGAGAATGGCCACTTCCTGGGGAGCAGCCTTCTTCATGTTAGTGACATCCTGTGTTTGCAGCACTATCTTCCACAGAGACCAGCAGACTTGGTTTGAGGGTGTCTTCCTGTCTTCCATGTGCCCCATCAATGTCAGTACCAGCACCTTGTATGGAATTATGTTTGATGCAGGGAGCACTGGAACACAAATTCATGTTTACACCTTTGTGCAGAAAATAGCAGGTAAGTGCAACTGGTACCCTCACCAGAGTCGATAAATCCATACTCTAGTAGAAACAATGAATTATATAATTTATCTGCTGACTAAACATTGTTCTGTAACTCAGAATTGCATGGTGTGATGTGATTCACAGGCCATGCAACTACAAAGACAATCATTCCCAAGAATGCAGACACATTTTCTCTTTCAGAGCACTAGACTGGAAACTTCTAGAGAGTGACTCTGTGTTCCCAGGTTGAATACAGAGCTCAACACACAACTGGCACTCAACAAGTCAGTTTTGAATGTGATAGCCACGTTTCTCTCCAACACTTACTATTATGTGCTTTATTAATTAACTAGTGGTCCTGCGCATGAATCCGTGCGTGAGTAGCTTGCTGCCTCTTGCTTCAGCTGGCTGCCCCACCCACCACCGCTTGTAGCTCTCTGCTGCACGTAGCTTGCTGCCCTGCTCTCCTGTAGCTCTCTGCCACTTGTAGCTCGCTGCCCCGCCCTCCTGCTGGTTGGTCGTTATGTGTCATGGTGTAACGACCATTTGCATATTACCTCTTTATTATATAGGATAACCATGAAAGTAGGTTTTATCACTGTTTATACTTTGCAAATGAGGAAACTGAAAGTCGTTAAATAATTGCTCAAAATCACACAGCTCCTGAGAGGTCAATCTGGGATCCTAATCAAGTACTTTGACTCAAGAAGAGTCCATACCAACTACCTGTCTTGATATTGAAGCATTGTTGGAAGGAAAGAGGACCACAAGGAATATTACCAAAGCCTTTACAGAAATGATCAGAATGAGGATATAAGTGAAATTTTTAAACAGTTCACTAGAGTGCTATTTCTTTTGCCTCCCTTGAATGAAATTCTTTAGGGCCTGTTGTATTAGGATCTGTTTCAGCTGTATAGACCAAAATAGACCTGAATAATAGGGGCTTGCATAAATAAAGAGTTTATTTTATTCTCATGTAAAAAAAACCCTGGAGATAGGAAGTTCACCCTGTTTTTATCAGAAACCCCAGTTCATCAAAGTGAATCACTCATCACTTTCTATAAGCTCTGCACTTTCCTCTTCACATGCTTGTGGTTGGCATGTAATCCCCACCTGAAGAATATCTTTCCTCTCATTAAAAACCCATTTACTGCCCTAACTGGTTTGGCTCAGTGGATAGAGCGTAGGCCTGTGGACTGAAGGGTCCCAGGTTCGATTCTGGTCAAGGCCATCTACCATGGTTGCGGGCACATCCCCAGAGGGGAGTGTGCAGGAGGCAGCTGATCGATGTTTCTCTCTCATCGATGTTTCTAGTTCTCTATCCCTCTCCCCTCCTCTCTGTAAAAAATCAATAAAACATATTTTTTTAAAAAAACAAACCAGTTACTATTATCCTTCCTTCTTGAAGTATTCCCTGACACCCCTAAACTTCAATAGCACTTGCTTGTGCGCCGGCTATAGCATTGTATAATCATTAAAAGCATATCATTTGTAAGAAATGGTAAGGAAAACATCAGCTGTAATCCTGTTCTGGTATAGACTGAAATCTCAAGTGAACTATTAGCCTATCTAAAAGTGGAAATAGCTGAAACCGGTCTGGCTCAGTGGATAGAGCGTCGGCCTGCGGACTGAAGGGTCCCAGGTTCGATTCCGGTCAAGGGCATGTACCTTGGTTGCAGGCACATCCCCCAGTGGGAGATGTGCAGGAGGCAGCTGATCGATGTTTCTCTCTCATCGATGTTTCTAACTCTCTATCTCTCTCCCTTCCTCTCTGTAAAAAATCAATAAAAAAAAAAAAGATTCAAAAACCTTAAAAAAATAAATAAATAAATAAAAGTGGAAATAATACTACTGACCTCCCAGGGCTTAAATGAAGATTAAACAAAATAGCACATTCAAAGTACTGACATCTAAGAAATGATCACTATTAGTTTAACATTTTTTGTCTTTGATTTTCCCAGTCTTATGCTAAATGTCTTATATAAAAAACAGATATTTATTAAGTGATCAACTTTGTGCCTAGCACCATTCCTGGCACTACAGAGGCAGCTGTGAATAACAAAACCACGTCTTTGCTTCTGTGAACAACATTCAGTGTTAGGATGATTAAGTATAAATAAATAAATATCAGATTTTGATTGGTTTTATTCAAAATATTAAAATTGGTGATGTTCAGAGAAGGAATGGGTAATTGCTTTAGATTGGAGGTTAGGGAAATCTCTCCTGAGAGGGGTCATTCTAGCTCTGACCACAATACCCCCACTACCACCAAACCAAACAAAACATACCAACACAACACTTTATATAAATGCATTCATAATAATAAAAGGCCAAGAGGCATCACGACCCAAACGCCCAAACGATAGGTCCCCATGAGGTGCATGGAGCACCTCTCGGGCCCTCCCCTGCAGCCCACAGGCTCCGATCGCAGCAAGGCTGGCGGCCAGCAGGAGGGCAGGGTGGCGGGTGGGTGGGCGTGGGGAGGCGGGGCGCAAGCATAGCAGAGTGGCGGGTAAAGAGGGCATGGCTGTGAGCGTGGCAGGGCGGTGAACTGGGCATGTGCAGGTGGGCAGGACTGCATGATATCACGCTCTGGACTTCTAGTCTATAACTAGAGGCCCAGTGCACAAAATTTGTGTCTGGGGGGGGGGGTGTCCCTCAGCCCGACCTGCACCCTCTCCAATCCGGGAGCCCTCAGGGGATATCCTACTGACGACTTGGGTCCGCTCCCCGTGGTTCTCTGCTCTCTGCGGGGCCTGCCTTCTCCACACCACGGTGATGGGCAAGCAGGCCCTGCTGGGTGCTGCCTGCAGGCCTCGCTTGCCTGCTGGGCTCATGTTGCCGGGGTGATGCCACCAGGTCCTGCCCTGGCCACTATGGACGCCACCATTTTTGTTGCGGAGTGACGGTTAATTTGCATATTACTCTTATTAGATAAGATAGATAGTCTTTTAGATCTGGCTTCTTTAATGAGGCATAATGTTTTCAAGATTCATGTTATAAAAAGTATGAGTACTTCATTTCTTTTGTTGCTGAATAATATTCCATAATATAGATATACTGCATTTTATCAGTTGATGAACATTTGGGTTGTTTCCACTTTTTGGCTATTATAGATGCTGCTGCTATGAACATTCACATACACAATTTTGTGTGGACACATGTTTTCATTCCTATTGGGCATATCACTAGGAATAAAATTTCTAGATCATATGGTAACTATATTTTAATATTTTGAGGAAATACCAAACTGTTTCTCAAAGTATTTTTCAAATTTCACATTCCCACAATCAATGTATGAGAGTTCCAATTTCTCCACATACTCAATAATAATTGTAAAATCTATGAACCCAATATAGGAGAACATAAATCCATAAAGCAAATATTAACAAACATAAAGAAAGAGATTGACAGTAGTATAGTCATTCTAGGGGACTTGAATATCCCATTGACATCAATGAATAGATCATCCAGACAGAAAATCACAAGTTATAACGAGAGACAAAGAAAGACCCAGCAATTCCACTTCTGGGTTTTATCCGAAAAAATGCAAAACATTAATTCAAAAAGACATATACATCCTTATGTTCACTGCAGCATTATTTACAGTAGTCAACCTAAGTGCCCATTGATAGACAAATGGATAAAGAAGGTGGTACATATATATAATGGAATATTATTCAGCCATAAAAAGAATGAAATCTTGCCATCGGCAACAACATGGATGGACCTTGAGGGCAATATGCTAAGTGAAGTAAGTCAGACATATGCTTTCACATATGCTTTTACTTACATGTGGAATCTAAAAACCAAGTATATGAACAAACAAAACAGAAACAAAAACTCATAGATACAGTGAACATTTTGATGGTTGCCAGATGGGTAGAGGTTCGGGGGATGGGTGAAAAAGGGGAAAAGGATTAAGGTGTGCAAATTGCCAGTTATAAAAATAGTCATAGGAACATAAAATACAGCGTAGGGAATACAGACAATAACACTGTAATAACAATGTATGGTGTCAGATGGGTGATCACTTCATAAGTTATATAAATGACTAATCACTATGTTATACACTTGAAACTAATACAGGGCGGGGCGAAAGTATGCTTAGAGTTGTGAGTACTTGAAACACAGTTTATTTTTGTATTATTACTTATTAATTCTTGTATTATTTTCCATAGGAACACATGTAAACCCACTTTTGTCCCTCCCTGTATAATACTATCTGTCAACTGTAATCGAAAAATTAAAAAAATATTTTAAAAACACCTAAGAGTGCATGTTAAGATGCGAAGGACTCATCCGTCTCTCCAACATTCTCTGCTAAATGATCTTGAGTGAGTCATAAATTTCTTGGTTATCAGAGTCATAAAACTGTGTTCAGTTTGATACATGCTTTTAGAATCTTCAGACATTTAACAGAATTATTTGTAGTTTAAATGATTTATCATCTAGGACAGATTTTCATTTCATTGCTAACGACCAAGTTATAGATTCAGTTGTGATATGCCCCACACAGCATGGGTCTTACAAAATGTTTCCTCATGAGTTCCAGCAGTTGTATGTGGCTTCACCATATTTTAGATGCCACCAAAATGGAAATACATCTGCTCTATGGATCATCAGTAAAAATTGCTGGTGAGTGCTTTGTTGACGTGGTTAATGAGAATGACATATTCATTTGCATTTAAGCATGACCTAAGTTTTCTTTCACTTAAAAGTTGGTGAGGTGGAAAATAAGATTCTAGAATTCTGCATCTTGAAATGAGCAAGTTCATACTGGAGAAGCTATGGAGCTGAGATAAAGTATAAGCAAGTTAATTTTTGATTTAGTTTGCATAAAAATAGGGTATTAGCAAGTAAGAAGACTGTATGATGGCCAGAATATACTGTTAACATGTGATTCAAATTTAATAAGAATAGAAATATGCATAATATTTGAAACATTGCTCAAGTAAAACCAAGCAGTCCTGGTCCTCGTTTTTATGGGACATCACCTTAATATTAATGGTAAATTATTATCTTAAATTGTAAGGGTAAAATATATATATATATATATATATATATATATATATATATTCCATTTTTTTAACCTCCACTTGAACATTTTCAACGAATCTAAATTTCAAGTGATTTATCCTCTTCAGCCCATCAACACTGATTGAGGGAAAACTGTCATTGAGGACTTTCAGTTAATCTATAATGTTTCAGAAGACATCTGTCTTATGATTGTCTTCTTATGCATTAATATGCAAAATTAATATGAACAACAGCAAAAATTTAACACCAAGAAGAGCCTAGGGACTTGAGTAATATAGAATACAATAGGTAGGAAAACAATCAGACACATTTATTATTAACTAGAGGCCTGTTGCACGAAAAGATTCGTGCAATAGGCCTTCCCTTCCCCTGGCTGCTGGCACCAGTTTTCCTCCGGCACCCAGGACCCAGGCCGCTGCTCCGGCCGGAGCCGCCTTCAGCCTTCGCTCCGCGGCTTCGCACCTACGTATGCAAATTAACCGCCATCTTTGTTGGCGGTTAATTTGCATATATCGCTGATTAGCCAATGGGAGGTGTAGCGAAGGTATGGTCAATTACCATGTTTGTCTATTATTAGATAGGATTATATCTTTGAGCCCTCCCCACTATCCCTATGTCAAGAGCACCTTTCAACGTCCTCTATCATGTAGGCTAAGTTTTGTTGTAAGGCAAATTGAAATTTAACCCAAGATTTAAGAGAAACCTCCTATTCATATTTACAACTAGCTAGGCATTACAGATTTTACCTTTTTTTAAAAAAACATTTTTTTTATTGATTTCATAGAGGAAAGGAGAGGTAGAGAGAGATAGAAACATAAGTGATGAGAGAATCATCAACTGGCTGCCTCCTGCACGCTCCTACTGGGGCTCGAGCCCACAACCCAGGCATATACCCTGATTGGGAATCGAACTGTGACCTCCTGGTTCATAGGTTGATGCTTAACCACTGAGCCATGCTGGCTGGGCAGGCATTACAGATTTTAAATAAAACATACTAACCCTTTTCCGTGAGCAAAGATATTTCAAATTCATCTTTTGAATGACATTTAGTGCTTTTTGATTTAGGTTGGACATGGATATTTCTTCTAGCTGTCTATTGCCCCTCTTTCTGACTAATGCCTATTTCTACACACCTCAAACAATTTCTACTGATACATAATAGCAAATATTAAAAAAGAATTTATTTTGTATCACCTATGCATTGCGATTTCCCACAATATTTTTTGTATGTAAAAATTTAAAAATTGACAATTTTTGTTTAAAAAAGTTCATAAATACTTTTATTTACGCCATGAACCAAAATATAATTATGGATAAATAAATAATCATCACAAGCTGGGGAAAAAGTAAAGGCGGAAGGACAAGCAAAATATGGGAACATTTTTAGCAGTTTGTTAAAAAGAAAACTCAAGTTAGAAAACAAATATAGAGAAAGAAATTCCGTTTTCTGAGGCACAGACTGTGAGGGGCTCTTTCTAACTCATGCCACATACATTTGAAATGAAGAAACACTGCAATCACATTGCTATGTAACTGGCATTTTGTTAAAATGGTGAAACATAAAGTTAGAATTGTGCTATGTTCCCATTTTTACCAGTTAACTCGCTGTTTGTACAACTGTTTGAAATAAAAGCTCTTACAAAATGGATGCACTGAATATATCACTGTTATCACCCACAAAGCTTTATCCGTGACTCCTTACTAACTGTGAACAAGCGAATGTGGTCATTTATTCACCAGGGGCTAAGGAGTGTTGAAGAAGGGCATATCCTATCCTGAGGCCCTTTGACCTCACCTCTAAGATCCTTGTTTCAAAATCTGAGAGTAACTCCGAGACCCACAGTCACAGTGTTCTGAGACAATCCTCAAATTGTCCTCCATTATCACCAAGGGACAGGGTTCCCCACAGGAAAGTAATGAATAAGAAACAAAGTATTCTGTTTATCATAGCTACACACAGGCTAAGTAAAACCTCATCCCGAGGAAGAAAGACTCACATTTGCTGCAATAGAATCATTGTAACTTTAATTATAAGACCCTGGAAGCCAGTAAAGAAAGTCAGCACAACACAGTGAGTCTCATTTATAACCTAATGATTGAAATGGAAACATATTTTACAGTTGTTATGAATTCCTTAAAACAAGCTGTGCATCTAATACTTGGCTTCACTAGTGTTCCTTTCTGCTCTTCGTTTCTTAAAAATATTGTTTGATTATATCCCATGTAAAAGTGTTATCAATAACATTTTCAGAAGAAAAGAGAGGGAGATCACCAAGTAGGCCGGGCACTGGAAAATGGAATAAGGCCTGAGACTGGGAAGGAATTTCTTGAATAGTTTAGTCCAATTAAACTGTTTATAGATGCATCTCCACAAATGCCACTGAGGCTGTGTGACTTCATCTTAGCATGTGTTTGTCTAGACAGGCTGCCTGAGCTCTGCTTATGGAGATATACAGGTTTGATTCAGACTTCCTTCAGTGTTTGCCAAAATAACCATGGCTTTACCAAATGGTGCTTCCATTTGATTTACTTTGACAGTTCTTTCACCTTCTTCATAGTGACATAAAAAAGAATGAACAATTTGGAGATGCGTATCCAGGCCAAATTTGGTATAATATGGCTTTCTTTTTAGTATCCCATTGTTGTTTGTCTGAGATAAAATAATATAGTATTATTGAAGCAATAATACAAAGCTAAAAAAATAGTGACAAGAGATTAATTCCAGGCAAGCAAAAACAAAGCACAACTAAAGGTGAAATATCTTCCTTTCTGAGTGGGTTAAACAGTGGCCCCCTTGGAACCTATGAGTCTTGCCTTATTTGGAAAAAGGGACTTAGAATGTAATTAAGTTAAGAATCTTGAGAGTAGGAGATTATACTGGATTATCTGAGTGGATCCTAAATCAAATGACAAGTGTCTTTATAAGAGACACACAAGAGAAGACAGACATAGAGAGGAGAAGGCAATGTGAAGACAGTGGTAGAGACTGGAATAATGTGACCATTAGCCAGAAGCTGGAAAAGGCATGGGACAGATTCTCCTCTAGAATCTCCTTAGGGAGTGAGGTCTGGCCAAGTCCTTGATTTTGGACTCTGGCCACCAGAACGAGGAGAGAATAAATTTCTATGGTTTTAAGCTATCAAGTTTGTGGTAATGTTATAACAGTCCTAGGAAATTAATATACTTTCTAACTAGATAGATGGATATATATATATATATGCATATATAAATATTATATACATATATGCATACACATATGATTGTGTGCACACATGATTACATGTATGTAGATTTATATATTAATAATCAATATATTCATGATATAGCTTCTACTAAACAAATCTTAACAACTTGAAGTGTTCTGCCAAATATCCCTGAGCACCTGTTATGGACTAAATATTTGTATCTCTCCAACATTCATATGTTGAAATCTTAATGCTCAATGTGATAATGTTAGGAAGTGGGGCCTTCGGGAGGTAATGAGGTCATGAGGTTGGAGCCCTCATTAATGAGATTAGTGCTCTTACAGCAAGAGGCATGAAAGAACTAGCTTCCTCTCTCTCCCAGCCATGAGAGAGTACCATTAGTAGATGGCCAGCTGTAAACCAGGAAGAGAATGCTGTGATAAATCTGACCAAAAATAACCTCACAAGGTGATCTGATCACAAATTCCAAACTGGGCAAGTCATGGTGGGTAGTCATGCCCCAGTTCTACAACTTCTTTAGTAAAAGGTTTTCTTGTACAATAATGAACACACCTTAAAAATGCCAGAAGTAATTCTCTTTCCAGAGGCCTTGAAGGTGAGGGTGTAACCACCCTTAAGGTCACTAACCTTGTTAACTATCCAGTGTCTTGCTTTCTCCCACCTTCATGTAACCTTCCTTATGTTCCTTCCTTAATACCAAATGTATGAAATAAATTGAAAACCTGTCATTCTCTGGAGCATTTGAGATCTTGCTTCCTGGCAATGTCATCATTTTGGCTAACTCATAAAAATTATCTATAAGTTTGAATACTTTTTACGTCAACAAAGGCATTTACCAAGAACCCAACATTGCTGGCATCCTGATCTTGGACTTTAAGCCTCAAAAACTATCCTATATAATAAAGAGGTAATATGCAAATTGACCATCACTCCAACACACAAGATGGCCGTCCCCATGTGGACATAAGATGGCCGGCAGAAGGAGGGCAGTTGTGGGTGATCAGGCCAGTAGGGGAGGGCAGTTGTGGGTGATCAGGCCTGTAGGAGAGGGCAGTTGGGGGGGCCAGGCCGGCAGGGGAGGGCAGTTGAGGGCAACCTGGCCAGCAGGGGAGCAGTTAGGCATCGATCAGGCCAGCAGGGGAGTGGTTAGGGGGTGATCTGGCTGGCAGGCAGAAATGGTTAGGGGCAATCAGGCAGGCAGGCAGGTGAGCGGTTGGGAACTAGCAGTCCTGGATTGTGAGAGGGATGTCTGACTGCCAGTTCAGGCCTAATCCCACTGGACATCCCTCGAGGGGTCCCAGGTTGGAGAGGGTGCAGGCTGGGCTGAGGGACACACACACCCCCGTGCGTGAATTTCGTGCACTGGGCCTCTAGTCCTATATAATAAAAGCCTAATATGCTAAGTGTACAGTTAACTGGTGGGCCACTCAACCAATCAAAGCATAATCCTATTTAATAAAAGAGTAATATGCAAATTGACCATCACTCCAACACACAAAGATGGCCAGCAGGGGAGGGCAGTTGGGGGTGACCACGCTGCCAAGGGAGAGAAGTTAGGGGTGACTGGGCCGGCAGGGGAGGGCAGTTGGGGGGAACAGGCCGGCTGGGGAGGGCAGTTAGGGGCAATCGGGCTGGCAGGGGAGCAGTTAGGCTTTGATCAGGCTGGCAGGGGAGTGTTTAGGGGCCATCAGGTAGGCA
>NW_005871048.1:1664928-1667718 GCF_000147115.1 Myotis lucifugus
GGAGTTTATCAATCGGACATCCCCCGATGGCTCCCGGACTGCAAGGGGCGCAGGCCAGGCTGAGGGACACCCCCCACCCCACCCCCCCACCGAGTGCACAAAATTTGTGCATCCACTGGTCCTCTGGTGATAAATAAGTGTTCATTTTTTAAGCTATTCTGTCTATGGTATTTTTGTTATAGTAGCCCAAACTGTGACAGTGCCCCAATTCCATCAGTTTCTCCTAGAGAATCATGAGTGATAGAATCACATGGTAAGAGGACCTTAAGATTTCCTATTATCCTTTCCCTTGTTTCCATGCCAGATGTCCGGTTGATTGTTATTTTTAGTTTACCTGTTTGTAAAAGTGATAAACTATGAAATGCCTATGGCATGAAATTTAAAGAAGTATTTCATTCAGTTGATAATTTTAAAACAAATCTTACGTGCTAAATGTGAAGCATCAATTATGATTATTATCTATTGATCTTATGCTCCAGTGGGTAGGTAGCAATGATAATAGTGGTTTTTATCCATTTCAAGAGCTTGATGGGCCTTCATGAGTATGTATGTTATGAGCTTCTTCCTAAGGTGAGTCATGGTAAGGAAAGGAATATCACTTTAAATGGCTCCTAGAGAAATGACAAATGAGGAGTCCTCCTGAGAAGATAGAAGCCCATCATGAGTTGGTATGAGGAGTGAGTGAGGTAGTGGTGTTATGGGGCAGGAGTGTCTGGAGACTGAAGTGAAGGGATAGTTTGGAGGAAAGTTGTAAATTCTGCTCTTACTTTTCACCACATTGTCTATGGAAAATTGCCTGCCCCGTGACTGAAGAAATTCACAGCAACTGCCAGGCTGTTGGGGTTGATGGGGTATACAAGGACCATAGTCCCCTCCCCCCAGTTCTCTCAGAGATTTATAGAGAGACATGCTCAAGGATGCTCACTGCAGCCTCGTGCACATACAGAGATTGGGAGTATAGCAGAGGCACCCTATTGGGGAACTAAGCAGCAGTTATTGTTTGCTTTCTTACCAAAATATAAAGCCTCATGTTAAAAAAAAAAAGTCAAATTTTAGACCGGCTAGTAGTTGAAAAAGAAACTGTAGACATTTCCATTAACCATGAAGTTGTAAAATAGAAGAAGGGGTGTATTTCAGCTACCATGTTAAGTCTGGCCATGGGAAACATTTCTGTGAATTTTTAGAAAAAAGAGCTTTCTCAAACAGGTTAATTATCCAAAGAAATGAAGTAAATCTGAGTTGTCAGTATAAATTATTAATATCATTTTAGTGCTTTTCCTGTTCCCCATATTCTCATAATCATCAATCTACCTTTGAAAGCATAGTCTATGATTGCCAGTCTTTCCTCATGTACAATAATGTATTTATCAAGTTATCTTACTTGTCACACAACCCAATATCATGGTTCTGGAGTCTGTTTGGTCCCATGAATGGGTAAGTCAAGGGTTTTAAAAGGCATATGTGGAACTCAGGATGCTTTAACATAATATGTCTTTTTTTTTTCTAAAGAATGTCTAATAATTAAATCCCAACGGTCTTTGGAGAGAGATTCTCTATTACTCTTGTACCTCATATTGGCAGGCAAGTTGGAAACCTGCCCTAACATATGTTAAACAAAGCCTCATTCCTCCAGTTTTCGGTTTGGTAAAGACAATAAAAGAAGGCTTTAAAAAACTTTGCTAGGTTAGAGAAGCAAAACTGAAAGTGATATTGCCTAATTTTAAAATTTTATTAACTGGAATTTTTAGGAACTTGGGAAGACAACACCAACTATCAAGTGTTTGAAAGAAACTCAAGAACAAAAGGGTTTAGTCCACATATCATCCCTGTTTCACTCTATTATTTGGGAATTCATCTTTCCTTTACAAAAGAAACCTACAAGAGTATAATTTCTGACCAGGTCTAGTTATAGTGGTCATGATATTTTTCAAAGCCCATGGGAATAATTCCAAGAACCTGAAAACTCCCTATGATGTTAATGGCCGGCCGGCAGTTTTTCTAATCAGCGTTGCTGTGCCTCACATCCTTTTATTATTATTTCTTACCAAGACATATCATTTTATATTGAATCATGAATATCAAGTTATGCAAATAATCAGGTTTAATGAATACACTGAATGCATTTTATACCAAGGAAGCAATAGTAAGTCTAAGGAATGTAGAAAATATTCTTATTAAAAATGAGTATATGAATTCCTTTGGATATATATCACTATGAACTCTTAATAAATTAAGGAACAAAGATAAGTCCTTTAAAATTTTTTCCTTTTTAATAGTCAAGGTAACTAGTAAACAGAATCAGTTATTGTACAGACCCAAGAGTTAGAGGATGATCAGATTCTACACTTAAAAAAACATGCCTGTGTTAGAGACATCTCATGTAGGTCTAGGAAACACGAGGCAAACCCTAAATATGCACAGTCATGGTTGTAGAGGTTTGGTTGCTTGAGTCAGACAGGGCATTTGATCATTTTAGCAAGTCTCTTATATGGAATTACTTATATACTAGAAGCCTGGTGCACGAATTAGTGCACGGGTGGGGTCCCTCGGCACGGCCTGCAGGGATTGGGCCGAAACCAGCAGTCCAACAACGCCTGCCGCTCATCCTGGCCCCGCTGCGTCTGCTGAGGGCTCGCACCCAGTCAGTCCTGATCAGGAGAGGCTTGTGCCGCTGCAGCAGCACTTGCCAGCCATGAGCCGTGCATCTGGTGCCCATCCCAGAGGGGTGGGGGGGGGGGAGAACCGGAAGCCAACCCCCCCTTGGGGGGGATATGGGGACCCCTTTTGTGG
>NW_005871048.1:1668076-1680865 GCF_000147115.1 Myotis lucifugus
ACTCCCATTGTGGGAGCGCACTGACCACCAGGGGGCAGCTCCTGCATTGAGCGTCTGCCCCCTGGTGTCAATATGCATCATAGCAACTGGTCAACCTGTCGACTGGTCATTCAGTAGCTCGGTTGCTTAGGCTTTTATATATATAGATAATATACTACACATCTATACATAGTACATATATATTATATATAAAATATTTCTTTTGCTTCAATCTATTTCTTATTCTTTAGCCATATTAATATTTTAAAAATATCAAATCCAGGTCATTCTTTTGCCGCAAAAATGTTCAGCTATCCTCCATGTTTTGTAAAATAGCTCTCAAATTTCCTTACTGGCTATATCATGTTCTTTAATCTATAACTCCCCTCCCCCCCCCCCGCCCAAACTATTCAACCATATCTCCCATAAATTCTTTTTTAAATAATTAAATATATATTTTATTGATTTTTTACAGAGAGGAAGGGAGAGGACTAGAGAGTTAGAAACATCGATGAGAGAGAAACATCGATCAGCTGCCTCCTGCACACCTCTTACTGGGGATGTGCCTGCAACCAAGGTACATGCCCTTGACTGGAATCAAACCTGGGACCCTTTAGTCCGCAGGCTGACGCTCTATCCACTGAGCCAAACCAGTTAGGGCCCATAAATTCTTTTTAAAAAGATATTTTTATTGATTTCAGAGAGGAAGGGAGAGATACAAACATCAATGATGAGAGAGAATCATTGATCGGCTGCCTACTGCATGCCCCTTACTGGGAATTAGCTGGCAACCCGGGCATGTGCCCTGATAGAATTGAACTGTGATCTCCTGGTTCATAGGTCGATGCTCAACCCCTGAGCCATACCGGCTGTGCTCTCCCATAAATTCTTTTTTTTTAAATCTTTAATTTCTTTATTGGTTAAGGTATTACAAATGTGTCCTCATCCCCCCATTAACCCCCAACCTCCCCCCTCCCCCCACTCATGCTCTCATCCCCCTGTTGTCCGTGTCCATTGGTTTGGCTTATATGCATGCATACATAAATTCTTAATACTGTTTTTTGCCCCAAACTGCCCATTTCCCACTTCAAGCCTTACCTTGTGTTTCTCATGCCAGTTGCTATTCTCAAACTGTCAACTGTGTAGCTTGAGCCCAATTTCTTTTAAAAATGTCTCAATATCTTTAGCACTCTTTGATTTGAATTCTTGTAGCATTTCTTTTCTCATCTGCTTTTTTGGGCATCTAATTATATACTTCTGCATCTTGTTAATTATTATTTCAAAGTTAATCAGGTATCTATAATTAGGTATTTAAGTAATAATTACTGCTGTATATGAGTCGTTTTTGTCTGCTGAATGAATGAGTGTAGAGAGAACAAGTTCAAATACAATGATATAGCAAAATAAAAAGTGATGTTAGGTCTCATGGTTACATAAGTCAAATAAATATACAATATATAATAGCAACAAAAAATATGTCAGGCAATGCATACCAACAGGAAATGACTTGGATATGTGGTCAAGACACATCTTCAGTATCTCAACCAAGATTTTGACAATAGTCTAAGAATGAGAGTAACTGGGATGTGGCTGACAGTAATGAAAAGGGAGAAAAGTGGCCAGAGTTAAAATATACTAAGACAATGGAGCTGACAGTGTATGCTGATGAATTTGAGGTTAGGATGTGAGAGAAAGAAGGCGACAAGGACAAATGCAAGGTTTTTTTCTTTTGTTTGTTTGTTTTTTTTTTTTTACCTGAGTCATCAAAATTAACAGAATTGCCAGGAGTTTAATTTTAGGCATATTAGGTTTGAGAAGCCCGTGAGAACGTCAAATAGAGATATTGAGTGGGCACTAAAGTCTGGGGTGGAGGAAGAAGTCCTGGCTGCAGATATAAATCTGGGAATCATCAACATGATTTGATGTTTATGTTGGGATATACATAAAAATGGTTTTATTTTTACTCCATATTGACTCAGTAGAAACCTGAGACACACAAAGTCTGAATAACAGCACAAGGTCCCTCACCTGGTGGGTACAACAGGAATGAGAACTATCTCTTTTGTCTTAGACCAGGACTCTTTCATTTACAGCCCTTGTCATATTTAAATACATCTACCATCTTATTTGTTTTAGCCTCCATGGCAATACCTTCAGCACATGTTTATTAAACACCCATTATGTGCAGGAACATTCTAGAGCAATGGTTCTCAACCTGTGGGTCGGGACCCCTTTGGGGGTCGAATGACCCTTTCACAGGGGTCACCTAAGGCCATCGGAAAACACATATATAATTACATATTGTTTTTGTGATTAATCACTATACTTTAATTATGTTCAATTTGTAACAATGAAAATACATCCTGCATATCAGATATTTACATTACGATTCATAACAGTAGCAAAATTATAGTTATGAAGTAGCAACGAAAATAATTTTATGGTTGGGGGTCACCACAACATGAGGAACTGTATTAAAGGGTCATGGCATTAGGAAGGCTGAGAACCACTGTTCTAGAGGCTAGGGATACAGACAAAACCCTTTTGGTTGTGGAGCTTATATCTTATTAGGGAAGAAACACAAATGAATAAATAAGTAGATATATAGTAGATTGGTGGATGATACATGTAGATTTTAATGATAAATCAAGGTAAGAGGGGAAAGGAATACCAGGGCGGCAGAGGTGTTATTGTGTTGTTGTTTTTTACAGAATAGTCATTAAAGGTGTCACGTCACTGAACTGAACTGAACTGAACTGAACAAAGACCCATGGAGTGAGAGGCAGCCATGTAGGATTGGGGGAACAAATTTTTAGAAGAAATAGCAATTTGAGATGATTTCCTCCCATAAGTCAGTAAATTATAAGAGAGGCCAAATAAGAATTGAGTGAGGATATGTTTCCTCCCTGGCCTAAATGTAAATAGATTTTTCACCAGATAGCTTCATTTATAAAATAACAAATTTAGATCTGATATTATGGGATGAAAAATATACATTGCTCTTGAATTTAAGAACATTAACAACAATAAATTAAGCAATTATTTTATTCTAGAAGGTGGAAGCTAGCCTTTGAACCATCCTTTACATATCCTCAAACCAAAGGATACATTAACTAGACATATATACAAATATTAATGTAGACACCCTTGCATGTGCTGCCATCTTGTGGCACAACAGAAAAGCGTTAGTAAATTACTACATTAATGATTACATTTATGCGACATTTAGTCAACTAAACGTGTCTTCTGGGAGACAAAAGCATGCTTTATAGCTGATCTTTGAGATTAAATACATTTAAATTATCATTGAATATTAAAATTAAAATTTATAAAAACTGAGACTATATTAGCTTGACTAATAAAACAACTAATTGTATTGTAAATTTACTTCACCACACATAAAATTTCTTCTCAATACACGATACCTAATTTTAAGATTAATATCCTTACTTGTAATCCCCAAATCACCCCTTAAGCAGATTTTGCCTTTCAATCTTTGATGAATTGCTTTCTGCATATGCTCGATAATATACAAAAGGGTAATTTTTTTCTTCCCCATATCCAAGAATTTGTACTTTTTAACAGATTTGAACAGACTAATTGCCTAAGTATTTATGAGCATTGTGCTCAGAGGAACAGGATTCCTGGGGAGGGGAGAGATGCTAGAGGAGGTGAATTAATGTGTTATAAAAAGTAACTCCCAGTCACCTGGGAAATTAAAGAATATGAGACAATACCAGTGGTATGTTATGACCTCATTTGTCTTGAGAGGGGAAGTGTTTTGGAGATCACTCCACTGAAATGCTGACTCACAGGTTTGACCTTTGCTTCCATCTAGGGCAGCGGTTCTCAACCTGTGGGTCGAGACCCCTTTGGCGGTCGAACGACCCTTTCACAGGGGTCGCCTAAGACCATCCTGCATATCAGATATTTACATTACGATTCATAACAGTTATGAAGTAGCAACAAAAATAATTTTATGGTTGGGTCACAACATGAGGAACTGTATTTAAAGGCCCAGAAGGTTGAGAACCACTGATCTAGGGCTACTCATCAATACTGTGTGCTCAGTGGCCCTGCTCACACCTGATCCCAGATTCATCACTTTTATCTGACAATGGATTGCTGTGGTGGATCTCACCCTCCCTATAAGATAACATTTTTATATTGTCAAGATGTGTGGCATTTACATTTGGTTCTACAATGTAACTCCCACACTTGTTTAGCCTTGGTTCCATGTGTAAGTGAATTCAACTTATGGCCGAGACAGCTAGTGGTCCTCCTATGTCTATCCACCTTGTCCATTGTTGGTAACGGAAACCTTGATTTTCACCTGCACACTTGGTAGTCCAGGCTGAAAAGTGCATTTCCAAGACTTCTAGAAATGGCCATCTAAACTCTAGCCATGAGAAGGAACCAGAAGTGCTGACTTCTTCCACTAACCTTGTTAAAAGACAGCTAGTGTCCTACATATTAATTTTTAAAAATCAATTTCAAGAAGTAGTATGTATGTTGGAAGACCCTAGATACACTGTAAGGTGGGATGTAAACCCTCTAAAATTTCAGGTAAGATTTTAGAAGTCCGATAATATGGGGTGTGTCCAGACATGGTCTCCAAAATAAAAGACAAATTACTACTTCTCGAAGCCTGGCACCCTGTGGGACAACTCGGAAGGACCATCCATACTCTTAACTCTCCATTGGGTTGACTGAAACCTCTTTTACATCATCCCTGTCTGCCCAATCCTGCTTTCCCTACCTCCTTACAGGTAAAAGGGGAGAAGCACCCCTCTGATGCCCCTAATTAAAATCCTGAACACAGAATTCCATTTCTGAGCACTTTTCCAAGGAACCCAAACTGAAGCACTTTTCAGTATCCACCCCATCTCCAGTCAAACCTTTTTGATTTGCAGTTTTCTAAAACCCATTATGAAGTGTATTTAATGCAGAATTTCAACCCCTTGCTATCCTTGTAGTTATACACAATACACAACATGATTCTATCTATAATAATAAAAGCATAATATGCTCATTAGACCGAACGTCCTTCCTTCGGAACAAAGCCACAGTGGGCGGGCGAGGGCCGCGGCAGAAGTGGCAGAGGCCCCCGGCCGCGGCAGGAGGGGGCTGGGGCCAAGGCCCTTGCACGAATTTCGTGCTTCGGGCCTCTAGTACATACATAAGCAGATATTTAAAATACTGGGCAAAACCACAAAATGTATACAGAATTATCTCTAGATTATAGATAACTTTTATTGCTCTCTTTCTACTGATTTTTTTCTAAAACAGGATATTTATTATTTTTATAGCATAAAAATTTTTTAATAAAGTAAAAAAACTATCATATCTATTAATAATGATAACAATAACTACCAGCCAGGAATACTAAATATACCAAATAAATCAGATGGATTTGTAATATAAACCCCATTTGTAGTGACTGATAAGAACATTCATTATCTCCAGTCTACTTCTTTCTCTGCTTTCCAAGTAGAGCAGTGAGATAAACTTTGTAGCTCTGGCTGGGAATCTTTCAACACTCAAAATGGAAAAAAAACAAGGAGCTATTTCTGTAATCTCTAATTGTCAAGTGATGTGTAATGTTTCTGCTGTAATCTGCTTCAAGTCAAGTAAAAGGCAATCATAATAAAAGTGTGGAATGACAGCCATATTACGACACATTCACTTGGTATTGTTCGGGTTAATCAGCACAAATGACCTTTGAGAATTTATCAGAAGGGGATTTCTGGTGGTATCATTATTACTAGGAATTCCAGAATGAACTGCTGATTCTCTTTTTGTTAATGTTTGCGATTCTGGCTTTTAACCTTAACTCTCCTGAAGTATATAACTCATTTAGTTGGGTCTTTCTTCTTTTTTCTTCTAGACCCATCCTACACTGCAATTTTTGCTACATTTCTTAAGGGGGGAAAAAACCCCCTCACAATTCTTTACAGATTTAAAGATAACACTTAATTGGCACACAAGTGGCTCTAACTCTAAGACAATACATTTGTTCTTTCAGATCTGTAAGTTTACCCATATTAATGCCACATTTTACAAATTACATCTTGTTTCCTTTAGTGTTATAAAAGACTTTAAGAATAAAATGTTTTAAAATAAAAACATTAACTAGTCTTAACTATGAAAAGACTTCCTTTTCTTTTTGGTTCTTATTTGAGTATATCTTCTCAATGGATCCTTGCCTCTTAAAGGGTTGGCGTTTTGGTTTGAATTTTTACTCCGTAGCAATTAGCGGAGAGCCAGTGTCTTGCACATAGATGGTTTAATAGTTACCTGTCTAATTGATTGAAAGGCCAAAGATTTATATTCTGATTAAACTGTCTATATAAATTAATATTGCCAGCTTTGAGCAAGGATAAACAGATGATACTATTTGCTTTAGCACAAGCATGTCGAACTTGCAGCCCACGGGCCACGTGTCTTGTTTGTTAGCCCGTGTTAGCCTTTGAGTTTGACATATTTGCTTCAGCAACAAGTGAACATATATTCCAATGTTAGCCTGAGCCCATTGTGACTATGTGTGGCACGTTAAAGATGGCCACGCATTCTTGGACACTTCTTCCATTGAAACTGAGTATGATATCCCTTCCCTTTGAATCCAGACTAGCCTTTGACTTCTGTGGCCAATGGAGCATTGCAGATAGGACACTATCCTAGTTCCAAATCTAGCCTAAGGAGGATTGACAACTTTCACCTTGGTTTTTAGGAGTCGTGGGCCACCACGTAGGAAGTTTAACTATCCTGAGGGACGGGAAACCCTGAGAATACAATGGAGAGGAAGAAAAAATGAATGAATCTATCTTAGACCCTTCCAAATCAGACCAGCTGCCAGCAGAATACCCCCAAGTGACCCCAGTTGATGTCATATAGAAAAAAAAATTACCCAGTTCAACTCTGCCTGAATTCCTGACTCACAAAATCAAGACATGTAATAAAAGGGTTGTTATAAGCCATTACTTTTGGGGGTAGTTTCATACATAGCAATTAATAACCAGAACATTCTGCATGCTGGTTAGCCTAGTACAGTCCCAGTTTCTGTCAGTTGTCTAGGCATCCTGTCATAATTTACATTTGTTCTGGATTTTCAATTTCTTCACAAAGTATTATTAACAATTGTGTTAAAATAAGCCAAGATGGGTTTGGTGGTTTCTGTCATGGCCTCATCTAGAAGAGTGTGAGAATTATGTGGAATAAATAGTTTCAACCTGAAACTTAATTTAATTGAAAGACAACCAACATAACCCTTTTTCTTTTCCTGAAACTCGCAGACTGAAGAAAACTAACATTCCCCTTTCAAGGTCAACATGTAGGGTGCTTGCTCATGAAGTTCCTTTCCTGGGACATAAGCTGCAAGAGACAGGTACCTATGTCCTTCTGGTAGTGGTCAAGAAACATTCTTCACATGCCACAGCTGGCCATGTAGCAAACCATCCACTGGTGTCTTGGTCCTGCCTTGGTTTACTAGATAGACAAAACCACCAGTTCTACATGAAATACTGTTCATGATGGATGGGAGGAAGGCCTCAGGGGGAAACATGGGAAATTATAGGTTCAGTGTATGTGATTAATGTGAAGGAACTAGAACTGGATGTCCTATTATAGAGTGAATAGAGCTAACTCTTTTCTTTTCTGTTAATCCTCATCTAAGGATTTTCCCATTGATTTTTTTAGAGGGAGTGGAAGGGAGAGGAAGAGACACAGAGAGAGACACATTGATCGGTTACCTCCTGCACGCACCCTAAGTATGTTCCCTTGACCAGAATTGAACCTAGGACCCTTCAGTCCACAGGCCAATGCTCTATCCACTAAGCCAAACCAGCTAGGGTGAGCTTACTTTTGATGTAGTGGTATTGTCATTATTGTTCATGTAAATCTATAATATTTATTTATTCTTTTTCAAATTTTAAAATTTTGTAATAAATATTCAGAAGCAATGAACTAAAAAGAAAAAGTGAATATTTAAGGAAAATCAAATACTGAATTTTCATTTCGGAAGAAAGTAGATGATAAAAAGTGATTTGTACAAAATGTTCATTTCTCATCCACTATGGTATCTACACTGTATCACTAACTCATATAAACCAGAAAACACAAATCTGCTAAAAAAGCATCAGCATCTACCTCAAAAATTATTTTAAGAAGACTTTGCCTAAAGAAAACAGTTTCGTAGGTATTTACATATTAACCTATGAAGCATGATTTTCATTTACATAAAAAATACTGATTTTCTAAATTGTGTGCATTTTCAATTCCAGGATTTCTTGTGCACATATGAAAGTGAAGCAATAGCTGTGAATGCATCTTCTATTAGCAAAAGAGAAACTTGGTAAATAATTCATTAATGCTGTTTGTTCATCAATGTCATCAGGTAGTTCAAATAGAAAATCAGTTAAGTTTATATCAATAATCATACAAATATTTTTCATCCAATTATTGGAATCAAAGAGAAGTGTTTACTTCATTTTTTAAAAGCAAAACAGCTGGCAGTATGGATCCTATTGTAAAATTTGTTTAAAAATTCAACACTGAAGATAAAATGATTTATTTTTGTGGTTAAAATATGGAAACAAGTTTAGAATAAACAAAGTTTTATGATTAAAAACAACAGTCTTAAAAAATTCCACTTGGAATTGGCGGTGGTGAACACATAACTCATACCTAAGTTCAAACAAGCTTCAAAATTCTGCCAGTTGAAACAGAGCCATGCCTTGTTTTTTTGATTCTACCTAAGTACCATATAGCATTTATCTTTCTCTGCCTGACTTATTTAACTTAGCACAATAACCTGTAGACCCATCCCTGTTGTTACAAATGGAAAGATTTCATTCTTTATTATTATTGCACTAGAGGCCCGTTGCACGAAGACATTCGTGCAATAGGCCTTCCCTTCCCCTGGCTGCTGGCACCGGTTTTCCTCCGGCACCCAGTACCCAGGCCGCTGCTCTGGCCAGAGCCTTCAGTCGTTGCTGCTCCGGCTGGAGCCTTCAGTCTTTGCTCCGCTGCTTCGTGATGATGTATGCAAATTAACCACCATCTTTGTTGGGTTAATTTGCATACTCTCCTGATTGGCCGGTTGGCATAGTGGAGGGACGGTCAATTTACATGTTTGCCTATTATTAGGTAAGATAATAGTCTATTGTATATATGTACCACATCTTCTTTATTCATTCATCTATAGATGGACACCTAGGCTGCTTCCATATCTTGGCTATAGTAAATAATGCTGCAATAAACATAGGGTACATATATCTTTTCCAATTCGTGTTTTCATTTTCTTTGGATAAATACACAGAAGTGGAATTGCTGGGTCATAAGGTATATCAATTTTTAGGAATCTCCTTACTGTTCCACAGGGGCTGTACCGGTTTGTAGCCCACGAACAGTTTCTATTTTTAATATATTTAAATTTCATACAGAAATGGAATAAAATTGAGAAGGCCTTCAGTTTGTAACACTTAAGCGTGGCAAAATACTAAAAATAGCCATACACAGATAAGAATTTTAAATAAATTTGGTCATTGAAAAATATTTGTCAAAGATAGCTTACTGAATGGAGGCAAAAAAACCACACCACACACACACAAAAAAAACCCCTGAAATATTAAGCAAAAAACTTGAGAAAGTCTTCTATTTAGCAGAACTTATCCTGAGCTTATTAAACATATCAGTATGTGTGGGAAGAGCATTTTATCAAGTAAAACTATCATAGTCTACAGACAAGTCCATTTTAAATTCAGTACCATAAAAGACAACTTTCAAGATTACAGACAAATTTTTTTTTTAAATTAAATCTTTATTGTTCTGATTACATTTGTTCCTCTTTTTTTCCCATAACTCCCCTTCTCCCAGTTCCCGCCCCACCCTCTGCCGTCACTCCCCACCCACTGTCCTCATCCATAGGTGCACGATTTTTGTCCAATCTCTTCCCTCACCCAACACCCCTTTCTCCCCCCCAAGAATAGTCAGTCCATTCCCCTTCTATGTCCCTGATTCATTGTAATCATCAGTTCATTCTGTACATCAGATTATTTATCCACTTGATTCTTAGATTCACTTGTTGATAGATGCATGTTTGTTGTTCACAATTTGTATCTTTACCTTTTTCTTCTTCCTCTTCTTAAAGGAAACCTTTCAGCATTTCGTATAATACTGGTTTAGTGGTGATGAAGTCCTTTAGCTTTTCCTTATCTGTGAAGCTCTTTATCTGACCTTCAATTCTGAATGATAGCTTTGCTGGATAAAGTAATCTTGGTTGTAGGTTCTTGGTATTCAGCACTTTGAATATTTCTTGCCATTCCCTTCTGGCCTGCAAAGTTTCTGTTGAGAAATCAGCTGACAGTCGTATGGGTATTCCCTTGTAGGTAATTGAGTCTCTTTCTCTTGCTGCTTTTAAGATTCTCTCTTTGTCTTTTGCTCTTGGCATTTTAATGATGATGTGTCTTGGTGTGGTCCTCTTTGGATTCCTTTTGTTTGGGGTTCTCTTCGCTTCTTGGACCTGTAAGTCCATTTCTTTCTCCAGATGGGGGAAGTTTTCTGCCATTATTTCTTGAAATAGGTTTTCAATATCTTGCTGTCTCTCATCTTCTGGAACTCCAATAATTCTGATATTAGGCCGCTTAAAGCTGTCCCAGAGGCTCCTTATACTATCTTCACACTTTCGGATTCTTTTTTCATTTTGGTTTTCCAATTGGGTGTTTTTTGTCGAATCTTTGGTTTGATTCTTTTGCTCGTCTGGTCTGCTATTGGGTATAATATTCTTTATTTCAGTCCGTGTATGCTTACTTTCTAATTTCTTTATCGTAGCATCGAGGGTCTCATTAGTTTTCGTGAGGCTCTGCACAAATTTATGGCAAGCCCTCAAAATTGCGATTCTTAGCTCCATATCCTCCATTTCTGTCATGCTTTTTTGTCTCCGCATCTTTTATGCTTTCTTGGTGCACCCCCTTGTGGTCTCTGTGCGCAGTCTTGTTCTAGCCAAGCCTTAATTGTTGTAGTTAACACTAGAGGGATTTGACCAGCAGACCTACTGGCTGTAGGATTCTGGGGAGGCGCTAGTCCTGCCCTTGCCTGAGGCGATCGGCGAATGTCTGTGCGCAGTGCCTGGGCGGGGCGGGCTCAACAGGGCGGGGGGAGGGAGCAGCTATGGGCGCTCTCAGTCCGTCCCCAAGGGCTCTGCCTCTCTGTCCCAGCAATCGCTGCAAACCTCGGAGGGGCCGTAGCCAGACAGTCCCGCTTCTCCCGTTTGAGTCAGGGTCCCTAGAGACTCGCCCGGATCTGTAGCCCAGAGTCTGAGACTCACTCCTGAGTGAAAACGACAACCGCGCCCTCAGCCACCAGCCCGCTTTGCGCGCGCACCGCCGCACCACCGTACCTTTAAATTTTCCACACTGCGCCTCCTCTGTGCGTCGGACTGCTGTTGTTTTTGCTTCTAGCTGAAGAGTCCCTCCTCAGCCAGCCTTCCTGTGGTTCTGGTTGATGTCCGTTCCGACCTTTAGCTGTATTTTTGAAGTGGTTGTTTACGGCGGCGGTCTCCGGTGTTTACCTACGCCGCCATCTTCGATTCTCCCATCGGATTCTTTTTTCATTTTGCTTTTCCAGTTGGGTGTTTTTTGTCGAATCTTTGGTTTGATTCTTGTGCTCCTCTGGACTGCTATTGGGTATAATATTCTTTATTTCAGTCCGTGTATGCTTACTTTCTAATTTCTTTATCGTAGCATCGAGGGTCTCATTAGTTTTCGTGAGGCTCTGCTCAAGTTTATAGCAAGCCCTCAAAATTGCGATTCTTAGCTCCATATCCTCCATTTCTGTCATGTTTTTTTGTCTCCGCATCTTTTATGCTTTCTTGGTGCACCCCCTTGTGGTCTTTGTGTGCAGCCTTGTTCTAGCCAAGCCTTAATTATTGTAGTTAACACTAGAGGGATTTGACCACCAGGCCGACTGGCTGTAGGAGTCAGCTGTGTGGAAAACGTCTGTCTTCTGGGAAGGCGCTAATCCAGCCTTTGCCTGAGGCGATCGGCAAATGGCTGTGCGCAGGGCTTGGGCGGGGCGGGCTCAACAGGGCGGGCGGAGGGAGCAGTTATGGCCGCTCTCAGTCCCGTTCCCAGAGGCTCTGCTTCTCAGAACCCTGGCAGCCGCTGCAAACCTCGGAGAGAAAGCTGCCCTCAGGTTCCAACTGATGCCGGATAATCCTGCTTCTCCCGTCTGAGTCTGAATCCCTAGAGACTCGCCCGGATCTGGAGCCCAGAGTCTGAGACTCACTCCTGACCGAAAACGACAACCGCGCCCTCAGCCACCAGCCCGCTTTCGCGCGCACCTCGGTACCTTTGTATTTTCCACACTGCGCCTCCTCTGAGCCTCGGTTTGCTGTTCTCTTTCCTTCTAGTTGTAGAGTCTCTCTTCAGCCAGCCTTCCTGTGGTTCTGGGTGATGTCCGTTCCGTCTTTTAGTTGTATTTTTGAAATGGTTGTATGCGGCAGCGGTCTCCGGTGTTTACCTACGCCGCCATCTTGGTCTCTCCCTACAGACAAATTTATAACAAATTTTAAAAAGTAACATTTCATTGAAAATATATTCTCTAGAAAATATTAATGATAAGGTATTAAAAGCAGAATAGCTATGAAAATGATTAAAATATATGTATATATCTCTCTCTATATATCTATATAATAAAGGAGCTAGGGTCCTAATGATCAATACCTCGAAGCTCAACCAGACTGGAAGTCAGTGCTGACTGTCACGCGACCAGCACTGACTGGGCTGCTGTGGTGCTCGACCCAGCACTGACTGC
>NW_005871048.1:1681736-1685339 GCF_000147115.1 Myotis lucifugus
ATAAAAGAGAAGCAATTATTTTGCTTCTGTTATTTTACGTTTTCAGCTAATCAATATTTTTCCTTTAATGTATATGGGTATATTCTATTAATTTTAAATAGAAAATTTCTATAGGTCCATCACAAAACAAAATCAATTTCCTGGTCTATAAATATTTCTATTTTTTTTTTGTCTTGTTAATCCTCACCCAAGGATATTTTTCCATTGATTTTTAGAGAGAATGGAAGAGAGAAGGAGAGACAGAGAGAAACATCGATGTGAGAGAAACACATCAATCGGTTGACTCCTACAGGAGCCCTGACCAGGGCCCCGGGCCAGGGAGGAGCCTGCAACCAAGGTACATGCCCTTGACCGGAATCGAACCCGGGACCCTTTGTTCCGCAGGCTGATCTTCTATCCACTGAGCCAAACCGGTTAGGGCAATATTTCTAAAAGCTATAGCATTTTAATGATTTTAGTGCCCACGGCTTGCTCTCAAAAGTATCCCAGTTTGGAGGATAACTTATGTGGTCGCTCTATTAACTTCTAAGATGAATTATTGTTTCTAGTCACTTATTTACTTTACTCACATGATCAGATTGTCATCATTATTAGATTGTTTTTCTCTTTCCATGAAGCTGAAAATGTCAATTTACTTATACTCTGACATTCCTCATTTTCTATTTCTACTACTTTCGATTCCCTGAATATATTTTTTCCCACATCCAATGTCTTAGAGTCAGACAGTCGTTGTTAATGCTCTTTTCTGACATCTTAAACTCTTCTTTTCCAAAGCAACCTGTGATCTTTCCCATTTTTCTACGTCTAATTCAAATATTGTCTCCTTCCACATTCTCTAAACCACAACTAATCTCACCCCTTTTCTTTTCCTGAAGAGCTTTACTGGATCACATCACAGTTGCTTTGCAGTGTACATAACAGTATCCCCAGTTTCTTCCTTTAAATCATCATGTCTTTAAACACCATATTTTCTGGTTGATCTCTGCTTTCTTCCCTTCCATCTCCTCCAGCCTGTGGTACAGTGGAGTAAGCCAGATGGTGTTCTATAAAGTTTGTTTGACTAATGCTATTTTTCTGTAAATATTTTTCACTTATCTCTCTTTAATCATAATCAATTTTATTTTTAATGAGTTAAATGTTTATATCCTTTCCATGATATTTCTCACCCAAACTCCTCATTACTAGTATTTGAAGATGGCCTTCTAGGTTTTTTTCTCATAAGTGGAAACATTTTATCTTATTCATCTCCTCATTTTGCTGCAAAGACTAGTCTTTCATGTTGCAATTCTAATGCTTCTGACAAAAATATGATCATTTCTTCTCATTTTTAAACCCCAGTATTTCTCACTATAAAAATAACACATTATCTCTTTAGATAATGGATATAAAGGAAAAAAAAATACAAAAGTTGACACAAATAGGTCGGAATGATAAAACCATGAGTAATATCAATATAAGGAAGCCAAATAGGTAACAGCATTCATAATACACATATATAACCATGTTTAGTCAAATGCTTATAATTACAACTCTCCAAAGAAAGATATGAGAATTTGTTTAGTAAAAAATAGAGCATTTCTGGTAATACAAAAATTGCTTGGATTTTATTTATTAAGAGCTTTTTAAAATACTTGGCTTGCAATTAAATGTCACTTCCTTCTGAGGTTCTTTGATTATTATTAATATTTGAAGCTTTGTAAGGTAAACATCATGCCTATTTTTGCCTCATATGTTTTACCCAAATATAATGCCCCATGCAATAAATATATATTGAATGAGTGTATTATGTAACTTTGTGTTAAGTAGACCATAACCTGATGTTATGGTGCCACTATGACTTCCTTTTTGCATTACCTTCCCTTATGTCACCCCTCTCCCTGCCCCCCAGAGACAGCTCCATACAGCAGACATAGTTATCTCAGGCTCTCAAAACAAACAGACAGGACTGCTTAATCATGTGCTCAAGGATCCACAATAATCACATAACTTTAGTAGGCAAATACATGGGCCACTGCATACAAAAAAGATGGTTACATCGGTACTGCTCATCTCCATACACTATTTTATGACTGACATGTGTAGAGATGAACATATTTTTATGAATAAATAAATATATGTATACTAGAGGCCCAGTGCACGAAATTTGTGCACTGGGGGGGGGGGGGGTTCCCTCAGCCCAGATTGCGAGAGGGCACAGGCCAGGCTGAGGGACCCCACCTGTGCACGATCGGGGGTTGGGGAGGGCCACGGGAGGTTTGCCAGTGGGAGAGGGACTGCAGGAGGACTCCAGGGCGTGTCCAGCCCAACTCACTCAGCCCCTATCAGCCAAACCCAGCAGCAAGCTAACCTACCAGTCAGAGGTCGGCCCCCTGGTGGTCAGTGCATGGCATAGAGACTGGTCAACAAGTCGACTGTCTGCCCCCTGGTGGTCAGTGCACGTCATAGCGAGTGGTTGAGCAGCTTTAGCATATCATTAGCATATTACGCTTTGATTGGTTGAATGGCCGACAGGACGACCGGACACTTAGCATATTAGGCTTTTATTATATAGACTAGAGGCCTGGTGCACAAAAATTTGTGCACTGGAGGGGGGGGGTCCCTCAGCCCAGCTTGCCCCCTATCACATACTGGGAGCCCTCAGGGGATGTCCTACTCCCTGCTCCCTGCTCCCCTTGGGGAGCGGGCCTAAGCCACAGTCTGGCCTCCCTTTGTGGGAGGCGACCGGGCTGATCAGGGGAAGGCACCAGCCCCATCACCCCACTGTTGCAGCCACCAAGGTGTTTTCATCAACACGGACTCCAGTCCCTTTACCGTGAAAAAATGACAACTTTCTTTAAGCATTTTCAAGATGTGTCTTTCATAGGATATGACATTTCTTTCTTTCTTTATCCTCACCTGAGGATATGTTTCCATTGATTTTTAGAGAATGTGGAAGAGAAAGGGAAAGACAGAGAGAAACATCAAAGTGAGAGGAACACTTTGATTGGTTGCCTCCTGCATGAGCCCTGACCTGGGCCCAGGCCAGGGAGGAGCCTGCAACCTAGGTACATGCCCTTGCTCAGAACTGAACCCAGACCCAGCAGTGGGCAGGCCGAGGCATTATCCACTGAGCAAAACCAGCTAGGACAGGATATGACATTTCTTAGCCCTACAGCAGCGGACTTTCCTTTTTTTCTCCAGGAGTGTGGTAAAAAACCTTAGATCACCTATTTGGATTCTTATTACCCAAGTTACTAAGAATATTACCAGTGGCATACAGGGAGCTAGCCATGAGCCGTCAGAAAAGTGTTTCTCTGTAGTTCACACCAATTGCCGGCTTGGCCCCTGCCCAGGCCTACGCCTTCTGGCTGAGTCATTAGCCCTGGGCAGGGGACCTCCAGCTCCCTCAATTCGTCAGCTCAGCCCCTGGCTGCCCCATGATCGCTGGGCTCTTTCCCCCTTGCCCAAACTAACGCCTCTGGCTGAGTCATTTAGCCCTGGGCAGGGGGGACCTCCAGCTCCCCTCAATCGTCAGCTCAGCCCCCTACTGCCCATGATTCGTTGGTTCTGCCCCCGCCAACGCCTCTGGGAAAGGCATTAGGCCTGGGCAGGGGGACCCCCAGG
>NW_005871048.1:1686279-1693651 GCF_000147115.1 Myotis lucifugus
AAGAGAGTTTGGAAAATTCTAAAGGCATAGAGTGCCCATGGTATTTAAGGGGGAGCCATGAACTTAAGATCGCTGGGCAATACGACATTTATGATGTGTTGTTCCAGTCGAGGATAGTTATTTTCTCCATTAGTTAATTTTTATTCGTTTGATTTTTCAGCATCCCGCACGCTTCTGAGACCAGTCCTTTCCTCCTTAGTGAATTATAATTCCTAGGTATCTTAAATTTTTTGTTGCAATGGTAAAGGGGATTGTCTTGTGTGTTTCTCATTTCTGTGAGTTCATTTCTTCTGATCATGGCCGGGGGGCAGGCAAAGGCGGGGGGCCGCCTTTGCCCTGCCACCCGGCTCTTAGCTGCCCCGGGGTTTCCGATCACTGTCAGTGGCAGGGGACTTCTTCCGTCCTTCCCCTTTCGCCTCCCAGCATTGTGCCTACATACGCAAATTAACCGCCATCTTTGTTGGCGGTTAACGGCCATCTTAGTTGGCAGTTAATTTGCATATCGCCCTGATTAGCCAATGGGAAGGGTAGCGAAGTTATGGTTAATTACCATGTTTGTCTATTATTAGATAGGATGGAAATGTATATGTGTATTGGAAGGGCATGTATGTATGTATTGGAAAATCAGTAATCATATATGTACTCATCACTCAGTTCCCTTCTCTTCTCTTATTACCTGTTGACTCCAGACCCAGCTTCATGAAAACTGTGAACTCTGCCAACTTTTTATTTTTTAATGTGTTCTTCCACTCTCCTTTTCAACCATTGACCCCACTCATTCTTTTCTCATGACATATCAGGATATCCTGTGATTCTCTAGATACCCAGTTTCACCTCCTCTGTCTCCCTGGTCTTGAGCTCCCTTCACCTTCCTCCTGCTCTTGCAAGTGAAGGATATTAAAAAATGATTTGTAAACATCACAAATTGTTATCCTCTCTGAGAAGAAAATCTCTAATAGTGGAGTTTCATTTATATAAAACAGACTGCTAGAGGATAATTTTGGGAGCCAGAAATATTATACGTCTCTTATTCAAATAGTGTAGGTAGGTATCCTCTAGCAACCAAAGACAACCCAGGTTTTTTCCTCAGTGGTGCTGTTCTTGTATTTTTTTTCAAAGTCAGCCAGTAAAACACACAAGGAAATGTATCTTTTTAAAGTTATTCAACTGTTTTAAAAGAAAGAACCACACCCTTAAAACTAAACATTACAGTGCTTACTATAGATTTTCTCTGCCTTTGGAAACTACCCAACTATTTTCATATGGTGTTTAGTAGTCGTCCTCCACCCCCATGATTGATGTGGTTTGAATGCTAAAGTTATAGTTCCCTTGTCATCCAAAGTGATTTCCCAAGATGATCTGTTTCCTCTCAAACTTCAGACATTTTAACTCACACTCTGAAACAGCCAAGGCAGTTCTTATGAAAATCAAATTAACTTACCATCAAGGATATGTAAAAAAAATTTTCTGGATCCAAGTCAGTGTTCTTAGATGTTCCTGGACATGACTGGAGATCTAAAACATGTTCTAACTACAGTCACTATGGAAAACAAATTCTATTTATTTAAAGTTAAAGAAGATTGATTTTAAACACCCATCCCCCCACCCCCATAAAATCATTTGAGTTTCACCGTGACTACATGCATCAAACAAAAGGAAATTACCCCCTGGAAAACAGAAAACATGTCTCCCACTATTTTATCTTTGAAGAGCTGGACAGTTCATGTAAAGAGCCTTGCTTTGGACTGAGTTGCTCGGGCACAATTCCTGATCAACTGGGATGCGTGTCTAGTAGCAAATGCGAATGTTTCTGATGTTCTCTTATCAACATTTTCAATTAAAATTTAGAGATAAGAGTTCCAATCTGTATATAAAAGACCAGGAAATGAAAAGAATTCACACCTTTTATACTTTGTAAAGATGAAACTGAAGTTTATAGAACTGTCAGTTCTCTACCTCCACCCATCATTCACTCTTGACCACACCTGCCATACTCCTCCATTTATTGTACCACCTCAAGAAACCAGCTCCCTATTGCTTAAATCAAATACCAGGACATAAATGCTTGAGTCCAATCTTTTATTCTATATTTGCAAAAGATACCATGTTCTGTTGTCATTGCCACATGTTAGTGTTTCTAGAATTCCTCCACTTTTCATCATTCCCATTGGCTCTATTTTACCCAAGGCCACTGTCAAGTCTTGCTAGATTATGAGAGAACCTCTGATTTCTCTAGCCACATCTCTCAATAGATGTTTCCCTCCTCTTCCTCACATCCTATCTTCAACAAAGCTGATATACTGTCAGGTCCCAGCATATATCATATTCACTTTTACCCCTGGACTTTGTGAATTCGATTTCTTTTGGTTGGACTCTTCTCCCTAACCTACCTCTTTTTGTCTTCTATTTTTCCTTTGAGGATGAGGTAGGTAATTAGCCTTCCTTACCCCTTTCACCACCCAAGTCTGATAAATGTCCCTTCTATTTGGTCTTTCAGCCAAAAGAAAATTTAAAACAAACAAAATCAAACTGATTTTTTAACTAACACAGTATAGTTTTATCATGATAAAAATATTTTTTTCCCAACAGAGTTCATAAATTACTGAAAAATACCATGTACTTATTTTTTTATTATACTTTTACACCCTGAGGCCAGGGTCACTAAGTAACGCAAAGAAGTGAAGCTGCAAATGCCACACATAGCACTTGATTAAGGCAATGCAGTGGGCAGAATCTTGTAGCCTGCCTTACACCACGCTATTCTTAAAGTCACGTGATTTATAGACTTGTTTATAAAAAGTATAGGTCTCCACAATTCGGCATATTTTCCTTCTCAATTTACAAATGAATGTGGATGATTTAACTAATTAGAATTTAAGTACTTAGTCCTCTTTGTAAAGATTCGTCTCTACAATTGTTTTCCTCTTAACCAAAAGGCCTCAGAACTGGTATATATCCTATAATTATGACATATGTATATGGTTCACTACAGAACACCATTTTTTTAATGGGTTTTTCTGTCATTACCTCAAATTGCAGTCATTCAAAAAGATTTGTGGACTAATGCAGAGACAAATGAGTTTAGCAAATTTGAATTATTTCACCAAAAAGAAAAAGTAATTTGATTTTCAAAATCCCCTACAAGAGCAATGTATAAATAATATCTAAAAGTAATCAAAATTGAATCTCATACCCCTGGGCACTGCCGAAGATGTAATCTCCCCCAATTGTAGTGACTCTCAGTCACTTTGTGTCCTCTGGTCTCTCTGCCTTGCCTTAAGAAAGTACATGACATTCCAATTCATGTGAAAGATTAGCCCAGCTTTAAATAGTACCCTTTTTCTATTTGCCTCTGAGGAGGGGCTTAATTAAAAAGAATAAGTCTTGCCCTGACCAGTTTGGCTCAGTGGATAGAGCATCGGCCTATAGACTGAAGAGTCCCAGGTTCAATTCCGGTCAAGGGCATGTACCTTGGTTGCGGGCACATCCCCAGCAGGAGGTGTGCAGGAGGCAGCTGTTCGATGTTTCTCTCTCATCGATGTTTCTAGCTCTCTATCTCTCTCCCTTCCTCTCTGTAAAAAATCAATAAAAAATATATATTTTTAAAAAAAGAATAAGTCTTAGGAGAAGCAAATTTTGGGAAGGAGCCTTCAAGATCCATCAAAACTAAGTTGTCTAAGCATGAGGTACACTCTCTCCCAGAGTGGCAGATGGGTTAGTTTAAAAACTGTGCTCTATATTAGGAGCTCTATTAAATGACATGAATTGATATTCTAGATTAATCAAATATTTAAGTTAATAAAGTTTATACTTTGTATAGTAAGACTGAATTAAAGCAAAAGAATATACACTCAATCATTAAATCACTGATTATTTTTAATCTTTCTTTGATTATGAAGTTACTTTAGAGTCTTGCAGGACCCCAGGATTCTCATTAATAGAAAATTATTGCTCATGTGGACTAAACACATTTTTATCATGTAACACAAAAATTAAGAGTTGAATACTTAGTAATTTTACTAAAGATATTGATTATGGTTAGATTTTTATATACTCTCTTCTAACAGCTGCTGGAGAACAGTGACCTTGTTTTATATTCATGTGACCCCCACTCTTAGACCACATGATTAGAGTTCACTGATCTTCGATATGTAGATTAAAGTTTTTCAGCAAATTTGAGGAGTTTGATCATTATTTTTTGAGCTCTTTTCTGTCCTCTTCTTCTGGTACTCATATTTCACATATATTGGTGCACTTAATTATGCACATTTCTCTGACATTCTGTTCATTCTTATTTATTCTTTTTTCTCCAATCTTCGGGTTGCGGAATGTGTAATGACTTATATTCAAATTCACTAATTCTTTATTCTGCCAGTTCAAATCTACTGTGAGTCTCTCTAGTAAAAATTTTCAGTTCAGTTATTTTACTTTTTAGTAAAAATTAGAATTTCCATTTCATTTTTAAAAAATCATTTCAAGTCAACAGCCTGAGGGAGAACAAAAATGTGAGTAGAAAGATGTCTGAGAATTTGTAAGCAAAGGTGTTTCCTCAAGCAGATTTTGAATCAAATGTACACTCCTGCATGGTCCAGAAATACAAAAGCTAGTACATTAGCATGAAAATACTCAGGTCATTCCTTCTAGTAATGTTCAGTGAAGAACAAAGTATAAAATTAACTCTGGAGACTCCCCTTCCTCAATCCAGTCCCTGTAAGATTTCCTTAAACAAAACTCCACCCAATAAAAGCATATAGTCCAAAATTGTAAGTTATAGGAAAATATAAGTTATAATAATTAAGTCATTATACATAACAGACAGCATATTTACACTCCAACGTAAACTATGGAATCATCAGTAAATAAAAACATTAAAATGTTTTACTATTTAAAGAAATTAAAATAAAGGAATATATACTTTCAAAAATACCAGCTTGAGCCCTAACCGGTTTGGCTCAGTGGATAGAGCGTCGGTCTGTGGACTGAAGGGTCCCAGGTTCGATTCCGGTCAAGGGCATGTACCTTGGTTGTGAGCACATCCCCAGTAGGGGGTGTGCAGGAGGCAGCTGATCGATGTTTCTCTCTCATCGATGTTTCTAACTCTCTTCTAACTCTCTGTCCCTCTCCCTTCCTCTCTGTAAAAAAATCAATAAAATATATTTTTAAAAAAATACCAGCTTGAGGCACAAAAATTAAAGAAAATTTCTATAAAATGAAAATAATAGTCACCAAAATGAAAAAAACAAACAATGGAGTTAATAACATCAGACATAACTAAAAACATAATTAATGAAATGAATTATAGTTCTAATGTCATTGCCTATAATGTAGTTATAGCAAATAGAAAACAGAAAACATGTACACACACAAGAACTTAAAAGACATGAAGGAAAGAATGAGAGAGGCCAAATTACCCCTTAACTTTATTTTACCCCTTAACTTTTAAGAAGAAACAGAGATGATAAATGAAAGGCACTATTGAAAGATAATGGTTGAGAATTTTTCACAATACAGTGGGGCCTTGACTTATGAGTTTAATTTGTTCCGAGACCAAGCTCATTAAGGAGCTCATTAAGGAGCTCGTTAACTCAAATTACAGCTGGTATCTCAAAAAACTCGTTAGTCGGGACACTCGTAAGTCAAGGTCCCACTGTAGAGTAACAAAGACATAGGTCCTCAGATTCATAAAATACACTAAATCACAAGCAATATAAATAAGACCAAATTCACAACTAAACACAATATAATTAAACCAGAGTATTTTATAGCTATAACAATCTTAATACTAATAGAAGCCAGATAGAAAAGACAGATGTGTGTGTGTGTGTGTGTATGTGTGTGTGTGTGCGTATGTACATAAAGCTTGAGAGCAGAAGCAAGAAAAATAATACCCTCAAAGTGCTGAGGTAAAATAATCATCAACTAAGATTTTTATAGCCCCAAAATACTATCTTTGAAGAATAAGAATAAAATTATGATATATTCAAAAGAACAATATTGAGAAAAATTTTCACAAAAGACTTTTACTTTACAAACTAAATTCTCCAAGAAAGAAAAACTCAGGCAAAATAAGTAATGATGAATGAAGGAATTGGTAAATTTGTGGTTATATTTACAGAAGCAATAATTATATAAACTCTAAAAATAATAGATAAATTAATCGAGGAGTGAACTTAATAAAGATAATCTTCCAAGTTAATATATTTGTACTCTAAGTTACTGTTCAAAGATAATTATTAAATTTTTAAATGAACTATAAGTAGGTAAAAATTTAAGAATAAGCATAAAAAAGAGAAATAGAATATACAGCTTCAAAACCAATAAAGGACACTAAGAGAATAACCCAAACAAAATTTATAAAGGAAAACTATTAAGTACAGAAATAGCAAGAGAGATGTCTAACAAAATGTGATAGCAGGCAAAAGCAAAACAAAACAAAAGACCCCAACCCAATAAATGTAATTAACCTGAATTCAATATATATCCATTCAAGAACTAGACTTAAAACATAAAAGAACTTAAAGTTAAACGTAAAAAAAAAACCCAGATACATGCCAAGTAAAGAAAAATCAGTGTAGTTTTTAAAAATGCATATTAAGGCAAGAGGAAGCTGTATTTCTCATGTGTTTTTGCAGGTGGTGGTTACATGATATTACCTTTTAACTTTTTGTTAGGGCTAAAATACTTCCAAATTATAATAAAAGATGATAAAGGAAATGGCTCAAAGTTCAGAGTTAAGAAACAGTCCAAGGGCATCTAGAAGAACTCTCAGTTGCCAATACTACAATGAGGATTTGGGTTTTAGGGCTGAAAATACTACTAGTGTTTTGTGTAATGATGTGTGTTATATGCAAGAGAACTATCCATTGAGACCTATAGATCAATATATTTTTTTAAAAGCACAATAGTATCATTTTGGCAAAGACCTAAGAGCCAAAACACTGAGCTTGCTTTTGTCGCTCTAGGCACTCCAGATTTCGCTTTACTTGAACTCAGATCAAATTTCCAATCTCTTGTGTCCCATTTGCAGATGACGATACCATATATAGAGAACCCTAAAGATTCCACCCAAACACCACTAGAAATGATAAATGAATTCAATAAAGTAGCAGAATACAAAATAAATATTCAGAAATCAGTTGCATTTTATACACCAATAAAAAACTATCCTATATAATAAAAGGCTAATATGCAAATAGACCAAATGGCCAAACAACTGAACAACCGGTCGCTATAATGTGCGCTGACCATTAGGAGGCGTGCGCGGGACATGGCGGGCATCGGCCGAGGTGGGATGGTGGAGCAGGTGAGCAGGGGCGCCAGACCAAGGCGGGGCACCAGTCACTGTCATCAGGGTGAGCCTTTGGTGGTTACT
>NW_005871048.1:1694214-1721019 GCF_000147115.1 Myotis lucifugus
CCCACGGGCCTGCTCTGTGTGTGACAGGATAGAGCCATAACCTCCCCATTGGCCCTGCCCTGAGTGTGACAGGGTGCAGCACCCCAACCCCCTGATCCGCCCTGCTCTGTGTGTGACAGGGGGTAGTGCCCCAACTCCCCTATCAGCCCTACTCTGTGAGTGACAGTGGGGAGCTTCTCAACCCCCTGATCAGCCCTGCTCTGTGCGTGACAGGGGGCAGCACCCCAACCCCCTGATTGGCCCTGCTCTGTGCATGACAGGGGGGTGGCGCCACAACCTCCCCATCGACCCTGCCTTGAGTGTGACAGGGGGCGGTGCCCCAACCCCCAAATCGGCCCTACCCTGAGCGTGACTAGGGGTGGCATCGCAACCTCCCGATCCGCCCTGCTCTGTGCATGACGAGGCGGCGCCCCAACTCCCCAATCGGCCCTGCTCTGAGCCTGACCAGGGGCTGCACTTAGGAATTGGGCCTGCCCTCTGCCACCAGGGAGCAGGCCTAAGCCAGCAGGTCGTTATCTCCCGAGGGGTCCCAGACAGCGAGAGGGCACAGGCCGGGCTGGGGGACCCCCCCTTCCCCCCTCCCCCGAGTGCACAAATTTTGTGCACCGGGCCTCTAGTCCTATATAATAAAAGTTTAGCTAAGTGTACAGTCATCCAGTTGGCCATTCAACCAATCAAAGCATAATATGCTAATGATATGCTAAGGCTGCTCAACTGCTTGCTATGATGTGCACTGACCACCAGGGGGCAGACACTCCAATCGGTAGGTTAGCTTGCTGCTGGGGTCCGGCCAATTGGGACTGAGCTAGACACGCCGGACATGCCCTAGAGCCCGCCCGCGGTCCCTCCCCAGCTGGCTAACCTCCTGAGTCCCTCCCTAGCTCCAATTGTGCACTGGTGGGGTCCCTCGGCATGGCCTGCGCCCTCTCAGAATCCGGGCTGAGGCCCCCACTTCAGTGCATGATTTTCGTGCACAGGGCCTCTGGTCTATCATAAAGGGAAACTAAGAAAACAATCTCATTTACAATTACATTAAAACAAACACACACCTAGGAATAAATTTAACCAAGAAGGTGAAAGACCTGTACTCAGAAAATTATAAGACACTGAAGAGAGAAATCAAAGAAGATACTAATAAATGGAAGCATATACCATGCTCATGAACAAGAAGAATTAACATTGTTAAAATGTCCACACTACCTAAAGCAATCTACAGATTCAACAAAATTCCTATAAAAATACCAATGGTGCTTTTCACAGAACTAGAACAAATAATCTAAAAATTTGTATGGGAATATAAAAGACCCTGAATAGCGACAGCTATCTTGAAAAAGAAGGACAAAGTTGGAGGTATTACATTACCTGTTATCAAATGATACTACAAAGGCATAGTAATCAAAGCAGCATGGTACTAGCATAAAAAAACAGACATATAGATCAATGGAACAGAATATACAGCCCCAAAATAAACCCACACTATATGAGCAATTAATATTTGACAAAGGAGACAAAAACATACAATGGGGTAAAGACAGTTTGTTCAATAAATGGTGTTGGGAATATTGGACAGGTATATGCACACACACACACAAAAGAAACTAGACAGACTTCATACACCATATACAAGAATAAACTCAAAATGGATTAAAGACAACTGTAAGACTTGAAACCTAAAACTCTTAGAAGAAAACATAGGCAATAAAATATCAGACATTTCCCTTACCAATATTTTTTTCTGATATATCTCCTTGGGCTAGGGACTACATCAAACAAATGGAACTACATCAAACTAAAAAGGTTTTGCACAGCAAAGGAAATCATCAACAAAATGAAGACAACCTACTGAATGGGAGAAGATATTTGCTAATGACACATCCAATAAGAGGTTAATATCCAAAATTATAAAGAACTCATACAACTCAACACCAGAAAACAAACAACCCAATTAAAAGTGGGTAAAGGACCTGAATTGACACCTCTCCAAAGAGGACATATAGATGGTCAATAGAAGATGAAAAGATGCTCAATGTCACCAATCATCAGAGAAATGCAAATTAAAAGCTCAATGAGATATCACCTCATACCTGTCAGAATGGCTATTATCAATAAAATCAATGAACAACAAGTGTTGGCAAAGATGTGGAGAAAAGGGTACCCTAGTGCACTGTTGGTGGGAATGTTTAATGATGCAATCACTATAGAAAACAGTGTGGAGATTGCTCATGCCTTATGACCCAGAGATCCCACTTTTGGGTATACATATGAAGAAACCCAAAACTCTAATTTGAAGGAATACATGCACCCCCATGTTCACCGCAACATTATTTGCAATAGCCACAACATGGAAGCATTCCAAGTGTCCATCAATAGACAAATGGATAAAGATGTGGTACATATATAAAAAGATGTGCCCATAAAAAAGAATGAAATCTTACATTTGTGACAGCATGGATGGACCTAGAGGGTATTATGCTAAGTGAAATAAGAGAAACAGAGAGACAAATACCATATGATATCACTTATATTAGGAATCTAAAGAACAAAATAAATGACAAAATAAAATTGAAACAGACTCTAGACAAAGATAACTGATGGAGGCCAGAGCAAAGAGATGTTGGGGTAATAAAAGGTAAGTAAATTAAGAAGTACTAATTGGTAGTTACAAAGCAGTCATGGGGATGTAAGGTATAGCACAGGAAATATAGTTAACAATACTTTAATAACTAGCTATGGTGCCAGGGGGCACTTGAATTATCAAGGGGGACACTTTGTAACCTATATGAATGGCTATCACTGTGCTGCACACCTGAAACTAATACAAAAAGTGTTGAATACAAACTATAATAAAAAATTCAACAGAAGAAAACGAAAAAAAAATGTTCTCTTTTTATTTGCTTTCTGAACAAATTTTTCCCCAATCTCTTGATTAGTTGTTAGGGTAACTGTGAGGAACCCAGGTAGCCACCATGGATTTTCTTGTCACCTGAGATAAATCTTGAGTGAAGAAAGCAGGGCCCTGTTTTGGCAAGCATTTCTAATTTGATGTCCACAAAAAAAATGACAACACACACACACACACACACACACACACACGTATGCATGTGCACAATATTTCCTGTAGATGGTAACAGCTTTCACAGAAAAATGGGGGCAGCTAGGACAAAGGGGGGGATAAAGACAGAGTACCATGAAAGAAAAAATCTTTGAGAGATGAGAGAGAGAGAGAGAGAGAGAGAGAGAGAGAGAGAGAGAGAGAGAGAATATGAGGGAGAAAAAGAAAGAAGAGAAAGAAGAGGAGCGAGATTAGGGAAGAGGAGTGGAGAGGAGGAGAGGAGAGTGGAAGGGAGTGGAAAGAAGAGCATGAGTCAAGTGTCAGTCCCTTTCACAAGTCCCTAAAGAGTTTCTGCTATACGTCCAAGAGTAAGATGAGACTTTAAACAGCTAGACTTTACAAAGAACTGGACAATAACATAATCTAAACTGCTAAACAGAACACAACATAAAAAAACAAGTCTAGTATTGATATTCCATCAGGCATGTTTTTTTTCTCTAAGGAGCATTCCACTCATTACCCCCACACGGATTTTCCTAACATTATAGTAATACTAAACGCCCGGTGCACGAATTCGTGCATGGGTGGGGTCCCTCAGCCTGGCCTGTGATCAAGGCGGATGGGGGCTGGCCGGGGCCACGGGAGGTTGGCCAACCACAGGAGGTTGGCTGTGGGAGCGCACTCACCACCAGGGGGCAGCTCCTGCATTGAGCGTCTGCTCCCTAGTGGTCAGTGTGCGTCATAGCGACCAGTCAACGGGTAGCTCGGTCGCTTAGACTTTTATATATATAGATAATTACTCACTTTATATAATTTAATTCCCATACCAACCTTATGTAATATTGTTTTATCTGAATTTTACAGACAGGGTAACTAAGGCAGAGGGAGCTTAAATAACTTGTGTGAGGCCATAGAGCTAGTAAGAGGTTGAGCAGGGTTCTGAACCTAAGTAATCTGGGTTAGATCCCATCTCGAGCTGAATGATGACTGCCTCTAGACTTCAGAGAGGCAGGTGAAAGCATGTTCTGTGTAGGCAAGCAGGGCTATAGGCTGGGACTCCGAGATCATTCTCCACTCTGGGCAATGGTCCATGAATTTTATGAGTCAAAAACTTTGAGAAGGGGAGAGGGAGATGGTTGCACATTCTTCCTTCTCCACACTTTCTTCAACTCAGAGCACACTTGCAACCCATACGGAGTGATAGAGAGGAATATAACACTGAACTCAAAGACTAACCTGGATCTAAGCTTGGGCTGGCCCTCTGCTGTGTGATTCCCAGGAAGCAGAAAGAGAAGTGCTGAAAGGACACTTCAATGTATGAGACTCGGGTAAGAGTCTCATTGACTCCCCAAAACCATAGGCCTTGGTGATCGCTCTTTTTAATAGCAAACTAAACTGTAGAGAAAGTTTAGCAAACAAGTGTAGTGTCGCTCTGGTGGAGTTCTCACTTGTTTCCTATTATGTGTGAGTCCATCTTCCATTCAGATTCCATTACCCCTCACAAAAGTCCCAGTCTCTCCATGGGCCTGAAATCCCTCCCCTGTATTATTCCAGTTGGCAAGGAGCACCTCTGAAAGCCAGTTCTCAGAATTTGAGACACTCTTATCTCAGAGCGGGCCCCGCAAACTCCGCCCAGGCCACGAGAGCAGAAGACCGAGCTCCTCTCTCCCCATCGCTGAAGGAGCAGTGTCGGCGCTGATCACACACCATGGCAGGTGACAAAAATGAAATATTTATATTTGACTTGAGAGGTTTTCTGGGTAATTTTGCCGGAGTTCTTCTGTCATGGTTGTTGTTCTTAGATTAAAATTTTCACCAGCATTCCAAGGGCATACACTCACTCATGCTCAGGGGCTCAGTAATGAGCAGGAGTGCCACTTTGGAGCTAAACTTTGCCAAGTCTAATACTAAAAGTAGGTGAATGAGATTTGACTGCCTCCTAAATTGAATGTCTGTGGAATTTCTTGGACCTGAAACAGAGCCCAAAACAAGGTCTGTACAGTAACATTCACTAGGTGTCAGTGTTTGACAAACTGTCTTGCCAGCATCATTAGTGGAATGTTCATTTTGGCACAAATTGTCTATGGAAAATGCAATTAGGAAAAACTTGTGCAAATGGCAATTAGAAACTGAATAACCGCTTTATTCCTTTTATTCAGATTACCCTTGGCTACTAAACTAAAGTTCTGCTGGAAATCGCTTGCAGACTGTCACAGTAGCCTCTGGAGTGCATTGTCTGCATAGAGAGTGGGAAGAACAGGCCAGGGGTTTCTTTGGTGCTTGCCCACTTTCTCCTCCTGCCGCGTGGACACCATCCCTTTTTTGTGGACACCATCATGTCACTGCAATGGCCATTAAGCTCAGGCTTCTTTCCTCAGTCAGAGGCCAGTTCCAATGCAGAGACAGGAAAACCCCTTCCCAAGAATGTCATCGTAACGTGAATCAGCCTTGACAAACATTGAGCTGCTTTGAACAGAGAGGCATCACTATCTGCCTCACTTGGCAATGGTAAAGGCAGCAAAATTTTTTTATTTATTCTTTCCATTAGTTCATTCAATCATCAGCTGTGTACTGCACACTTAAAACAGGGATGGGGAATGTCTGGCTCACGGGCCGTATAAGGCCCATAAAATCATTTGGTCTGGCCCTGCTAAGGCATTAGGGGTGAGTTAATTAAATGTCTGACCAAATAGAGCAGGCTAATTTTTAAGTTGATAATTTTGTACGGCCTGCGAATGATGGTATAAATATCCATATGGCTCTTGGCAGAAGAAGGTTTCCCAACCCTGACTTAAAATATGCCAGATACACAGTTCTGGATTCAAGAGAAATAACAGTAAACATCCCTGACTTCATGGATGTTGCTTTCTAGTTAGAGAAGACAAAATAAACAAAGGGTAAACTATATGTTTGCTAGATGTTTATAAATGCTACGGAAAAAATAAAAAAGAGAAAGAAGAGAGTGAGTTCCTGGTGTGGAACATGCCTGCAAATTTGTTGTGGTGGAAGACATCACTGAGTATGTGACACATGAACAAAATCCTGAAAAAGAGAGTAACACCCATCTCAGCAACCGGCATCCAGGCAAGGAACTGGCAAATGCAAATGCCTTGAGAGATTATTGTACCGAGTGGGTTCAAGAAAGCATCAAGGTCAGTGTGGCTGGAGAGCAGTAGGAGATGAGACGAGAAGAGTAAAGGAGAGTGGAGGGCACACAATGCCAAGGGCCTTTAGGTTGTTGTAAGGATGGGTGTTTATTCTGGGAACCCCTGGAGCGTTTTGAACAGAGGAGTGATATGACCTGATGTAAGTATAAAGTATGACTCTGTTGATGACTGCAAGGGTCGGGTGCAAAGGTATGAGGAGAGACAAGTTAGGAGGCTGGTACAATAATTCAGATGAAGTCGTGAGGTTGAGATGCTAAGAAAAAGAAAAGATTCAGGATATATTTTGAATGAGCAACTTAAGAGGATGTGGTGGCTTGTTTCTGTAGTGTGAGAAAAGAGAGGAGTCAAGATAATGCAAACGATGTTGACTTAAGCAACTGGCATTTTCATTTCCTTATAGTGACCTGGCAGGGGAGGGCAGTGTGGCAGGGGGAAAGAAACAGTTTAGGTTTAGATCTGTTAATTTTCATATGCCTCTTAGATATCCAAAAGAAGATATTGCATAGGCAATTTAATATATAAGTGTAGTGCTCAGGAAAATGTCCAGGCTGGGGATGTAAATTTGGGAACTGTCAGCGTACAGGTGGACTTTCAGGCCCTGAGATGGACGAAATCACAATGAAAGAAGTGCAGACAAAGAAGAGGTGACATACAAGGACTGAGTCTTGGGACACTTCACCTTTTAGAGGTTGGGGTATGGGAAGGAACCCGTAAAAGAAACAGAATGAACAGCCAGAGAAGCAGGAGCATGATCTGGAGTATGTGGTGTCCTGGAAACCAAGGGAAAGCAGTGCTCAGGGATCATTATGGTTGGAATCTATGTATAGTAGCTACATGAGACATTGCTAATATTGGAAAATAAAAGTATCTTTATGTTGTATAATGTTGCTTCCTTCCTGGCAGTATAACTTCTGCCACTTTTACCCTTCTCCTTAGCCATACTGATGTGATTGCAAGTACATGTCCAGCAAGTGTACACAACCCCCGCCCCGACACACACACACAGAGTTACTTGTGGGAATTCCAGCAATTGGCTCACTTGTTCTTATGAGCAAGTCCTGAGAGTTACTGCAAGGTACCCCTCTTCTGTCTTCCGTGGGGATGTCTGCCACTGCATCCAGCCTCATAGATAAGCCTTTAATGTCTTAAGAGTTCTCAAGATACTATAGGTAGAACTTAATTTAAAAGAGATGATGCAATATTATTATGATTAAGCATTTGATTTCAATTAATAATTAATTCATGATATTGTTACTTCTCCAAAAACACCCCACACCAAAATGTTTTGTTTGTGTGTTTGCTACTTTCTCCTCCTCCAGCACCACCTTCTTCTCCTTCTTATTTTGTAAAATGACCAAATTTCAAGTAAATATTCTGAAAAGATTAGGTAAGGATATAAGCAATGTAATTCAGTTAAAAATAAATATGGTATAGGAGCCAACTTGAAAGAGCTCGCAATAGCCAAAATGAAACAATTTGAGTAAGAAAATAAATGACAACAGTATTGGCTTATAATCCACAGAGTACAATAAATATCCATATTAATATAAATTAAAAATTGAATACATAAATCAATACTGCTTTTTTGTGTTCCATAAATAGTACTGAGAAATAAATCTTCTGTATCTTGCCTTTTCATTAAACATTTTATTTGGAAGAGCTAACCATATCGTTATATGTATTTGCCTTGCTATTTGTGATGCACAGTATTACACCAGTTTATACTAATATATTTCTTATATAACATTTAGATTTCCTTCATCTTCTCACTAGCAACTACTGTGATGTACAAATATCCTTGAACACAATTATCTTTATGGAACTATATGAAACTATTTCTCTGGGATATGTATCAAGCAGAGGGATCATAGAACAAACACATACTCAATCTTACTAAGCATTTCCAAATTGCTTTCCAGAATGAGTATACCAGACTTTACTTTTACAAGCAGCATACATGCTTCCCATCTCTTCACATTTTTGCCAATAGTTGATGCTATCCACCTGCCAATCTTTGCAAGTCTGAAGGCACTATATTAGTTTCTGTTAATGCTGTAACAAATTAGCAGAAATATAATGGTTTTTAAAACTCTAGTTTATTAGCTTACAGTTCTGGAGACCAGAAATCCAAAATAAATCTCACTGGGCTAACATGAAGATGCCAGCTGGGCTCCTTCATATTTCTGGAGGTTCGAGGGAAGAATCTGTTTCCTTGCCTTTTCCAGTTTCTGGAGGCTGGCTGTATTCCTTAGGTCATCGCCCCTTCTTCCACTTTCAAAATCATCAATGTATTATCTACAAATCTCCCTCTCATTATGACTTTCTGCTTTCCTCTTTAAAAGATCCTCATAATTACATGGGGCCTCTCCAGATAATTCAGAATAGTCTCCCAAATTCAGGATGTTTAACTTAGTCACCTTCACAGAGTTTCTTTGCCAAGCAAGGTAACATATTCACAGGTTCCAGGGATTAAGATGTGGACAACTTTGGGGGCCATTATTCTGCCTACTATAGACGTAAACTTAAAAAAATCACCTTCAAGAGCGTGGCAGAAGAATATAAGGGTCCTATTCCATACCAAATACAATGGGAGCTTTTTCATTCACTCACATAGTGCATTGTCACATGATACTATTTGCTATGTGAAAAGGACACTGGAGAGCATGTAGAGCAGTGGTTCTCAACCTGTGGGTCGCGACCCCTTTGGGGGTCAAACGACCCTTTCACAGGGGTCACCTAAGACCATCGGAAAACACATATATAATTACATATTGCTTTTGTGATTAATCACTATGCTTTAATTATGTCCAATTTGTAACAATGAAATTGGGGGTCACCACAACATGAGGAACTGTATTAAAGGGTTGCAGCATTAGGAAGGTTGAGAATCACTGATGTAGAGAAAGGACTTGAACAGGAATACTGATCCTCCAAACTCACACAAGTCAGACACTCCCTGAATCAGCTTCTAAATAAATTTGCAAGTACCTAAACACCTGGTGGATGAAAAATGTACCTTCCTGTAGCTCTAAAGGCACAGATTAGATTGAGAATACCCTTATTTGTTAAGTGTTCAAATTCAATGTCACTAATTCACAAGAATTGCACAAATATAACCCAAGATTTACTAAATTTTTATTAGAACTTTATTCCCCACTTCTGAAACTGAGAAAGAAAAGGGCATCATTAAAAAAAATTTTTTTTTCTTGAGAGCAGAAGCCCTTTTCAAACAAACTCTTAAATTGATCATCAAGACGTAATGAGCAAAGCCGTGCTATCTGGTTGAAACAGAAGGTAGAGACCCAAGAGTCAAGCTTGGTCATCCCTTTTCCCCTTTGTAGATTGCCTCTGTAGCGTCCTAGGCTTTAAACATCACAACTGTACTAATCTTTGGGGTAGTCTAGAGGATAAACTCCAAAAACAGAAAAAGTACAGAAATTTTTGAACATGCATGGAATCTTTTTCAGAAGAAAAGGCCTATTAGTGATTTGTCAGTGATAGGAGAACATCCTGCCTACAATAGAGACTCTGGAAGAGATGTCACATAAGATAGTAACCAGAATATAGACACATTGCTTGTCCTGTACGGGATCAGTATAACTGGCTTTTCTGTAACAACCTTGTCATATGTAGTGGCTTTCTTGGGCATAGGGGGTGAGTTTGGAGCAGAAGCTTCATTTGAACTGTTTTGGAGAATATGATGTAACATGGAACAATTAGAAATTTGTATTAGAAATTAGAAAAAAACTCTAATAAATGTATTTAAATGCATGCTATAGCCAACCAGATTCCCATTATATGTAAAGGCATAATGTCTCTGTCATTTTAATCACTTCACCAGCCTTTTATTGATAATACTCTAAACTCTTATACTCCACTTTCCATATTGTACTTTCATCTCATTGTCCCTACACTCTGGCACCACCATTCCATCCCCACAAACCCGTACCAAAATTCATGCTCTGTAACACAGCATCTCTGTTATCCGCCCAGTGTCCCATCCAATCTGAGTTCAAAATCACATTTTATGGTAATTTCTCTCAAATCTATTTTTAATATGCATGAAGCCACAATATTTATATGATCTTCTTAATTTAATCTGCTGGTTCTTAGTTGGTGAAAATGACAAGGATTTGGCAACATTTGCAATCCCTGATTGGTTTGATGGATTGTTTTCTATTTAAAGCACTCAATTTAGAAACATTTCTTAGACAATTTGGCTTTTAAAAAAATCATCAACACACTCTCTGGTCTGTTTTTAGTCATTTCCTTGTTTCCATCTGTCAAAGGGGCTCTGTGCTTTTATTTTATTTTTTTTAACAACTCTTCAAATGTTGAATTTTAACCAGTAATCCTCAATTGTGATTTGATTTGGCTTCAGTTACCTTTAATGTTATAAATTGACTTAAATATTTTGGCTGTAATGGAGCAATCCACATAATTGGCTGCTGATATGGAAATTAGAAGGTGAATTAGCCAGGTATAGTCGTACAAACTGGATTAGACAATAAAGTGATTGAAAGATTGGCTTGAGACCCTGCAGTACAGCCAAAGAATCCTTCATATGGAACAGATTGGGTCTGTAATCTGGAATCCAAAGTTGGTGATTTGGCTGCTAGAAGAAGCTCACAAGAGGTAAAAATGCTCATTTAACCCCTCCTTTCACAACCTAGGAAGCTAGTGTTTACAAAGTCTTGGGTAAGGCAACACAATGAGCAGAGAGCTTGGATTCTAATTTAATGTGAACACCCCCAGCTGAACTGGAAGTGCTGTGGCTACATATATTGAAAAGCCAGATCCATCCTTTTGCATGACATTAGGTGGACCCAGAAATATTGTGTCATGGCCTGGAAAGGAATAAGAATATAAAGCACATGTATTAGGCTGGGTTCTTCAGAGAAACAAAACCAATATTTATGCATGCTGGGTGGGGGTGGGGGGGGGGGAGAGAGAGAGAGAGAGAGAGAGAGAGAGAGAGAGAGAGAGAGACTGATTTATTTTAAGGAATTGGCTCGTGTCATTGTGGGGGCTGACAGTCTAAAATTTGCAAAGCAGACTGGCAGGCTAGAGACCCAAGGAAGAGTTGTTACAATCTTGAATCTGAAGACAATCTGGAAGTAGAATTCCTTCTTTCACAGGGAACCTCAGCCTTTTCCCTTAAGGCCTTCAACTAATTTAGATGAAGCCCACCCACATTAATAAGGATAATCTGCTTTATTCAGCCTATTGACTTAAATGTTAATTTAAGCAACATCTAGACCAAACATCTGGGCACCATAGTCTAGCCAAGTTGACATTTATGATTAACCACCACAGCAGAACAGTAGCCTTTTTCTAGTTCCTTTATTTATGCATTAAAAAATGTTTACTTTTTATGAGTCCTACCTTATGCTAGGTTCTCTCATAAATACTCAGGATATAGAAGGAAACAACACTGACTGGGTCCCTGCTTTCATAGAGATCACAGCCCAGAATATGCACAAGAAAAAACACAAGATATTGAATGAGACTTTGTCTACTGATTAGGAATTCTGGCTGAAGCCTGAGAAAAATACCAGATAATTATCATGATATTCTAAAGAGAAGTGTTTGTTTTTTACAATTATAAGCAAGCACATAATACATAGTATATGAAATAATTTACTTCAAAGTTGACTAAGACACTGAAATATCTCTGAATGACTTACATTTTTCAGAATGTTTATATTGCATGGCATTCAAGGACTATAATTTCCATCACTAAGATATTTCTCTCTAGGTAAGGTAAATATTCAAACTGGCTATACATGTCTAGGTGAAGCATTATCTGTTTAGCTAAATTGCTGACAATGTTCTGGGCAGCCATGAATGCTCATATTGCTTGTCCTATAAATAGACAATGGCCAAAAGTCTATCATTCCATTTGGATCTAATGTGTTTGTCGGTGAAGACATAGTGTGGCCCGAGAGCCTAACTTGAATAATGGTCTCATACAAAAATGCCTGGGGGACAATTGTATGGGCATTCACATCTGTCCACTCTGCCTTCTATGTGGAATCTGCCTCAGTGGTGTAGGGGGTAATACTGTTCAACTTTCCAAAAGGGAGGCTGAATGAAAGAGACGAATTCAAACTGGTAAGATTCCAGAAGTTAAGGAAACCAATTCTGAATTCAGACTGCTTATGTTTAAAATATGACTTATGAACTATATGACTTTAGGTAAGTAGCTTCACGTCTCTTTAATTCAGTTTGCTAATTTGTAAATTAGAAACAATACAGTGCCTATGTCATTGTATTATTGTAAGTAAAATCATATATGTTAAGAAACTAGCATAATTCTGGTAGTAAGTATGTTCAATTATGTAAATAATATACATACACATGTACTTCTATATATACAAATATATAACTTATATATTATAAATTTGTGTATATATTATAAATGTATGTGTATATTCAAAGTGTATACAAGTAGTACAAATATGTCAAAATGAAAATCTGTTATAGTCTTTCATATTGTTTTAAAAATTTATTTATTGGGGTAATATTTCCCTGTATAATATCTTTTCCTTTTTTTTCTGTACAGACCCCATCTTTAAAAAAATCCTTTGGTCAGTTTTAGTTCCAAACAAGCTTCAACTAAGATATATGGGCATATAGTTCCAAACAAAATCATCAACACTCTGGCTTGATTTAATATCAAATCTTTTCCTCCACCCCAGCTGGGAGTGGCCCTCTCTCTTCACTGAGGATTTCTCCTTCCTCCCTGTGCTCTCTGTGTTTTGGGGCCTTTTCGGGAGCTAACTTAGAGGAGAGAGGGTTAGGAGAAAAGGACAGTTTTACATTGTGAGTACAGTCATCATCTACATCAGTGGGACCCACTGCCTACTGGTTACCAGTATACAATTGCTGTCCCTATTCCTAGATCAAGCATTCTTAGCTTGGAGGCCAAAGCACACCTCTGAAATGATTTGCACACTCTTCCTCATATGTGATTATGTGTATTCTTAGGGAGGTGTGCGTCCATAAATTTCATTCAGTCAAGAAAAGAAACACTGTTCTGTAGAGAAATCATATCATGCAGGGTAAGTGGGTTTGACTATCTTCCCTTGTCCCCACAGGAAAGGACAATTCAGGAGAAGAGACAACCTCTGGGGAAATAGCACTTCTAATTTGGGCGACTCTTAGAAATAATGAAGAGCCTGTCTCTTAAGCTTATAGGCGGGGCTGGATGAAGGAAGCAAAGAGGACAGAGGGCAGATAGAGGTGGACAGCACAGTCTTATCTATCTTTCCCTCCTGGCTCAGACTTCATGGAAAGTATTTGGAAGGAATTAAAAGTGTGTGCATCTTAGGGAAAATATCCATAGCATGTTTATGAAAGATCACTCTGGTAAGCTCTTGGCAAGCTTGAAGGATCATAGCTGTCATCTTTGCCTATCCTTCATACTCTAGAGAAAATGAATGATGATAATGTTACTCATCTATAAGAGTTCAGTTTTCTCCATAAACACAGCTGTGTCGTGAGTTAAGCAAACCCAATATGTGAAAATCTGGATTGACTGAAAAATAAACTGAAGATAATTATTTGTACCATAAAAGAATTCTGTGTTTTATAAAATGATTCATCATGGAATTATTTTGAATAGTGAGGTCTGTTAATGATCCAACAATACAATTCTGTTTATAAGCATGTGATCAGCATGAAACTTTTTAAGGCCTCATCAATTCCATACAGAAAGGTATAACCATGCTGATTGTTCTCCCTTCTCTTTTGTGAAGGATTCTGTTTATTTTTCCAAAGGAAGATCAGTTTCAAGTTATTATTTTATCATTTAGATGTGAACTCAGACTTAAGCAAACTTTCCCCTCAAGTTGACTCTTTTGGAAAATAGTTTCTATTATTTCACTTTTGGTTAAAACAATCCTGCCAATTTGACCACCTAATTCTGGAAAATAATGATAGAGACATTATTTTAGTAAGGATATAGTTTGTAATCACATCACTTGTGTTTCCTACATAGCAGTGCATCCAGGAATAATTCATACTCCATTATGGGATGGAGAATAGGGTCAAAGAAAGTGGACTGTACTAGTAGTGTCAAAAAGACTTGAATGATTTCACCACTTTATATTATACATGCAGATTTAATTTTCCAGAATCCAGCTTATGAATATGGAATTACTTGCCAGACTAATAAGTAAATTGAAACCTGGCAAAGTGTAGGTGATAGAAGCAGGTAATGAGCAGCAAAAAGGAACTGAGGAACATTCACATTCTCACTTCACAATATGGGAGGGGATTTCAAGAGATACTGTTTGTTAAACATTGCTGGAACAAAAAGAATGATCATCTAAAGCTTCAAAAGGTAAAACAAAAATCTAATAGCTATAAACAATAAATGTACTTTATGAAAAATCTGGAGAAGAAGAGAGAAATGGAATTTAGCTAAAGTGAAGATAAGTTCAGGAGTGGGAAGCCCTTATCATCTATAGTGGAAGAGTGGTCAAAATACACTGTCTAGTTTTTAAATTAAGAAAAATCATATTTAAACCTGCCAACGAAACTATCAGAAACACTAAAACTGAAGTGGCTAAAAGCGATTCCTTCATGAAGTAGAAACAGGAAAAGAAGATGTGCAGAATGTTGCTTTTAAGCTAAGCCCTTTACTGTTGTGTCTATTTTACTTTGATTTTAACAAAAACTTTTGCATGTAGACTCATTGGCATACAATCACACCAGAATCTTCAATGGCTCACTTCATCTTGACAAAAAAAATGATCTTCTCAGGATGATGAAGGGGCCTATTCATGACCTAGAATTGCTTATCTGTGTAAACCTCTTCCACCAGTTTCCAACATCTCCCTACAATCCAGCCATATTGGGAAACTTACAGATCTTTCTTTCAGACTTGTCTTTTCCACTCGTCCCTTAACATCCCTGAACGTTCTGTCTATTACTTGCTCATTGGCTCTCCCATCCCCTCCTGTCTTTCCCCGACCTGTTCTGTATTACAGGGAGTTTTCCTTTGTGAAATATATTACTAGACTCCCTTGCCTGGGCAGTGGGAGGCGAGGATGGGAAACGGGCATTCAGAAGGAAGGTAAAAATCAGGTATTTTCTCCCCTCAATCTCTGCTACAGGCAGCTTTTCTGGAAGTGCTGCATGACGGTGCCAGTTCTTAGTAAGCAGACTCATCTATGGCTCTATTTCCGCCTGGCAGCCCAGCTGCCCACTTCTTCAGGTACAATCATCTCCTCTCATTATCTCTCCAGCTCTAGGAGCAGAGCTGCCTGCAGGTGCTCCTCTTTGAACTACTTCACCTTTTGCTATTTGCTCCATCTACTCTTCCAGATTCTTCTGTCTTTTAAATTCCCATTTTGAACTACACAGAATGGGTTCCATTTTCCTGATTGATAGATATGATTAACTCTATTTGTCTGTAAAGACTAAGATCTTAGGTCACCGTCTTCAGGAAGCCTTCCTGGTCTGTTAGCAGCTCTTCCTCTGCCTCTTTCATACTTCATTGTAGTTATTTCTTTGATTTGTCTTCCCAGAAGAATGTACATTCCTCAAGGGTTAAGACCCTGTTATATTTAACTTGTTTGTCTCGTATGGAATACTGACTGGACCCAGTAAGCACGCAGTAAATATTTATTGAATGTTGATATTAGAAATGTGGAAGATTTTCTTTTCAGATTGACGGTAGAGTTGCTTTTTAGACACACAAATTTGATAGTCCTTGGATGGAGTCCTAAGGTAGTTCTTATGAATGTCCACTGTAGTCATTTCTAAAATGCATCTTCCACCTATGCCAATGTCTTTAAAATGTTTTCCACCATGACACCCAGTAAAATATACACATTACATAGATACTCAGTATTTAATAAAGAATATTTTAAATTACGCTTTTGTTTTGATAATATGCACACATATATACAAGACTGGTACTTTCTATTCTATTCTTTTCACTCATTCTGTTCTATTTCATTTAAAATTCTGATTGCATCCCATTAAATTAAATTCATGAAAATCTAACAGTTCACAAACTTTCAGTTGAAAAGATTACCTTAAGTGCTGGAGGTGGTTTTTGTCACATAGTAGGTCTTCAATGATGCAGAATGATTATTTCAGCTATGTTCTTTTAAAATTGTTCCCTCAAATATATTACAGATGCTTTAAATCCCATTGTGGAATCATAGTTGCATTATGTTAAAGAGTCAATCCTTATTACTACTACTACTCCTAACAATAATAATTACAATGGTCTTTGGAAGGTGTAACACTTTAAGTTTTTATCACACACTTGAACATATGACTGTATGTTTCAGGTCTTTCAATAAGGGTAAGATTTGCTGAATAGAGAAGTGAAGAATATTGAACACTTGAAGGGAAAAGAAAAAGGTTTCCTAATTTGGATGTACATGTACAAAAAAAAGTACTGGTTTAAACCACTTCATAATTTTACCTTGAACATTTGATTGAACAGTTCATATCATATATGTTGTTGATATCCTGATCAATAGAAACTCAATATTGAGGTTAATTATGAAGTTGATTTTTTATTCATTGAATTCTATTTTGTGAAATGTTTGAAAATGTTCATAATCTTGACTTGGATGTTGCATGGAACAGGCTGTAAAAAATCAAAATATTATGATGTCATTGATAAAATATTTTGGATCAGGTTTACTATCAAAATATCCTCAGTAGATTTACAGGGCACTAGTCCATCTCTCTTTCTTAGTATACAGATATTGTTTCTCTTATTAGGCATTCATGCACAGACAAAAAATAATTTTTTCCAAGGTAAGTTACAAAAGACCATCACTGAACCATCTGTGAGCAATTTCACATCTGAAATGTATAACTAAGGTCAGGAACAAAAACACATAATAGATGGCTCAGGGTCAAAGCCTACATCCTGAACAAAGAGGTAGATGTGATCCAAAGTAAAAGAAGCATTGCATTCTCTTATTTTGCTTCAGCTTCTAGAAACTATCAACTCAGGTTGTGATGGAAATGGGGGTTGGGGACATGAGCCTTCACACATGATCCTTCTTATTAATTTGGTATAATTTCCTTAAATGGGTATATGTACCTCTACAGAGCTACTGTTTGGTATTTTTAAAAGACCTTTGAATCTAGTTCACAGCAGAGCAGAAAAAAGATTTCATTGAGCTAGATCCCCCCCCCCCCCCCAAAAAAAAAAATACTAGGAAAAGCAGAGCATGTTCTGTCATGTATGTGTGCACTCTTTGTATTTGCTGGGGGTGGTCTATTAAAAGGAAACTGAATAGTGTCAAGGGTGAGAGAGAAAGAAAGGGAGATAACAAGATGGAGAGGAAGAGCACACAAGAGCATTATTTATAGGACTAACTTTCTTTTTTTCTGGGTTTAGATTTCAGGAAAACATACAGCATTGTTTCAGACCAGATCCTATTCTGAGCCTAAGTTTTTGCTGATAATTAGTTTGGCCTTAAAGGGATACTGTTATGTGTTGAATTGCATCTCCTAAAATTCATACATTGATGTCTAAATCCCCAATACCTCAGAATGCAACCTTATTTGGAAATAAGGTCATTGCCAGTGGAATTGGTTAAAATAAGGTCCTATGCAGTAGGCTAGGCCCTTAATCCAATATGACTGAGGTGTCTTTAAAAAAGGGGAAATTTGGTCATAGAAATAAGCATATACAGAGGGGAGGTATGTGAAAAGACACAGGGAGAAGATGGCTATCTATAAGTCGAGGAGAGAGATCTGGAACAGATGCTTCTCTTATACCTTGGCTTTGGACTTCTAGCCTCCAGAACTGTGAGACAATATATTCCTGTTATTTTAGCCACCAGTGTTTTTTTACTTGTTTGTTTTGTTAATCTTCACCAGAGGATATGTTTCCATTCGTCTTTTAGAGAGAGTGGAAAGACAGAGAGAAACATCGATGTGAGAGAAACATCGATTGGTTGCCTCCAGCATGCCCGCCCCCCTTCCCCAACCAGGGCCCAGGCCAGGCAGGATCCTGCAACCAAAGTCCATGCCCTTGACTGGAATCCAACCTGGGACCCTTTGGTCTGCAGGCCGATGCTCTATTCACTGAGCCAAACCAGCTAGGATTTGTTTGTTTGGTGTGTGTGTGTGTGTGTGTGTGTGTGTGTGTGTGTCTGTTTTTGTACTTTGTTATGGCAGCCCTTGCAAACCAGTAGATACTAAGGCAGATTTTGGTTTACTTACTAAAATTTAAATAATCTATAAAAGACTAAGCATTGCTCTAAGATATGGGTAGAATAATCGGTTGCTCAGTCCCTAGTCTCAAGGAGCTCAGGATCACAGTTTGGTTTCTAAAGAAAGCAGAACATTTCATGAACCACCCCAACTGAAGAGAAATTAGAGGACAAATATAACTGTCCCACTTATAAAGTCAAAGAATGCAAGAGAGATATGAAGGGACTTCTTAAGCAGAACACCACAAAAGTGAATTGAACTTTTATCACTTAATTTGCCCAGGAACAAATGGTTTCATTTGTAAATTAGGGGTCAGGGGGTAGGAGTAAAGAACCTCTTGTTTAGCTAGGGGTCATTTGGGGAGTTGGGTATTACATGGAGTGTGAAGTGTTGAAGTCCAAACATTTATCTCATTCTGCCATTCCCCTTCTTTACCCTAAGTTATATATTTTTTCTTTTCTTCTCTCTATTAGTAGTATGCTTGTGAGATGCTATGCATGGTGGGCTTAAAAACAAATAATAGTAATATTCCTCAGGATGATGGAAAGGATAAGAATATAATTGAACTCTATAAACATGAAGAAGACTCTATTAAGATTACTATGAAGTGTATTTGAAGTACAAAGAATCTCTTGTATTGAATTATTTCTTAGTGTAAATATTTGTTTTATGCCAGTCAGTTATTGGGTTATTTGCCATTGTTACTCTCAGGTATGAGAACTAGCTGGCAATGTTTGGAACAACATCATCAATGCAGGCCTGTCTATAATTATATAGGCTGTCTGGTATTTTTACTAAGTTTTAAAATATGATTCCCATGCAGTCACATATAGGACTCATTCAAAAGGCATTTTTGCTATATACAAAATGACCATGAAGGGTCTTGAATAAAAAATTTAGATTATAGTATTGGCTCCAAAAACCCATTCTGCCTTTTTAAAGTATCTATTAATGCAGATATATAATTACATTTTGTTTGATACTAGCTTTAGGAAAGCAATTTAATTTTTGTATGTTTCAACTACCTTCTTCCTTTATGTAGTATATTAAATACTTATTTATCCATTAGAGGGCAGTGTTTCACAAATTTTAATTCTGTTGTCAGCTGGCAAAATTGCCAATGACCTAAGTAGTAAAACAAACAAACAAAAAAAACTTAGAAAAATTTCATTATTTCAATAATTGTTTAACTAGAATTTTGTAGGCATTAATGAACTATTCTTAAGAATGTAAATTCCAAGACATGTTTGTTCATTTAAATGACACCTAGATATGTGATAACAAATGTACAAAATATTTGCAGCATTTAACTGACACTGATAAGACTGTAATAAAATGTTAAGGCATCAGATTATTTATTTGGTCTCACAAACTCTATCTAGTCTTCAAATTTTGCATTGCCCCATCCAATTAGTCCATCTTTTTATACTTTCTGCATATTCTAGGTATAAAGAGAGCAGTCTATAAGTCTTTGTATGAAAGAAAAACTTATTTTTTTTGTAAATAAAAGAAAACTAATACATAAAGAAAGTTCTAAAAATAAACACATTGGCTGAAGTGATTATCTCTGGACAGAAAATAGGTTTGAGGAAAAAAGAAGGAAAACTTTCAATATTAACTTCTATTTTTGTATTGTTTGAATTTTATATAAGAAAAATTACATTATACATGTACTTTTATTTTTTTACAAAAGGATGAGGTTGGTGTAAACTTCCGGGTCAGAAATGTTTTTACTTTAGTTGAATTTTATCACTCTCTTTCCACTCCAAAACAAATGTTATAAAGATACCTTAGAGGGAAACATTCTATATACAATTACAGATATTGGATTGAGAAGTGGAATATACAGAATGCAGTAAATATTGACAAGGGGATTTTTATGATATTGGTATAGTTAGATAATTTGGGTGATTTCACAATTTGAAGATAGTAAGTCCCCAATGAGATTTTCACCATCCCTTAGTTCTACACAAAAAATGTTTCCTAACTTAGAATAAATTTAGTAGTTGAAATACAATATTATTTAGAATTAAGGAAAAAAGAGTTCATTGGATAAAAATGAAAAAGTAATGTAAATGAAAAACCATTAACTTGTTTTCACTCTTAGTAGAAGCTCATGTGCAGATAGTTATTGAGGATAACTAGATTGCCTAATAAAAAGGAACAATGATTCATTCTTGCAAATTCCTAAATTCCTATTTAGAAATCAAACACAAATCCTGTCTACTCCATTGCTTTGTCCATAGCCCCTCCCAAGTCCTTTGCACTTTTTTATTCATGACCATGACCTTCTTAGGTTTTGTGTTTTTTAAAAAAATTCAGAGAGGAAGGGAGAGGGAGAGAGAGATAGAAACATCAATGATGAAAGAGAATCATTGACCAGCTGTCTCCTGCACACCCCCCACTGGGGATGGAGCCCACAACCTGGGCATGTGCCCTTGAGCAGAATGGAACCTGGGACCTTTCAGTCCGTAGGCTGATGCTCTATCCACGGAGCCAAACCAGCCAGGGCCTTGGTTTTTTTTAAATGAGATTTTAGGAGGTGAACTTATAGGCATATCTAGCTTCTAATATTTTTTGCTTCCCAGATTCTATTCATGAACTTTAAAGCTGGAGGACATTTGTTAATGACTGGAAGTAAAGTGGGTATTTGAAGTGTGTCCCTCTGAGCAGTTCCTCTTCTAGCTGAATTATTTGGTTCTCCAGAATTCTATGTCTATAATAGGACTGAAAAATCAAGTTTCCAAAATTTAAAATATCTCTGGTCAAAGACCTCAGCTATTTGGAGCATCTGCAAATGGTGATCTGGGTGACTTATAAGCAATGAATAAAAGGAATAGGATTCTTTTACATATTTGCACAGTCATCCAACAATATTAACTTCACTCTCCTCTTATGTCTCAAATCTCTGAGTAATGTGCACTTTAGTGGGACAGAACTGATGAGTGAAAATGGCCAAAAGGGAAATCTGTGGCCTGGGAAATTCTCTGAGTTTAATGGCTTAATAGCAGTATGAGATAACAAGTCTAGACTATATAAATTGAAATGCCATTATATGCTTTAGAATAATAAGAAGATCTGGAAAATGCATTTATCTAATTCATGCAAACACCAGAAAACTGATCTGCAGGATAAATGCATATTCTAACACTTGTGCATTATTATCACTCCTGGGTATTTGGATCCTCAAAGTTAATTAATTTACTCCTTCAATTAGGTCTTTTTGAGCCCACAATGCTCATCAATCTCTAAACAGCTGGAATTTATGAGATGAATTGAACTGAGTAAATAGCACCTCTATTATTCATTCTACTCACCTAAATTTAATATCAAAACTGTGCCAGAGATGGGTAAGTTTCTCAGGGAAAAGAAAGATCTTTCCCTCTGCCAGGCACAAGGTGGGGCATTAAGAATGCATTGACATATTGCAACTAAGGAAATGTACCAAAACCTAAGAACTGATCAAGAAGAGGAAACTGAGGCCATTTCTGATTGACAGGTCATTGGGCTTCCTCCAGTGTTCCTATCCCAACAGATCTTTTTCAAACCATGACCACTCTCAAGTTTTCTAGTCTTGCCAGCTCCCACTCAAAGAAAATAGCCTCGCCTATTGCTTCCCTGAGAACAGAGGTTCACTGGCATGAACTCCCTCAAGCTTCCTCCTTTCCCGTTACAAACTTAACTTTATGTTTAATAAGTCCTACTTCTTTTCTCAAAAGGAAGGCTACCTCTACCACTTTTCTAGCTGTTCAGACTGTTCATCCATCCCATCCCACTCCACCCAAAATCGTACTGTTCCATCAACTAGTAACTTACTTTCTCTTAACATAAAATCATACTCAAAAATTTCCCATAAAAAACCCCCAATACTTTCTTTGGTACCCTACATACAACTAAAGTGTAATTAACACATCAATATATTAGTATTACTTCTTTTATAAACTTATTGAGTAAGTAGCCTACATTCTCATTCTGTTATCATGACTTTAGATCTATGTCTCCACCAACTATACTCTACTCTTGATTTATTTTTTTAGTGTACTTACCCTCACAAAGCTTCTGTGACTTTAATTAGCACCCCCATACTTGAAACTTCTGCAGTATCTGACACTGACCATACCTGAAATGTTTCCATGAAAACTTCTATAACATCACATCTCTTGGATTCCCTCTTACTTCTGACAGTTCACTTGATGGCTCCTCTTTTTCTTCCAATATATTAAATCAGTGGCTCTCAAACTCTATAGTGCATCAGAAGCATTTGGAACATAGATTTGTATATTCTACCCCAAAGTTTCTGATTCAGTATGTCTGGGGTAGGGCCTGAGAATTTGTATTTCTAAGTGTTGACTCTGATGATGCTAGTCTGAGGCCCACAGTGCTTGAAATGGACATGTTTGATTCTTTCCATCTGCTTTGCTCCTAACTTAGAGAATTCACCTATTCCCAAGCATCTTCTATTACCTGTATACAAATGATCCCCTCCCAACTCTGTATCAAAGGCCCAACCATTCTCTTCCTGAACCCTGACCCAGGTTTACCACTGCCTACTAAACATCTCACTTTTGCTTACACATATTTTATAGGCTCCTCAAAATCAGTATGTTCAGTATGGTCATACTGCCATTCCAAATGGAATTTTCCATTTGTGATCTTTTTGTGTTTTATCATAAGCACCAACCCACCTGCACAAGTAACAAACCTTGAACCAACATTAACTTCTACTGTTCTCAGCCCTTCTTGCCACACATATAATGGTTCACAGAATCCTGTATATGCCATCTCCAATATATTCCTCTGCTCTTGTTTTCTCCATTTTTTGTCTGCTATATCACAAATACATGCTAATTGAACACCCTGTTCTCACTCTCTCCCATCCAGTTCTAAAGTTCATCTTTCTAAAACTCATATCTGATCATGCCTTTTAACCCTTTCTAAAAACTTTCAATGACTTTCCATTATCTACTCTACAGTATAGAGTTATGATGTCTTAACATGACATTTATAATCTAGCCCCCACCTAATTTCATCTTGTGATTCTCCCCATAGTTTCTAGATTTATGGTTTTACCTGAGCATTCACCACATCCAGAATCAACCACACACACACACACACCGTTCATTCATGTGTATACTCACACTGGATCATTTTCTTTGCTTGCTGTCCCCAGTCACCAACACAAACCTGTCTTTTAATCCCAAGTCATGTTTGTACCCCTTATACTTAGCACAGTTCTCAGCAGATAGAAGGACTTCAATAAAGATTTAGTTTGAGTTGAAACCCTATAGTCAGGCAAATGTCATAAGGTAGTACAGTTAGCTACTCATGAGACCTGGATTTCTAGCCACTATGGCTAGGATTGTAGATTTCCATTTCTCCTTCCCCAGCACTATCAGAGTTGCAGTAAGTGCTCAAGTGTCATTGATGGGCCCTAACTTGGATTGTCTAGTGATTAGCTCAAAGACTAAGTTTCAAATTAGGTTTATATAACATACTTCCTCTGCAACTTTAATTTTGTCTGTTGGGATTGAACATCTGCCTTTAATCTTACTATGGTAGAGCCATGATATACCACCTCTTATATAGTTCACAATTTGATTATAGATCTCATACTAGCTCTTCATTTACATTTGTCTCGTGACTTACTCTATCTGGGCCCCAGTCTCCTCATTTAGCAACAGTCCCTACTTCATAGTCTCTGGTTTGGGTTTTTAAAATAGTCTCTCAACCAGACTTTCTGCATTATCCTCTCCTCTCCCATTGATTTCAGAGAGGAAGGGGGAGAGAGATAGAAACATCAGTGATGAGAGAGAATCATTGGTCAGTGATGAGAGAGAATCATTGATCAGCTGCCTCCTGCACGCCCCCTATTGGGAATGGAGCCTGCAACCTGGACATGTGTTCTTGACTGGAATTGAACCCAGGACCTTTCAGTCCAGAGGCTGACACTCTATCCACTGAGCCAAACCAGCTAGGGTAGTAGTAACTATTTTTAATGTTAGTTATATTTTGAATCTCTTCCAAGGACTCACAGTACGGAACTCCAAAGATTAAGGTTTCCAGGGTGCTTATATATGATAGGCCGTCTATATTTTATAGATCATCATTAAAGATGCGAACTTGTTTTTAATAATTGGGCCTGGAATTGCTAAAAATGCCTTTGAGTTTTTTAGATACTAGAAATGTGCTTTAGTCACCTTATACAAACTGACGTATACTAAAAAAATAATAATAATAATAATTTTTTTTTAAAGTCCAACCAGTGTGGCTCAGTGGTTGAGCGTTGACCCGTGAACCAGAGGTCACTGGTTCGATTCCGGGTCAGGTCATATGCCCAGGTTGCAGGCTCAATCCCCAGTAGGTGCAAGAGGCAGCTGAATTTTAATGTTTCCCTCTCATCAATGTTTCTATCTCTCTATCCCTCTTCCTTCCTCACTCTCTAAAAAAATCAATAAACACATATTAAGCTGACATGTTACCATACAAAAGCATATCCCATTTGTTAGTACATTTCTATATACCACATGAGAGAGCAATGTGCCTGTATCATATTGCAGTTTTTAATAATAGATATGGGGGTAGCAATTGTTAATATGTTGAAAACTGTATTGAATCTATTTTTTCTTCTTATTAATAAAAATTGTGCTTTTTGCCTTAACCCACAGTTATTAAGTTCCTCTGGGAAAGAAAAATAAATAAATAAAAGTAATTTGACATCATAATCTGAAGTCACTCAAACTCCTTATTCTTCCCACACAAAGACCTTAGCCAAAATATTTTCCTATTGAAAACTTAATTTTATTCTGCATTTAGAAAATATTCATTCATTCTTGTAGCATTCCTGGGTTTTAAGAAAGATAATTCCAAAACTCTATCCTTACTTCACCCCCTGATATTCGAGACTGAAGGGAACCTGAGACATCAAGAGGTTAAATGGCTTTCTCAGGACCACACACCACGTTAGGGTCAGAGCTGAGGTTAGAAACTGCAAGTTTCTTCATTTTTTTCTTAAGTGTTTCACAAGGCTACCCTTTCCCCTATATTTATTTAGGTGTAGTAACTTTGCCAGGAACCAGTGAGTAGGGGCTCACAGTGTGACAAAAAGATATTTACAAGATGACCTTTTAAGAAAGCATTTTGTGCCTTTTTTAAAAAGTATCACAGATACTCTCAAAATAAATCTTTGTCTCCACTTGTCTGGCTCTGGAAGTCTGTGTGCGGCAACGTAGCAGGTTATCAGCTTCAGGACATAAGTAGGTCTTGTTTGGACCTTTAGGAAAATATTTTTCCCACAGCCATCCTTTTTTACATTTTTTTTTTTTTTGGTAAGAAATCTACAATGTATCTCCAAATTATATCTTGAAATGTAAGAGGAAAATACTTATTTACTGTTATGGAATACACCTTTTGATATAATTAACTGTCTAATGGTTTCCATCAGACAGGGATGCAATGTACAAGTGAGTGGGTCATCAGTGGCCAACTCTAGGGCAAGTCATTTCCACCAAAGTCGACCGGTGCCCTCTGGAGTTATATAATGCACAGCATGGTCCTGTTGACAAAGCTGAAGGCTCTATTCATGTGCAGATAATTTCCAGCTCTATGTCCTTTTGCTTAGCCCATGGAAGGTGAAAGTATTGGCTGACAGCTTCCAACCAAATATTTAGGAAAATGCCATAATATATAGAAACAATTAAAATTTAGTCTTGGGGTAAGAAGGAGAATATGTAATACTTTAAACAATAAAGAATTTAAATTAAAAAAATTAGTTTTGGATTTCTTTTGCTTAATCTTTTATTTATCATTTTAAAAAATCCATTTTATTCTCTTTTGTTTTCTACTATAACCATATCTCCACTTTGCCACTGAAGTTTTATATTACTTTATTATTTTTCTTTCTTTTACCTTTCTCCTCAATATAAAACTGTATCATATTACAGTTCTTACTAATGAACATGAGAGTAGCAAATGTTCACTGAATTGGATCTACTTTTTCTCCTTATTAACAAATATTGTGTTTCTTCTACACAGATTAAATTGTCACTTGGGTAACTTAGTTTTCCCTCAGATTTAGCTATTATGGCTCTCCCCCAATAAGTCCCTTTCTCCTTCCCTAATCCCTCCTAATTCACTTTATTACTAATTTGTTTTTGTAGTTGAATAACGTGAATAAAATATCAAGCCTGGGTAACTTGATTCCAATTCTAGTGGTTCTACTATAGGGGTTCTGTGTGAGTCTAGATGTTCAGTTGCCTCATCTGAAAAAATGAAAGAGGTAGATCAAACAATCCCTAATGCCTCTCATAGTTTTAAAGACTTGAGTATCAATGAATTCTTTGTTTTTACAGCATTGGACACATGGCAAATTATTTGTGGTTTAAGGAA
>NW_005871048.1:1722071-1762579 GCF_000147115.1 Myotis lucifugus
CATAATAATAGCACGATTAATAGATTTATAGTAGAAATCAACCAAGACCCTGAGAAGCTGGGACATACTTTTAGTTTAAGTGGCACAAGAACTCTATCATGTGGCACAACATGGAACCCTGTCTTATGTCTGCCCAACACGTGACAAAGCTGTGTCTAGAGCTTCCTAGCAGGAATTTAAAATCGCCATGTGGATAGTAGGTACAAAAATTATATCTATTTTAAAAAATGTTTTGAGATATGGCTGTAAGAGCAGTTGAAGTTCTTTATCAAACTAAATGGTAATAGTTTAAGACATATTTAAAAACAATTTGTTTTCAATTATTGAGTAAATGCAAAGGATAGGCTGACAAAGGAAACCCCACAGATTACAAATGAGAAATCTAGGAAAGGAATGCACTTTTCAATTTATATATTTCAAAGGAAATAAATAAATCTGTTAAACAAAAAAATTTAAAGGGTTTGTAGTTCCCTGGTTGACCTTAAGTAAAATAATGGCTTAAATATCCTGAAATAGCAATGATAAAACACAAAATGAGAATCATTAAAAAACACACCTCAATATTAAAGTTTGAGAAAACATGCTTCAGGAACTTTCCACTCTTTAACCTACTATGTGCACAGCACTGCCTAATAAAAAGTACATATGCCGATATCACTTGCCATTCTTTCTGTTGCAATTAACATTCAAGCCAAATCAAATTGTTTTTAAAAATATGGGGAATTCTCTGGCCTATCTTACTGCAAATTCTATAGGCTTCAGGTTTAATCTGTTGGCTCAATATTGTTTCTCTCTCCCCAATTATCAGCTCTGATATTTTAGTGGTGATTCCATTCTCAGGTGTGTCTCCCTTGTGGTACAGAGCATCCTCCAGAGGCTCCTGATTTAAATACTTCTTTGTTCATTTCCAGTGGATAATGAGAATGTCTGCTTCTTAGATATCTCAATCCCAAATCCCAGAAATGCATCTCCCAGCCTTTACTTGCCTGGCTTGTGTTATATGCCTATCTCTGAACCAATTATAGCCAGAGTATGAACTATGAAGATTGGTCCAAGTCAGGACTCAGTAGAACTTGTAGTGAGTTGGTAAATCCCTAGCAAATCACATCCCTAGGAAATTGACAGTGGAGTTAAGAAGGGGTGAAGGGAAAATGATGAGCAGAGACAACCAACAAATATCCACTACATGATTCCCTCAAACTCCTTAGAGTAGTAAGGCCAGTAAAAGAAAAGACTAATAATGCCAGACCCCTTTTCTCTGCAAAATGAATAGTTCCTTAGGCTATCCTGGCTAGAAGAGGCCCTTTTAATTTTAATATTGTCACCATTCATGTGGGATTTAAAACAAAGATCCTCAGGACCTCCCCTACTTGGGTTTGTTTCTTAGGCTGTGGGAAGCATAGGTTCTGACTCTGAACTGAAAGACCATGACCCATCCAATTTGTCGGACTGCCTGGGGAACATGACTGAAGAGAGCTGGGTGAAAGTAATCATTTTGGGTGATATAAACATTTTACCTGTAAACTTGTTTTTTTTTAATGTATAGCTGGATATTCTGTTATCTATAAATAATCCTATCTAATAAAGAGGGAATATGCTAATTGACCCTCATGCCATTGCAAAGATGGTGGCGCCCACAGCCAACAAGAAGGGAATATACTAATTGACTTCACCGTCCTCAAATATGGCGGCGCCCACAGCCAATAAGGAGGGAATATGCTAATTGACTGCCCCACCCTCAAAGATGGTGGCGCCCACAGCCACATGGTAGCCGGCAGGGAAGGGCAGTTGTGGGCAATCAGGCCAGCAGGGGAGGGTAGTTAGGGGTGACCAGGCCAGCAGGGGAGGGCAGTTGGGGGCAACTGGGCAGTTAGGCGTCGATCAGGCTGGCAGGGGAGTGGTTAGGGGGTGATCAGGCTGGCAGGCAGAAGTGGTTAGGGGCAATCAGGCAGGCAGGCAGGCGAGCGGTTGGGAGCCAGCAGTCCCGAATTGTGAGAGGGATCCCAGATAGGAGAGGGTGCAGGCTGGGCTGAGTTTTGTGCATGAATTTTGTGCACTGGGCCTCTAGTAAAAGCATAATATGCTAATTAGACCAGACGACCTTCTGGATGAAGCCGGGTGCCAGAGGGAAGCTGGTGCTGGCAGCTGGGGGAAGGAAGGCCTACTCTTGCATGAATTTCGTGCATAAACTAGAGGCCCAGTGCATGAATTCATGCACCAGTGGGGTCCCTTGGCCTGGCCTGCAGGATCTGGCCAAAACTGGCTCCTGACATCCCCCAAGGGGTCCTGGATTGTGAGAGGGCGCAGGCTAGGCTGAGGGACCCCACCGGTGCATAATCGGGGCCAGGGAAAAATGCGGAGGTTGGCCAGCTGGGGAGGGACCATGGGAGGGCTCCAGGGTGTGTCTGGCCCATCTTGCTCAGTCCCAATTGGCTGGACACCAGCAGCAAGCTAACCTACCAGTTGGAACATCTGTCCCCTGGTGGTTAGTGCACGTCATAGCAAGCAGTTGAGCGGCCTTAGCATATTATTAGCATATTACGCTTTGATTGAACGGCCGACTGGTCGACCAGACACTTAGCATATTAGGCTTTTATTATATAGGATAACAACAATATAACCTGTGAAGTTCCTTATAACTTTAGAAATAACCTTATGGTCAAACATCCCTCTAGTCTTTTTCATTGCAAATATATTACCAAATAAATTATTTTTCTTTCATCTCAAAAGGTTTTTTTATACTCTACATCAATTCCCACATTAATATTTTCTGTTCCTCTCCACCTGTAGCATTTTAGGATTTCAGAGAGGAAAGGAGTTTATGTAGAAGTGAAACAGAAGTGAAGCAATTGATAAAAGTTGGAAAACCATATTTTTTGAGTCATTTTTTATTTTATTTTCTAAATAATCAGCAGGATACAGGCTTTGATTGACATAATTATTTCCAAAAACCAGCCCTATTAGTTTCAGAAAATAGGTATTGCTTTCATTTTGTATTCAGTGATACTGTATCTCTTGGCCCATCAAATATTACATCCTGGATGATCCTGGGCTAAGCAGCCCACATTACTATTAAAGATGTTAAGGAGATAGACAGCAAGATTCAAAATCAATTACTCCACTTACCTACTAGCTGTGTAAACTTGGGCAAGTTACTGCACATTCCTAGACCTTTGTGCTGTGAAATGGCAATGATAAACAGTCCACAGGGTTTTGCGATGAAAGAATTAAATAATGCACACAGAGCTCAGCATGGTGCCTGGCACAGAGGAAGAGCCTACTGACATATTAGCTGTTATTGTGAGGTCCTTTTATCTCGAAAGCATTCTTCTAGACCAGTGGTCGGCCACCTGCGGCTCAGCCAACCGCGGCTCGCAAGCCACATGCGGCTCTTTGGCCCCTTGAGTGTGGCTCTTCCACAAAATACCAGCTCTTCCACAAAATACTGACTTCTGCGCATAGGCCACGAAGTTTCAATCGCACTGTACGTGTGCGCCCACACATGGTATTTTGTGGAAGAGCCACACTCAAGGGGCCAAAGAGCCGCATGTGGCTCGCGAGCCGCGGTTTGCCAACCATGGTTCTAGACAAGTTCCTCAATTTTGTTTTGGAGATAACAAAGCCCAGGAATACCACAAGTCTTGAAAACTTGCTTGGCATTGTTCCAGAAAAATACGGAGAATGTGATTATGCTCTTTAGGGTAATTTGTAGCAATTTATGTTGTTTTATTTTAATTTTAGTGCCCCACTGTCTAGTGAGGTCTACCAGCTATTATGTGAAGTGAGCATTTCTTTGTGAAGTCTGATAGAATAATTTAAGACAGCTGGTTGTCTCCACTGGTACAAGGAACTGAACAACTGCCAAGTGTCAGCTTCACTTTCTGCAGTATAGACAGAGCATCAATGTTTGCACATCCTAGAAATATGCTGTGCCTACCAGCAGCACAGGAGGAATTTTTAGTTTGCTGTTGGAGGAGTAGAGTGAACTTTCAAATCCAGATAGGATTATTTTAATGTGGAAAACTCTAACTAATATGAATGGACTTCTATTAGCCTTCATTGTTTCCAACTAATGATATAATTTGGCTGCTGACAAAGGTTTTTGAAATGCCTTGATATTTTATTTCCTCATACCTAATTCTATCAATTTTTCACACAAGTTGATGATATTCACAGAAGAAGGGAGGGGATGAGTAGAGAAAACGAATTTGTGTCTGTGCAACCCATTATTAGAAGGAGAGAGAACTTAAAAATATATTTCAAAGCTTAAACATGAATAGGTCCTAGACTATCAGTTTGTAATAATCTACAAAATGTTGGAAATCCCTTGGAAATATGGTTATGGTCTTCCTTTCTAATTGAACTAAAGGAAAGAAGATATCATATCAAGGAAATGAATATAGTATTATTCAAGCTAAACAGCAATTCGGAGTTCACAACAAATTTTAAGCAGTCTGTGGAAGAAGCAGTATATTTTCTATTTTTTTTTTAAAGAACCTTTTCTCCTTTTATTACCTACTGGAGGCCCGGTGGACGAAATTTGTGCACTGGGGTTGGGGGGGGCCCTCAGCCCGACCTGTGCCCTCTCACAGTCCGGGACCCCTCGCTCCTTACTGCCCACCTGCTTGCTGCTCCTTACCGCTCAGCTTGCTGCTCCTTAGTGCTGCCGCGAAGGCTCCCGCCACCACCGCTCACTCTCCAGCTGTGAGCCCGGCTTCTGGCTGAGCACACTGACCACCAGGGGGCAGCTCCTATGTTGAGTGTCTGCCCCCTGGTGGTCAGTTCATAGCGACTAGTCATCCACCATTTGGTCAATTTGCATATTAGGGTTTTATTATATAGAATAGGATATTAAATGATTAAATGTGAACTGTAAATGACGCAGCCTCACGCCCCCCCCCCCCCCCCCCCGCAGCACACAGCCACACCCACCCACTCCAGCTGGTCTTGACGCTCCAGCCGGTTGTGACGCTCCAGCCGGTGGTTACAGTGAGGGCAAATTTGCATATTCCTTCATTATATATATAGATTAACTCCCTATATAGTGTTTAGCATAAGGGAATATAATAGTGTACAAATTATTATTAAAGGATATGTTTGTTTTGGTTTCTAGATTTAAACTTCCCTTCTGGAATATTCTAGAATTAAACAGATTTCTTTTTTAACAACAATTTATTGGCAGCCATAGACTGATGCCACAAATGGTGTTAATTAAGAAAATATAATAAAAAAGCTGTTGTGGCAGCGGTTTTCAAGATGTCAAATCTTAGAGGATGGTGTCACTTTCATTTAACAGTACATTTATTATTTTCCTAGTAAATTCTGCCATTTATAAACATTCTTTATAATAATTAATAGGGTATCAAGGGATACTGTCTTTAAACATTGAGGATGAACACCTCTGGAGTTGTGAATTATGGATTTAATCTGTTATATATTTCATGTCCAGTGCTATCGTTGTGCTCTAATATTTTGCATATCAGCAAATGATTGCTTAAGTAGACTAGATATTTTTTAAAGGCTTGCTGATCTTTAATTAGATGATCTTTCTAGTTAAAAATATATTCTTGTCTCTCAATAATTTTCCTGTCTTGCCAAGGATGAGGGAGTAAATTATTCACATTTAAAAACTTATGGAGATTATTTTCAGCTTGAGTGATGAATTAATGACCATCTATCTCTAATATAGTGCCTCACGGGGCTCCTTAGCACCTGAAAGAATTCCTATACCTATACCACTGGCCAGCTTGCATCCAGCAGACACCCAGGATCTGTGAAGATTCATGGTAGAGTATTTGGTGTCACTGAAATTAGTGAGTCTAATTCCACATTAAAAAGATCTACTGATTGACCTTAACTGCCATGTTAGCTGTGGTGCTTACTGACCATGATCTTCCCAAAAATAATATTGGAGTATTTTTATAACAGCTATAATAAACACAGAGGCACCACAGAGAGCCATACAGGTTCATACGTGTCTTTCCACTACCATACCCAGTTCAGTGTATCTCAGTCCCACAAGCCCCTCAAACACATCAAGCTCAAGTCTACTCTTGGAAATTTGCATTACTGTTCACTCTGATGGGATTGCTGGGATTTTCCAGAATTTTGCCAGGTTCCTTCTCATCATTCATAACTCAGCTCAATTGTCACTGCCTGATAGAAGCATCTCCTGACCAAAGCACCAAAAGTGGTCCTTGCTTGTGCCATTGCCCTGTTGAATTTTTGTTTCAGAATTACTGCTAATATTCTCTAAAAGCATTTTCTTCATTTTTTTACTTTTTAATGGTCTGTCTCTCCGATTCTCACTAGAATTTAAACTTCATGAAAACAGAGAATTTGTTTACTTTGCTATGCCCCCAGCACCAGGAACAATGGCTGGCACATAGCCAGTGCTTAACAAATATAGTATTTTTTTGTTAAACAAATGCATGAATGGGTATTTATGAAGAATTTTCTTTAAGGTGAAGCTGTCAGTCACTACTCTAAAATGTAACCCTCAATTCTGTGAGACCACCAGTGGTCTGTATTCTCAGATGACATATTAGGATTCCCTTTGTGCAACTTTGCTTTGGAGAAACCCTGTGGACCCACTTTATGGAACATTATTGCCACAGCTCTGTGAAGGCCATTGCTACATTCCTAACAAGAATGATATGAAATACATTGTTCTCACTATTAACGTGTTCTATTTATGAAGACACAAAGATAAAAATTCTCGTAAGTCTCTGTACAAGAAAGAGAGATAATTTCTCCAGAACAACTGGTTTGTTTTTCCTTCTTTTTCATTTCTTAATCCTTGTCCAAGGACATTCTTAAAGAGAGGAATGGAGAGAGAGAAACATTGACTGAATCGGCAATCCAGGCATGTGCCCTGACTAGGAATCGAACACAGCACAATGCTCAACCAATTGAGCCACTCCAGCTGGGCTGTTTTTCCTTCTTGACATTGAAACTCATATGATTAATCCTGTTTCTTTTCGTAACTTGTTTGCTAGTAAATTCAGAGCCAAATTTGTGGCTCACCTTTAGTGAATATATGGCATGCAGTTTGTGTATTGTTTACTTCTTGCTTTTCTATCCTTATTTTATGTCATTTTCCATTAAATTTTCTACCCGATTTCCTCTCTCAGTTCTTATTTGCTTTATTATATTGAACTAGAGACCTGTGCATGGATTCATGCACCAGTGGGGTCCCTCAGCCTGGCCTGCTCCCTCTCGCAATCTGGGACCTCTCGGGGGATGTTGGACTGCTACCTTCAGCCCGATCCCCACAGGCCAGGCTGAGGGACCCCACCATGCACCAGGCTGGTTTCGGCCTGATCCCCGCAGGTCACGCTGAAGGACCCCACTGGTGCACAAATCTGTGCACCAGGCCTCTAGTATGCTTATAAGATCTTTGGTTAATCTCTTCCCGCCCTCCTCCCTCCCCACTTCCCTCTGAGATTCATCAGTCTGTTCCATGTTTCCATGCCTGTGTGTTGAGTGTCTGGCCCCTGGTGGTCATTGCGCATCATAGCTACCAGTTGAACGGTCGAATGGTCGCTTAGGCTTTTATATATATAGACTACAGGCCTGTTGCATGAAGAGATTCGTGCAATAGGCCTTCCTTTCCCCTGGCTGCTGGCACCGGTTTTCCTCTGGCACCCGGCACCCAGGCCTTCGCTCTGGCCAGGCTCCGACCGGAGCCGGCCCCGGAGCCGTGAGTTTTCACTGCTCCGCCGGCCCCAGGGCTGACGCTGCTCTGGCCCCCGTTTTGGTCAGGTTTCGTTTCTCGGTTTGGAGCCATATGTATGCAATTAACCGCCATCTTTATTAGGTAAATTTGCATACTCTCCTGATTGGCTGGTTAGCATAGTGAAGGTACGGTCAATTTACATGTTTGTCTATTATTAGATAAGACTAGAGGCCCAGTGCACAAAAATTTGTGCACTCGGGGGGGAAGGGGGGCCCTCAGCCTGGCCTGTGCCCTCTCGCAGTCTGGGACCCCTCGGGAGATAACGACCTGCTGGCTTAGGCCTGCTCCCGGGTGGCAGAGGGCAGGCCCAATCCCTAGGTGCAGCCCCTGGTCGGGCTCAGAGCAGGGCTGATTGGGGAGTTGGGGCGCTGCCCCCTGTCATTCACAGAGCAGGGCTGATCAGGGGGTTGGGGCGCTGCCCTCTGTCATGCACAGAGCAGGGCCCATCAGGGGGTTGGAGCTCCGTACCCTGTCATGCACAGAGCAGGGCCAATCAGGGGGTTGGGGTGCTACCCCCTGTCACGCACAGAACAGGGCCAATCAGGGGGTTGGGCGCTACCCCCTGTCACGCACAGAACAGGGCCCATCAGGGGGTTGGGGAGCTCCCCCCTGTCACTCACAGAGCAGGGCCGATAGGGGAGTTAGGGCACCGCCCTCTATCACCCACAGAGCAGGGCTGATCAGGGGGTTGGGGCGCCGCCACTGTCACACTCAGGGCAGGGCCTATGGGGAGGTTATGGCTCTACCCCGTCACACACAGAGCAGGGCCCGTGGGGGAGGGGGGGTTGGGGCACCTCCCTCTATCACCCACAGAGCAGGGCTGATCAGGGGGTTGGGACTCCGCACCCTGTCACACACAGAGCCACAGGGCGATCAGGGGGTTTGGGGGCTGCCCCCTGTCACGCTGATCCAGTGCCAGGAGGCCTCGCGGCTCTGCTGATCCCGGTGCTGAGAGGCATATTACCCTTTTACTATATAGGATAGAGGCCTGGGGGCCGGCTGGTTTGCCCTGAAGGGTGTCCTGGATCAGGGTGGGGGTCCCCACTGGGGTGCCTGGCCAGCCTGGATGAGGGGATGATGGCTGTTTGCAGTTGGTCACACACCCTTCAGGGTGGGGGTCCCCACTGGGGTGCCTGGCCAGTCTGGGTGAGGGGCTGAGGGCTGCTTTCAGGCTGGCGGTTGTTGATTGAAGCTCCCAACCGCTCCTTTTTTTTATTTTATTCTGGGCCAGCTTTAGCTCTGGCTCTAGCTCTGAGACTTCCGCTGCTGGTTTTTTTGCCGTTCTATAATCGAAACAATGTATAACTTCAGCTCTGAGATCCCGGCCGGCTATATTTGTTACAAAGTTTCAAACTGCCAGGTCAGAGGCCGGCAGCGCAGGCGGGGAACATTGGAGTCCGCAGTCACTGGAGCAAGCAAGCCTCATGTTCACTTCCAGCTGCCTGGCTGCTGGCCGCCATCTTGGCTGACAGTTAATTTGCATAAGGATATGCTGATTAGCCAATGGGAAGGGTAGCGGTCGTACGCTAATTACCATGTTTCTCTTTTATTAGTGTAGATGACTCTTTGTAATTATATTGTTTGGAATAAGGCTAGGTGGAAAGACATTTTAAAGTGAGATTATGTTTCAAAAAGCACTTCTATTTGGATCTTATGTTTTGAGAATGAAGGTAGAGCCCTGAGTGACATGAGCCCTTGGGATGTAAGCAGGTGTGCTGTAAAGACAAATTGGAGGACTTTGCTTTAGTGACTTGATTTTTGGCCCCGGTATTTAAGATGCTCCATATGCTTGGACAAAAATCATCTTCCTAAGACAAACATAAAAATTACTTTTTTGGACATTCAAGAAGGTGAAAGAAAAATCCAAATAGCTTTGAAGGATGAGCCTACAGTGCAGAAGGGTATAAACACAACCCCAGATGCCAGATGTTTTAGCATAGCAATGTTAAGAAATACTTCCCTTTCTTTATTTATAATTTACGGCAAATATTTTGCAAAGAGAAAGCAAAGAATGGTGATGTTCCACCAGTTAAGCTTCAAATATAACAAGGTCCCAAGTTCCAAAATGTCAGCATTCCTTGCAGTGTCATTTGAAGCACTGTGTAGTGATAAACATCTGGCATTCTATTTTCTAGTGTTCAGAAACAATGATTATTAGGACCGTAGGGGAAGGAAGAAAAACCTGCAACACCGATCAACTTCTAGCTCTATTCTAGGTCATAAGGAGCTAGGTGACATGACATCATTGTTACTGTTTTTATCCAGGGAAAAGAATTTGCTAATTATACACACACACACACACACACACACACACACACACACACCACTTTCCTGCTGGTCAAGTGCTTAAACTTTCTTCAAATGGTATTAGATTATTCAGCTATCTTTAAATTTGGACACAAGTTTGATGATGGGAAAATACTCTTAGTGGAGGTTTCACTAGTCAGAAAACTAAACATATTTAAAGTAATTTCTTAAAAGCAACCATTTGGATTTTGTTACCAACCTGAGGTTATTTCTTACTCTCATTAGTAAATCTAATGAAGAAATAGTAAATCATACACTTAATAAAACATCAAAGGCAGACTCAGCTGGGAGAGACTACCAGTACCAGTTCCATCATATCTGTCAGGAAGGGTCTGATGCTTGGATAGTAAAGTTAAATAGGTTGAAAGGAAGGGCTTCATAAATCTCACATCACAGCGATTTATTCCAGTGTGTACTCAGCAAGTAAGGGAAGATGATAGGAGTATGTTCTATACACAATTCATAACAGAGATGGATATATTATTTTATCCTTCAGAATGGAAGATTGTATTAAGTTACATTTCAGAGACCCTTTACTCTTAAGAAATTGCCCTTTTTATTCACAACTCCAAAATCTAGGGAATGCAGTTCAATAAAAGACTAAAGAAAAAATAAGGTGCTAGGATGTTATAGAGCAACTTATCAAACTGGGACCTTCTAATAAAAGATCAAAGAAATCAAACCTTAACAGGAATCTTTACTCCAGGCAGATGGAAAGTTCTAAGTCATACCAAAGTTTTGTCACTGCCTCCCAGGTAGTGATCTTACTTTATGAATAATGAAGGCCATAGCTGGAGTCTGGGGTCCTGACCTTCAAAAAAGATTACAGAAATATGAAGCAGACCCCATAAGAGGTCTTATCTGGAGATGTAAAGCGAATGAAAACAATTGGAGCCAAGAGGAAGTTAAAATGGATTTTTGAGATTATTGGAATATTTACCACACAGTTTTTTTTTTGTTATATAGCAAACTGAGATTAAACTTTTTCTATTTTTTACTTTTTCAATATGTCTTACAAAGCACTTGTGTTTCTAATGGACACATCACTTTATACTATCTTTTTTTGCATAAATTTGCTATTATTTCCGTAAACTACCATCATTAGAACTGAATCCCTTCTCCTATTCTCTTAACTATCCCTTACTGCCTTAACATAATAAACCAAAATCATGCATTTGCAAGCTGACAAGCCACATCTGATTTAGGCTTGTCATCTATTAAAGCAGTTAACTGGTCCACATGGGATCAGACCCGATACCTTGACTTTATCCCACCAAACTCTAAGAAACCCATCAGTAAGCCACATGATGACATTTGCATCTTTACATGTTTACTTAGCTTTTGGTTTAGAGATTAGGCAATTCCTTGTTGACCACCATTAAATCTAGTATTATATTCATAACTAAAATTAGTGGATCTTTAAGATAGCACAGAAATGATCATTACACCTGGTAATGTCATCTGGTAAAATTTCTTCCTATACCACATTATTCTTATCGCTTCTTTGTTGTTAAACTTCTGGTTCAAACTTCTGTTTTCAATATATAGGTGTTCAGTAGGAAGTAAGTGAAGATTACTGTGGGTTCTTTCTGTCTTTTGTCCCCATAAAAGGAGAGCACAGATTGCATCAGTCAAGGGTTTCTGACTTTGTCTGTGATCAAGCAGCAGGTAAGAAAACATAAATTCTAAGTCTTTCACAGTTATTTCATCTCGTATAGTGCCTGGTTCCCTTCTGCGTCACCCGTTAAATATCTCACCTCCTTTAATTATTATAATAGTTATATGAGGTAGGTACTATTATTCCCATCTTACTGATGGGAAAATGAGGTACAGAGACATTAAGTAACTTGCCCAACATCATGCAACTAGGATGTAGCCTAAACTCTTCCCTACTATACTAATTGGCTTTGATGAATTCATCCACACTTTTGTGCCCCAAATAAAATGTCCTCTGAATATTCATAATTTAATTAATGAACATCTATCTTAGCAATTGGCAAAACAATTATGTTACTATTAAATATCATTTTATTTGACTACTCTTTCTTTCAAATTCTATGTAATCATCTCATTTAAATGGGCCAAAATGCATTCTAAATATCCACTTAATGTTATGTTAACACATTTAAGGATATATATTCTCTTTTGGATTGTTTTGTTCTTGAGATATTCAATTTTGGGGGGAAAAGTCTGCTATTTTATTGGGGGGCCGGAAAGACACCATTAGATATTTATTCTTTAATGCTTCTACATTTTGGAAAAAGTCACTATCTTTCTTACTTTTATTTCATCTTCATAATATAAATATATCTCTCCTAGTTAGCTATTTTTTTTCCTGTCATAGTCAGAAATTTTTGGGAGAGAGACACGTCACCTCCCAATCTCCTCCGTGGATAGGCACTACCTTTCAGTGTCTCTCTTACTTGCAAAAACATCTATCTATATTCTGTTTTTATCTTGATAAAACTTTTAACTTTTTCTATACTCCATTTCCTATTCTTCTAATTACCACAGCTAGAGTAATTTGCCATTTTTTTTAACACTAATATTGAATATCTATGTTTGTTTGGCATAAAGAAGCATACTACTTATATGGTGATATTTCATTTTAGGAGAACTTATGATTTTTGTCTAGGATATGCTGGACATTATTGGTTATTTTATGTTTCCTTGTGGACAGTTCCATGGAATCATTTTTCAGGATATTAAAATAATTAGTTTCAATAAGGCATCTCATTGTTAATAAAATTTAAATTGGAAGTAAATTTTAGCAGGAATAAATTGTTTATATTGTATTGTTGAAGCTATGTAAAAAGTCAAACCAAAATGTAGTTATCCTAAAGACAGAAAAAAAACCAATGAAAATAGAACCAGTGTGGTACCTGGAATATTTTTTTAACCGTGTGTGTGTGTGTGTGTGTGTGTGTGTGTGTACTTTCTAGATTTCCTTTAGTGAACATAACTAATTTTATAAAATAGTAACTTTATACTGGGAAATATATGCTTTTTAAAGAGCATACTTAGGAATTTGTGTTTCACCCAATGTCTGCCCTCATGTTGGCCTTTTTGTGATGTAGAAAAGCTTACTCGGAGTCCTGCTATGCCATTCTTCCTTGCCCCTAGGACCTCCCATACCTTATGCTAGCTCAGTCTAAGAGGCTGTTGTTTAGAGATGACTTCAGCAGAGACAGAACTGCACAGGCCACCAGTGTTGACATTCTTGAGACCAGACCAAAGCAGAGAGAATTTTTTCCTCTTTATTCCTCTCATCTTTGAAATCTAGACTCTGACTTGGGAGATACAGATTCCTTGGAATGCAGGAGCAGATTTTACAGTTGGGAATTTTCTACTTTTCATAGAATTGTTTTAATGCATTAATAGAAAAGAAGCACTCTGTTTATATTGGTAGAATTTCAAACACTTTTGTTTCATGGCCCCTTTATTGTGTTTGGAAAGCAATAACCCTCTCCCAGGGTCACTTTTAGGAATGACAGGACTTCAGGCCACTATATGCAGAGAATGTTAATATTGTCTGAGGAAGTTAAGCATTTTACCAAACTTGAATTGTTTCTGTAATTAGAATTACAGAATCCTAAATGTTGAGGACTAATATTGCCTTATTTTACATTTAAGGTAACAGGGATTGGAAGTGGTTAGAGTGATTTATTTAAAATTGGCATGAGAAATGGAAGCAACTCTGTGTGATGCTGTGTAAGTCAGGCAGCCTTGGTTTCTATCCCATTTCACCCCTTCTTACCTATTTGGGTTGGCTTCTTATCTAATGCAACCTCCCTGAGGGGTTGTGAGACTAAATGAGATCAGATATGTTAGGCTCCCTAACCCCCCACCTACAGCCAAACCCAGGCCTTCCCCTGTGTCCTCTGAAAAACTCCTATTTGTTGTTAATTCTGTTCTGTAAAGAAAAGAAAACTGAATCCAAAAGGAAGAGAAGACGTGCATACTTAATTCTGATCATTTCAATTCACCCTCCCCCACCATAGTTAGAATTCTTCAATGCCTCTTTTTTATAAAACTTGGATACAATCCAAACTCTTGCTTATAGTTCACAAGAAACTCTAGGATTAGGCTCTGTCTCTTTCTCTAAAGACTTTTCTACCTTTCCATTCCCTCCACAATCCTCATTTCCAGTCAGACCTTTGCTAAGTCTCTGGGGGAAATAACCTCCCACCACAAAATTCACCTTCCAACATCCACTCATGTCTCCTCAAGTCCCTCACTGCCCTTACTTCCCCTCCCCAAATATGCAATTTCTTAAATGCCTATGTTCCACAAAAGTAGGAACCTATTTTCTTCACTTGATGCCTAGATCCCAGAACCAAAGTGGACAATATTAAATCTCCTTTAAAATTGAGAGGCATTATAGTTTGGCAATTAAGAGGACAGAGTCTAGGCCTAGAGCCCTTGAGTTTAAATGTTGGCTCCACTACTTTCTAGTTTCTGTAGCTTTAGGCAACTTACTACTTTCTAGTTTCTGTGGCTTTTTGCCCTTAGTTCCCTCATATGTGAAACAGGAATCATCATGATGTCCAATTCAATAGGGCTGTGTTGAGAGTTAACATTTTTTTTAAATTTTATTTTATTTTTTAATTTATTTTTTATTGCTTAAAGCATTACAAAGGATATTACATATGTGTCCTTTTTTTCCCCCCCATATTTTAAACAACTAAAATAATTCCTGACATATGATTAGTACAATTATTACTAGTCTATTATATCATTATCATTATCATTCATTATCATTTAAGCTACCATACAACAGGGGCAATATCTCTTCAACATAAAACTCCAAATAACTACTATAGAGGGAGACATTTTTATATAGCACAAAGAAACATAAGCCAATCAAATTCTCATAAAAGTTTGTATTCCACAAATATTCTGGCTTCTTACTAATGTAAAACACACTAGGTTATGTTCAGGGAGACATAACCAAGAATAAATCAAGAGCCTAGTCTTCAAGCTCAGAATGCAATGGAAAACACAGACATATACACACAGAATAGCAACATTTGTGGAAGTAAATGAAAACCAACCAAATGAGAACAAGCAAAGTCTGTTTATTCAGAGCTCAGTATAGCAAGGGAGTCAGCCACTATTACTTGCATTTAGTGGAGACTCAAAGGCAGGCAGAAGAGTGGGAGAGCTTTACAGTAGAAAAATGGGAAGGCTCAGTACATCCTGATTAGAGGCTGTTTGGATGTTGGCATGTTGGCTTTTTGTGGACTAACCAGAAATGGGCACCCTATGTGTCTAGTTAAGGATGCGTATTTTGGCCTATGCTGGAATTGGGGACAAAATTAGGAAAGATGTTAGGTATTAATCAAGTCCTGGACATTTTGGGTTGATCATTTTAGGGATTATTGCTTGGATTCCTATACTAGTAACTAAAGCTAGCACTCTAACTTTCTGTAAGTCTGACCTACAGATAGCTGGGTGGCTGTCTATAGCTAGATAGTACATTGGTTTCCTGAGCTCGTTGCTGCGCATTGTGGGTCAAAATTTTATTTTTATACATGTCCTGACCCAGTTGCTTCAGGACCATTTGTTGGAAAGATAATTCTTTATTGACTGGATTGTTTTGGCACCCTTGTCAAATACCAATTGACTATAAATGTAAGGGTATATTTCTAGACTCTAAATTCAATACATTGATCTATATGTCTATCCGTATGGCTGCCCCACATTGAATTATTATTATAGTTTGCAGTAAGTATTGAAATCAGGAAGTGTGAGTTCTTCACTTAGTTCTTTTTCAGTTTGTTTTAGCTATTTTTGGTCTTTTCTCTTTTCATATGCATATTAGGATAAGGTTATTAATTTCTACAAAGAATTCAGCTGGGCTTTTAGAAAGGTTGTGTTAAATCTCTAGATCATTTTGAGGGTCTTGTGATGAAACAATATGTCTTCTGATTCATTAATATTCTATGTCTTTGCATTTATTTAGGTCTTCTTTACTTTCTTTCAGCAATGTTTTGTAGTGTTCAGTTTACAAATCATACACTTTTTTATTTAAATATTTCTAAGTATTTTACTCTTTTTATGCCATTATAAATGGAATTGTTTTCTTAATTTCATATTTGGATTTTTAATTGTTGGCATATAGAAATACAACTGATTTTTGTATATTGATCTTGTATTTTGCAACCTGTTGAACTCATTTATTACTCATTTCATTAGTTCTCATAGTTTTTTACTGTATTCCTTAGTATATTCTCTATATAAGATCATATAATGTGCAGACAGTTGTACTTCTTTCTTTCCAATATGGAAGCTCTTTATTTCTTTTTCTTGCCTTATTGATCCAGGCTAGAATCTCCACTAGCAGGAGTTCTTGATCTTAGGGGGAATACAAAAGTCTTTCATTGTTAATTATGAGGTTAGTACCGTTTTTTAAAAAATGTTTTTATTTATTTCAGAGTGGAATGGAGAGGGAGAGAGAGAGATAGAAACATCAATGATGAGAGAGAGTCATTGATCAGATGCCTCTTGCATGCCCCCTACTATGGATTGAACCCACGCATTGGGCATGCGCCCTCGATCAGAATTGAACCCGGCGCCCTTCAGTCTGTAGGCCGACACTACATCCACTGAACCAAACCAGCCAGGGCTTAGTCCGGGTTTTTGAGTTAATTTATTTAAAATTATAATTGACATATAGTAGTATATAGGGGTGTGCAATAGGTTTACAGTTGTATGTGAAACAGTTTATTCTTGTATTACGGTCAAGGGCATGTACCTGGGTTGCGGGCACATCCCCGGTAGGAGATGTGCGGAGGCAGCTGATCGATGTCTCTCTCATCGATGTTTCTAACTCTCCATCTCTCTCCCTTCCTCTCTGTAAAAAATCAATAAAATATATTTTAAAAAAAATTATAATTGACAAATAGTAGTATATAGGGGTGTGCAATAGGTTTACAGTTGTATGTGAAACAGTTTATTCTTGTATTATTATTAATCATGGTATTATTTATTTGTATCATGACTGTAAACCTACTTCTGCTAACCCCTGTATTAGTTTCAGGTGTTCAACATAGTGATTCAATATTTATATAGCCTACAAAGTCATAACCACAGTAAGTCAGGTAACCATCTATCATCAAACATAATCATTACAGTACTAGTGACCTGGCGCGTGAAATTGCGAGGCCCCGCCCACCCGCCCACTGCCCTGCCCTCCAATCCGCCGCCACACCTTGACACTCTAACCTCTCCACCCAAACCTTGAGCACACCTGGCCCTGCCCCCAACCCCTCCGGCCTTCTCTGGCTGCTTCAAGCCCCGCCCTCGGTCCCACAAGTCACCTTGGGCTATTCCCACCTCCTCCAGGTGCCTTCCCACTTCCGCTCCATCTTTGGAACAATGCGGCGGCTCCACCCCGTCATGGCGCTGGAGGAGAGCATGGAAGCCTCCCACCTGCTGCAGAGTTTTGAGCGCCGCTTCCTGGTGGTGCGTGCGCTGCGCTGCGCTCCTTCCCCTGGCAGGTGAGTGGAGGGCGTACTGAGTATGAGTGGTGGGTGGCGAAGGACTGGTGAGGGGGGGGCAATATGGGCTCTCACCCCTGCGCTCCCCGGGATAGTCCCACCTCCTCCAGGTGTCTCCCTGCTTCTGCCCCATCTCTGGAGCAACACTGCGGCTCCGCCCACACCGTGCACACACATACTGCGTGAGGGTGTCATGGCCACTAGCATATTAGCTCTTTATTATATAGGACTAGTAGCCCTGCGCACAAATCTGTGCACCAGTAGTTCACTTGCACTTGCCTCAGCTTGGGCACCCCCCCCCCACCGCTGTGAGGTAGCTCTCTGCCACTCACAGCTCGCTGCCCAGCCCTCCTGTAGCTCTGCGCCTGCTTGTAGATTGGTCATGACATTATAGTGTCCTGGCTAATTTGCATATTCCTCTATTATTATATTAGATTACTGATTCTATTCCCTATGCTGTACATTATATCCCCATGACTTATTTTATAACTGGAAATTTGTACTCTTAATCCCCTTCTCCTTTTTTGTTTCCCTCATGTACTTTATCAGGAAGATAAAGTTTCCAGAGTGTTTTTGTCATGAAAAGGTATTGGATTTTGTTAAACTTTTCCCTATTTCTACTGAGATGATTCTATAGTCTTTGTTCTTTATTCTATTAATATGGTGCATAACATTAATTGATTTTCTAATGTTAAACCCACCTTGCAGTCATGGAATAAATCCCACTTGCTTGTAATGTATAATCCTTTACAAATAGTGTCAGATTTGGTTTGACAGTATTTTTTTTAAGGCTTTCTGCATTTATAATCACAAAAGATATTGATCCATTGTTTGTTTGTTTGTTTAAATATAGTCTTATTGATTTCAGAGAGGAAGGGAGAGGGAGAGAGAAATAGAAACATCAATGATGCGAGAGAATCATTGATTGGCTGCCTCCTCCATGCCCCATACTAGGGATCAAGCCCGCAACCCGGGCATGTGCCCTGACCAGGAATCAAACCGTGACCTCCTGGTTCATAAGTCAACACTCAACCACTGAGCCACTCCGCTGGCCCATTGTTTTTTTCTTGTGATATACTTGTCTGGTGCTGGTATCCAGCTAATACTAACCTCATAGATTAAATGGAGAAAATTTCCTTCCTCTGATATAAATAGGAAGAATTTATAAAGAATTAACAATTATCCTACAAATGTTTGATAAAATTCATCAGTGAAGCCATCTGGGTCTAAGCTTTTCTTTTGAGAAGTTTTAAAATTACTAACTAAGTCTCTTCACTTGTTATTGGTCTATTCCAATTTTCTATTTCTTCTAGAGTCAGTTTTGACAGTTTGCATCTTTCCAGAAATTTGGCCACTTCATCTATGTTATCTCACTTTTCAGCATACAATTGTTCATAGCATTCCCTTATAGTTACTTTAGTTCCTTAAGGTTGGTAGTAATGTATCCTCTACAGATTAAAACATTTTTAATACACAATGTTGACACTGCTGCAGAAAAAAGTTTGCATACTCTATGGTGAGGACTATGAATTGTAACTTTACAAAATCTTCTTTGAGGACACTTTAGCAGTCAGATTCAATAGAACATGGTGGCACATCAGATGTGAGTAGTGAGAACTTTTGAGAACTTTAATATCATAATTTATGGCCCAACATTTACATTTTTGTAGTTTGAATTCTGAGGCTGCTCTCAAAGCATGACTCCTCCTTGGACTTGGAAACTGCCTGCAGAATGAACAGCCAGTCTCTCTGTGCTTTTTGGTTTCTGTTGATAAGTAACCCCAAAACTTTTGTTTTACAAGCCCAAACCAGAACTAGGATGCTGACAAATGCCTGATCATGTTACCCATTGTTCTTGAATCACAGCCCCACTTGCTGACCACTGGGTCATAGCCAACCACTGAATTTTCCAGTTGTACCTACCATCAGACAACAAATTATATAAGTCTTGTTTCTGCTAGCAACCCATCTCTTTGATCATCAGCTCCTTGCACTTTTACCTTTAAAAACCTTGTTCTATCCGCCCACTTTGAAACATGTCTTTAGTTTATACTGAAGGCTATGTGCCTGATTTGCAAATAATCTATGAATAAAATACTCATTTAAATTTTTTGGAACTTTTGTTAACAGTAGTAAGGAGGAATTAAAGACAGCCCTGAGTTTTGGAGCCTGCATGACAAGGAGACTACCCATGCATACATAGAGGAAAATCAGATTTAAGAGGAATGTAATGAATTTAATTATTAATTGCTATGTGTGGTGGTTGTATAAATTGTAGCTAGCCAGAAATTCAGAATACTATTCAGAAGAGACTTATTAGGGGAGCTGTATTGAAACAATAGCTCCTTGAATCTCATGAACAGATGAGAATTTGTTTTGTTGCTCTTGTTTTGTTTTGGTCTGGCTTTTAAGAAGTGAGTGTAAGAAAAAGAAGGCCAAATAATATGGCACAATTTTGAGGCATACCTACAATTATGGAGTAAAAAACGAGAAAGAAATTAATAGCAAAAGCTCAGTGGGAACATTCAGAGAGATAGGTGAACACATAATATACAGATGATGTATTATAAAACTGTACACCCGAACCCTACATATTTCTATTAACTAAAGTCACCACATTAAATTAAAAAATAATAAGTACAAGTGCATAAAAAAAGAAGGAAAACTAGGAATGGCAATACAGAAACAAAGTAGGGAGCAACTTTAAAAGAGAGAAGAAATAGGAGTGTCAGCTGGTCTATGAGATCAAGTAGGGTGATGATTGGAAGAGGCAATTGGGTCCAACAAACAGTATGCCAAGTTTGGCTTTTGCAATAGTAGTCGGTCTGTCAGAAATCCATTAGAATATTTTTCCAAAAGTTACTCATTTCAAACTGGATTGGTTACTAAAATTGACTAAGCAGAAACGTTTTCAAGTACTTGATTGTGCAGTTCTTTCTAGTCCCAATATATAATCCTTCTTATATCTCAAAAATATAATTTCCATTAACTGTATTTCTGTTGTGAAACATAAATTCAATATTTTTTTGCAACAGATCAAGGAAGTTGTTTATATGCTTTGCCAAATATTTATATCTCGTTTTAAATGTTAGCAAACTGCTACCAGAAAATATAAGAAAACCAAATGGATACCTAAAACCAAGATAAAATGTTTCCGACTGAAAGGTAATATGGAGGGCTAAAATTTATCTTGGCATAAATTATATCCTGTGAGTAGAGAGTACTAAAATCAGACTCTCACTCTCTTGTGAAAATTTTAAAATGGCTACATTATCCCCTAAATAGTAACTGTCTGGATGCCTGACCAGAATGTATTCCATCTGGTCCTTGGTTTAGGCAAGTAGAGATGTAAGTTGTAGCAAATTAGAAACATTAAGCCACATAAAAATGTCATTTTGAAACTGTTAGGACATTCTCAGAAAACTGTGATTCAGTGAAATATGATGTGAAAAGCACTCACTCCGCCCTGGGGATAAGGGAGCCATAGCTTCCTGCTCAGGAAGTGCACACAGCAACTGGAGTCCTGTTGCCCTTGACGCTTTGTCTCAGGATGGGACGAGTGATCACCAATCAGGAAGCCATCTCCCTCTCAGCAGATCTGAAGACCTGAGGGTATGAAGGCAAGGTGAGATCCCGTGCAGCCCTTAGCCTGGGCAGGGCTTCCCTGTACTGAAATTCCATTCCACTGACTGCTCCCAAGGGCCAGAGACATGGTTAATGGCAGTAGTCTTTGGAGCTGAATGGAACCTTGAAAAGTCTCAACTATAAAACAAGTATGTGCATAAGGAGGTGAACTCTCAAATTCGACTGAAAGTTTCAAATACACAACAGATAAAAAGTTTCTTTCTTTTGCTAAAAATAAATGAGCACTTTGCTGTTTCATGATCTCTTCATTGTAATTATCTATGTTTTCAATGTTTTCCTAAAATTAAGCTGGAGGTAAATGAGAATAACCATTGGTCAGATTCTAGTCTAACTTGTTTAAAAATTTAGAAATGCAAGTTGTAAGGCTAAAGGGATAAAGAAGTTCCATTAATTTTGCTTGTTTTTTTACCCAAACAAGGCAAAGCTTCTTATAACAGAAATACTTGAAAAAAAAATTACAGCCAGACCTGCGTGGCTCAGTGCGTGACTGGGAGGTCACAGTCTGATTCCCCACCAGTGCACATGCTAGGGTTGTGGGCTTGATCCCTAGCTGGGGGTGTGCAGGAGGCAGCCAATGAGTGATTCTCTCTCATCATTGATGTTTCTATCTCTCTCTCCCTCTCTCAAATCAATTATATATATTTAAAACCTCAGGTTAATCCTCTCTCTCCAACTGCTCCCAGAAGACAATCAGTGTCCCAGCAAGATGAAAACTAGATTTTCTGAGTAAACCAGAACACTGAGGTCTGGAGATACTCTTCCACCTTTACCCTCCACTTCTCCTATTCCCCACTGGCCATCTTTCTCTGTTAAATCAGAGATAGCAATTGGTGATTGGGAGGGTAGGCCAGGAACTGTACAGGAAGTGGCGAGGAGGTAACTGGCAGGAACACACAATACCCTGTGAGTTGTGTGAAGAAATGCAGGCCGAGGAAGACACCATTGTCTTTGGCAGTAGTGTCTGCTGGTGGGCTTTCATATATTCCATGAGTTCGCAGTGACAGCTATCAGATGATGGGGATAGGAGAAGGTGTTATCTCTGCAGAGGTGAGTTGCATCATGTAAGTATCTACTAGAAACTGCCTTCTAATTATACAACCACGAATGAGAGTCAACAATCTCCCAAGACAATAGAGAATCCACACACACTGACTTTTGAAGAAATATGGCTAGATCATATTTCTTATAAGAATAAGTAGAGAAAATTAAAACGAGGACTGTGGGGAAAAAATGTTACCCATCAAGAGGAAGCAAAAATCATCCCTTTGAACTAGAAGCAGCAATGTCTACAGTTTTGAAGGGAATGATTTAGAATTCACCAATTTTATGCCCAATCAAGTGGTCTTTCTTGTATGAAGGTGGCATAAAGACATTGTCAGATATGTAAGACCCCCCCAAAATATATCAAATGTGCACCCTTTAAAAATCTCTTAATAGTAAAAGATAAAGAAAGTAAAATTTCAAGATAAAAATGGAGAAAATCTTGATTTTCTGGGAATAAGCATTAAAGTCAGTTCAACATGGAGATTATCCCAAAGAATTAAATATTTTGTTACAACAGAAAATAAATGCCAAATTAATTCTTGAAAGGTAAGGTACTTAATATAAAAATAATGATTTAATGTCAATAATTTGAATTAAATTCTGAAGTCTCACTTTATAAATAAATTGACCCACAGGAAGCCAGTGTTGAAAATTAAGTTTATCATAGCAAATTATTTGGCTTGTAAGGCTTAGCTTTAAATGCTGCTCTGCAAACATAAACACTTGTAGTGGGGAAGGCATTGAGAAGCAAGTGTTTGATGGTGTGACCTCTTGTATTGGATGGACCCTGATAAGAAGCTTACAGAGTATGTCTGAAGATGCTTTTTCCAATCTTGAAAACACAACAACAAAAATAATTCCTTCATTTTCTTCTAAACAGAATAATCTAGTTCTGGTCACCATCTGAAGCATAATAATGAGAAACAGAGGCTACATGTGGGGCATCAGGAAGGAAATGAGGCACCAGAGACCCACCACATAGTTTTCAGGATCACTGACAGAGGAGCATATGCCACTTGAACTCTGAGAGGAATCAGCTGCAGTGATTGCCTTGCACCATCCTGGGGCAGGCAGAGAACATAACTTGCCATTTTGACTGTGTTTAGGCAGAGAGAAGGCTTGAGAGACTCGTCTCAAGTTCCTCATTCACAAGGAGGAGGAGTTTCAGAAGGAAGTTCCCATGATTCCCAGAAGAGGTTGGGGTGGTTGAATAAGAAAGTGTCAAAGAAGTTGATAGACCCAAAAGGTCTGGCAGAACAAGGCTGGCACAGATTGCTCAGGCCAAAGACCCCACAATTCAGCAATAGATGCGCCAGTACAGAAGTCAACAGCCAAAGATCCAATTGGATGTGGAACCACAGCCAGGGATCTTGAAAGCTGGGATTGCACATTCATGCATCCATTTACCCCGTGATTAAGTTACTGATTATCTATTATGGACTAGGCAGCATTCTAGGCCCTGGCTATAGCCATGAGAAAGAAATATAGCTCACATTTGCCCTGGTTGGGTAGCTCAGTTGGTTAGAAGGTAGTCCTGATACTCTAAGGTTTCAGGTTTGATCCCCAGTCAGGGTCCATACAGGAATCAATCAATTCATAAATAAATGGAATAAATCTCTCTCTCTCTCTCTCTCTCTCTCTCTCTCTCTCTCTGTCTGTCTCTCTGTCTCTCTTAAATAAATCAATAAAAAAATAGCTCACATTTTAGTGAAGACAACTGTCTGTTTCTCTTAATAGGCAAGAAATAAATAGGTAAAATACCTAAGTGCTGTATCAAAATGTTAAGAAGAAAAGTAAAGCATGGAATGGATAGCTTCAACTAAAAATGTAGGTTCACAAACTGCACAGAATGAGATGCTAAAACTCAGAAAACCAGAGTAACAGCTAAAGTTGAGGACAAACCACAAACCTGCGACAAGTCATAGACTCTGGATTTTGATTCTGATCTTATAGGGAAAAACAGATTATCCACAAACCCGTTGTACAAATCGTAGAATGTCTAACTCTTTGAATTGGAAAGGTGTAGCAGACTCCTTAAATGTGGAAAGGTTTTCTTCATTCTACTTCTTGAGGGCCCCTATAGTGTGTTGGGAGAGGAACACTGCAATTTACTGGTATACTAGGATGTCAGAGAAGACTTCCCTAAGACAAACAAAGATCTAAAAAGTGGGGTGGGAAGGAGCCACATAGTACAGTAGAGCAAAAGTATTCCCATTCAAGGGAGAGCAAGGCAAGAGCCCTATGGGAGGGACACGCATAGAGGGGAGGGACAGGAGAAAGGGGAAGGATACATAATATCAATGAGGTAAGGCCATGGAGGCCCTGCAAGGAATTTGGATACACTCTGAATGAGATGGAAAGTTTTTGGAGAGTTTTGAGAACAGTGACTCCTCCCTCTACCTAATTCTCTACCTGTGCTAACACTATCCCCTAACAGTGGTTCTCAACCTTGGCTGCACCTTAGAATCACCTGGGAATCTTTTTAAAATCCTGATTTCTGGGCCTCATCCTCCGGAAATCCTTTCTTTGTTATGGGGTGGGGCCACAACATTAGTAACAAAGAAACAGAATTTCCGGAAGATGAGGCCCAGAAATCAGGATTTTAAAAAGATTCCCAGGTGATTCTAATGTAAATTCCCTTTAAAGGGGAAAATGACTCTAATGAGGAATTTAAACAGGAAATTGACTGAAAGTGCACCTGAGGTTTATCAAGCAAACAGTAATGAGGAATTACTTTTGAAATTGGCTGAGACATTGTTATCCTGAAAGTGAAATGAAGGTTTTCTTTCCTTTAAGGATATGGTTTCATTAAGAGTTTGAATTCAGCTATGGAGCAAAAGAGAAGCTGCACTTCTGCCTACATGAGACGTGTTTATGCATTAAACGATATTTTCTCCTTTACATGGTCAAGGGGCTATAGGAAAGAATTTAATTCAACAGGCACCACTACAATTTAGAAGTAAACATTATGTCATCAAATATTTATTATGTACCAGTGGGGGCTGAATTACTTTAATAAACAATGCCAGACCAAGTCCCATTAGGCCTGGACAAGACTAGAGCATTCACAGGTGGCTTTCTCTCTCTTCCTTTTTATCCATATCCTAACATGATGCCCGCAGGAAAATGCATTAAGCATAGGTTAACACCAACTCCTTGGGGCAAAGCTCTATTTCCTCATTAGGAAATTCTAAAGGTTTTATTTTCTGTGTTGATGACTCTCAATTTTATTGGGCCAGCATCATGAACATGACCAGAGAACTTTAAAAATATATCCAACCGTGACTTCCTGGTTCATAGGTTGAAGCTCAACCACTGAGCCATGCCTGGTGGCTGGGTGACAGAAGAACTTTTTAGAAATGCAAATTATAGGTACCCAATCCAGATCAACGGAATCAGAACCTCTGGGTGGGACCCAGCAATTTGTATTTTGTAAGCCCTCCAGGTGATTCTGAAGCCTGTTGAAGTTTCAGAACCACTAGTCTAAATGAGAACCTCCTCACAGGTTCCTCAATGCCTCTTTGTGCCATATTTTGGCTAATTTTTTCAGATCTGTTGTTCAAGTCACAAACTCTTTTGTCAGGTGCATTTTAGGTTTAAAATGTCCTTTGACTTTTTTATTCTAATTATATCTTTTTAAAAATACATATATATTTTTATTGATTTCAGAGAGGAAGAGAGGAGAGAGAGAGAAACAATGATGAGAGAGAATCATTGACCAGCTGCCTCCAGCACGCCCCCTACTAGGGATCGAGCCCACAACCTGAGCATATGCCCTTAAACCTGACTTGAACCTGGGACCCTTCAATCCGCAGGCCGATGCTCTCTCCACTGAGCCAAACCTGCTAGGGTGCAATTATATCTTTTATTTCTAGAAATTTTATTTGGTTATTTTTCAAATCTGCTTAGTCATTTGTTATAGTTCATTATACCCTATACATGTTTTCAAACTTGGCTTTTAGTTCTTGGAAGAGATCAAACATATTTTATAAATTGTGTCTGGTATTTCATTGTTCTTAAAATTCTTGAAAGTCGGTTTCTACTAGTTCTTCCTCATGGTGCCTTGTTTAGTTATTTTTGATGGTGGGCTTCTCAATTGCATTAGGATTTATTATGGAAATTCATTGAGGACTGGCATGATGATGGGTTCTTGCAGAGATTTGCATTTGCTTCTGCCAGATGGTCTTTGGGACACCAACAGTTTGGGATCACTCTAAATTCTCAGCCTGAGGTTTTTGACCACCCATGTGCTGTGTATTTAGGCTTCAAATGCATGTGCAGATTGGTTTGTGGTTATAAATTCTCAACAGTTTTGGTTTTCCCTCTCATTCAGCACCTATGTTTGAGAGGGTTCATTTTTCTTTAAGGCCCATGATTAAGAACACAATTTTCCCAGTTTACTTTTACTTTGAGGGTGTTACCACTTGGGGTCTCAGTTGTGTGGGAAGGGGAAATTTCAGGTGGAACTTTGACTTTGTCTCCTATTATTATTATTATTATTATTATTTTAATCTTCACCCGATTTTTTTCCATTGATGTTAGAGAGAGTGGAAGGAAGGAAGGGAGGGGGAGAGAGAAAGAGAGAGAAACATCAATATGAGAGAGACACATTGATTGGTTGCCTCCTGCACCCACCCAACTGGGCTGGGGATCAAACCTGCAACCCAGGTACATGCCCTTGACCAGGAATTGAACCCATGATCTTTCATTGTGTGGGGCTGACATTCTAATCCCTGAGCAACACTGTCCAGGATGACTCTGTCTCCTCTTTTTTTTAATCATGTGAGTACCAAAATTCATGTTAATTTTGTTCAACATATGATTGCAGAGTAAAATCCAACTTCAGTGGTCCACTGGTTCTCAGTCTTAAGATTAGTTATTTTTAGTACCAGAAACACAAGTTACACTGGTTATCATTAAAGTCCATTTATTTTCCTGGTGGGCTCATTCCATATCTACAGAATTCTACCATCTTACCATATTCATATGATGGTGGAGGCAGAGACTGAAGTGCTGTGGCTGTAAGCCAGGGAGGCCATGGGTTTCTGGCACACCACCAGACGCTAGAGACAGGCAAGGAAGGATTCTCTCCTACAGGGTCCAGAGGGACAATGGCCCTGCTAACACCTGATTTCAGATTCTTGGCTTCCAGAACTGTGCCAATAAGTTTCTGTTATTTTAGGCTTCTCAGTTTACAGTACTATGTTTCCATAGCCCAGCTCCTATTCAGAATAATCCATTTACAGTGAAAGGATCTCCAGGCCAGGTGACTGCCTTACAGACCTTAAAGTTTGTGCCCTGAGGAGAAGAGCAGGAGGAAAGGTTGGTGTTCTCCCGAGTGTTAAACCTGCCCTGCGGTTAGGAATGGCCCCTGTGGTGGCGCTCTAGTGTTTGTAACACCCATGGATGTTCCACAAACTGGTATTTGAAACACTTTCTGACAAAGACTTAGTATAAGTGGTAAAAATACCTTTATGATGTAATATTATTTCCTTGTAATATTTAATGAAGGGCAATGACATGGAAAATTGTTGCAACTAGAAAACAAGCTGACATGGTGTTGCTTCTTTTCAAGAGTGCCAGAAGCGGAAAACAGCCAGTATACCTAGGGAGGCACTCACGAAAGGCTGTGAGTACTGTATGATTTCCAAATCCTGGATTTCACAAAAGACCCAGGAAAAAAATTTCCTTGGGGCTATGTATATATACAGGGTGACCCATTTAAAATAAATGTATACGCACTTTAACAGCTGATAGCTCAATTTTGAAAATGAAATGTATTTTAATACGCACTGCCTTTATAATTATTCAAGTGTGCATATAATTTTTGGGGACACTCTATAGTTAAGATATAGCACTGGCAGTATTTACCAGAGACCTGAATTAGATTAGGAGTTAACTAGGTAAAGGTGAAGAAGGAACTCGGGTAAGAAGAAGATCCCAGACAAAGAGGAAAAGCCTGGACCAAGGTTGAATGGATGGGGAGAGCACAGTGCCCTTGAAGAACTGAAGGAAGGAGTGTGAAGCATGGAAAACAAAGGGAATGTGGTGCAACATGAGGCTGAAAGTGGTAGGCAGTGGCTGCCGACGTGAGGCTTTGCAGATCACATTAAGGGAAGACTTTAAAGTGTTTTAAATGTATGACGGGAGAGGAGGGTTGGTGGATGCTGAAACCAGGGGCTTACCTACACAAAGTATACAGAAAGAGAGCAGCAAGCCTTGGGATCAACCTTGCTTACTATATCTTTTATATCAAATGGGAAAACTGTCACTCAAGAGACTTTCATTATTAAAATGTCCATTTCCAAAGCAATCTATAGATTCAATGCATTCCCCAATAAAATACCAATGGCATATTTCACAGACCTAGAACAAACTCTCCAAAAATTCATCTGGAATAAAAAAAGACCCCGAATAGCCAGCAATCCTGAGAAAGAAAAAAAAAGTTGGGGGGATCACAATACTAGATATCAAGCTATATTACAAAGCCACGGTTCTCAAAACTGCCTGGTACTGGCACAAGAACAGACATATAGACCAATGGAACAGAACAGAGAATCCAGAAATCGACACAAGCCGTTATGTTCAATTAACATTTGACAAAGGAGGCAAGAGCATACAATGGAGTCAAGACAGTCTCTTCAATAAATGGTGTTGGGAAAACTGGACAGATACATGCAAAATAATGAAACTAGACCACCAACTTACACCATACACAAAAATAATCTCAAAATGGACAAAGGACTTAAACGTAATATCGGAAACCATAAAAATCTTAGAAGAATCCACAGGTGGCAAAATATCAGACATATGTAGTAGCAATATCTTTATCGATACAGCTCCTAGGACAATGGAAACTAGGAGAAAATAAACAAATGGGACTATATCAAAATAAAAAGCGTCTGCACAGCAAAAGAAACCATCAACAAAACAACAAGAAAGCCCACTGCATGGGAGAACATATTAACCAATGTTATCTTCAATAAAGGTTTAATCTCCAAAATCTACAGGGAACTCATACAACTTAACAAAAGGAAGATAAATAATAAAAAAATGGGCAAAGGACCTAAATAGACACTTTTTGAAAGAGGACATACAGAAGGCCAACAAACATATGAAAACATGCTCAAAGTCACTAATCATCTGAGAGATGCAAATCAAAATGACAATGAGGTACATCTCACACCTGTCAAAACGGCTATCATCAACAAATCAACAAATGGCAAGTGCTGGCAAGAATGTGGAGAAAAAGGAACCCTTTTGCACTGCTGGTGGAAATGCAGACTGGTGCAGCCACTGTGGAAAACAGTACGATTTTCCTAAAAATATTAAAAATGGAACTCCCATTTGACCCAGTAATGCCATTTCTAGGAATATATCCCAAGAAAACAGAAACACCAATCAGAAAGTATATATGCACCCCTATGTTCATAGCAGCACAATTTACAATAGCTAAGATTTGGAAACAGCCTAAGTGCCCATCAACAGATGAGTGGATTAAGAAACTGTGTACATTTACACAATGGAATACTATGCTGCTGTAAAAAAGAAGGAAATCTTACCATTTGCAATAGCATGGATGGACCTGAAGCACATTATGCTAAGTGAAACAAGCCAGTCGGAGAAAAATAAATATCACATGATCTCACTCATTTGTAGAATATATGAACAACATAAACTGGATGAACAAAAATAGAGCCAGAGTCATAGAAACATCGTCCAACTTAAGAGGGAAGGCAGGGGAGGGAGGGTGTAAGAGAGCAACCAAAGGACTTGTATGCATGCATATGAGCATAACCAATGGACACAGACAGTAGCGGGGGTGAGGGCATGTGCTGGGGAGGGGGTGGGGCAGCTGGGGAGAGGTCAATGGGGGGAAAAAGAGACTTATGTAATACTTTAAACAATAAAGAATTTAAATTTTAAAAAAGTACATTATAGGGAATATAGTCAATAATATTGTAATAACTATGCATGGTACCAAGTGGGAACTGGAAATATCAGGGAACCACTTTGTAAAGTATGTATTTGTCTAACCACTATGCTGTACACCTGAATTTAATACAAAATAATATTGAATGTAAAAAAAAAATTAAAAATTTTAAAAGAAAAAATAAAACAAAAATATCAGAATTTGAAAAAAAAGACAGACTTTCAGTAACTTGCCCAATATTGCACTCTCTTAACACATCCTCCTGGGGTCTCCTCTCTGAGAGGAGGGCTCTGTTTATAATGGTTCTGCTATGTTAGCACTATGCCCTAAAGTTCTCTGTAGAAGAAAAATTGGCTCTTTGAATAAGCAGTTTCTCTCAGTTAAAATAAAATGGTATACAAAGCATAGTAAATAAAAATGAAAAATAAATTATCACAATAGGGGCCTGCATATCCCTAAGAAGACAAGTAGCATCTTCTGTTGCTGATCTTTAAAACTCAAGGTCAAAGACAGAAGGGTGTTGAAGAAAGCAGATAGAGATGTAATGGTTCACACACATAGGAACTGCACTCAAGACAAGGATTCGTTAACTAAGGAATTGCCCTCCTAACATCTGACAGCACTTTGTGTCAGATTCTTGTGAAAAACATCCTGAGTTAAAAGTCAGGATAATTAAATATTGATTAATAGTGGTTGATTTTAAGGAGCAACACATCACAAGTTAAGATATCCAAATTCACTCTCTATTTTGTATTGCTTGATGCTCAGCAAACATCATGAATATAGGTACAATTATTTTTTAAAATATTTCTATTGATTTCAGAGAGGAAGGGAGAGGGAGAGATAGAAACATCATTGATGAGAATCACTGACTGGCTTGTGTCCTGCATACTTCCCACTTGGGGTTGAGCCTGCAATCTGAGCATGTGCCCTGACTGGGAATCAAACTGTGACCTCCTGGTTCATAGGTCCTCCTGGTTCAACCACTGAACCATACCAGCTTGGCTATAGGTACAATTATTTTGAAAAATATTCTATTTTTGACGAAAATTTCACATTAGCTAAATCTTGTGCTCTATCTCATCTCTTTAAAACTCCTCATACTCCATAGCTTTTGATGGACACTTACTTTCTGGAAATCAAAACTTCTGTGAATGCCACATTCCTCTTCACCTCCCACAGCTCCATTTCTGTTCCTATATAGCAAAAAGAGTTCACTACAATTTCTCCTATAATACCCAATTCAGTCCTCATGCTGCATCAGGCTTTTACCCCACCCCCACACCCCACTGCTGTTTTTAAAGAGCATGTTTTCAAGAACACCAATGACCCAATGACCTCCTTGTTGCTAAATCCAGTAGTCAGTTCTCATCTCATTTGACCTATGAGAGGCATTTGTCACAGATAATCATACCCTTTGGTCATGAAACACTTTCCCACCTTGATTTCTGGGACATCACACACTTGTGTGTTTCCTTTTCCCTCCTTTACTGACCTGTTCTCTATCTTAGTTCTTCCTCATCAATCTGACCTCTGAAAGTTGGAATGCTTTAGTCTTTGCGCATGGATTTCTCTTCTCTGTTTTCATTCACTTCCTTTGTGATCTCATCTATTCTCATGACTTTAATTTCCACCTATGTGAACAACTCCCAAATGTATACCCCCAGCCCAGATATTGCTTCAGAATTTTAGACTCTTATGATCAACCCCTAGTGACATCTAAAACAAGAAAGAGTTCTTGGTAATTTAAAAAGTGATGGAAGTATTTTTAAAATGTTATAGAGGATTGGAAGATAAAATGAAAGATATTGTGAAAAAGAACTAAAAGTCAAAGTTATAAGAATTTTTGAGTAAAATAATAAAAAGCTGACAATCTATTCAATAAATTCAATATCCCACTACTAAAAAATTATAGGAAAATGACTGATAAGTGAAGAAAGAGAAATTACCAAAAAATAATGATATAAAATTTTCTATAATTAAAAAAACTTAGATCTCTATAAAAAGGCTCTCTGAATGCACAGTAGAATAAAATTTTTAAGATATCTATACTAATGCACCAATCATTGTGAAATATCGTCCCTGGAGATAAAGATGATCCTAAAAGTTTCCAAACAGAAAAACAGGGTAACCTGAAGGAGTAGTCATGAGAATAGCATATGCTACTGGACTTTAAAAAATTTGCAACACTGTCAGCTAAAAAATAATCCATTCAACAATGATTTATTAAGTGCCTGCTCTGCACCAGGCATTATGTGAAGTGCTGAATAGAGAGATGCCTTTGAAATTCTGACAGAAAATTATTTCCATCCTAAAATAAGATACTCTACTCAACAGACTAAAGTATATAAACAACAACAACAACTGGACCTCTTACGAACTTTTGCTCAAGAAGCTGCTAGAGCATGTGGGTCACAAAAATAAAATTTGTAAATCAAGAAAGAGGAACTCAAGATTCAGGGAATAAGGCATGTGGATGAAAGGGCAGACTTGCCAGGGTGATTGGAAGGTATGTCCCAGGACAAATATGGTTCAGATTAATACAGGGATATTGTGGGTGGGGGAGATAGAACTCACTATTACCTACTGTGTTTAAGTATTTTGAGAAGAGTTTCAGAATTCTATTAATTCTAAAATTCCAAATTAATACTGTTGGAAGTAGCAGCCTCTGATTTATATTACAAGCTGTATAATAATATTTGACTCTTTAAATTAGGGTCATTTATTACTTAAGAAAATAATAAGCATGCATTTTTTAAAAGAACTGGATCAGGACCAAAATTTTCCAGTTAAGGCAAAAAGAAGATAGTATTCCCCCCCCCTTTTTTCGTAAATCTAACTTAATTTCAAAAAAGAAATTCATTGTTTTGTTTTCAAATAAACATGGTGCTCCCCCGCCCCAATGGCATTGCTATTGTCCTCTTTAGAATATTTTGAAAAGAAGATCATAGTTTCTACACACAGAGAAGCAGATTTTGCAAGGTAAGGACTGAAATGAAGTTTATGGCCTCCATAAACAATTGCATCATGCTATGCAGTCTGTATTTTCTTAAGAAGGAAGATAACATTTTCTTTATCAAAGCAAGCTAAAATGGGCTATAAATTATACAATGTCTGTCTTCTGGTTCACAGAGAACTACAATCCATCTGGAACCAAGTAGGAATGGCGCTTTATAAAGTCTCTCTCAGTAAATGTAAATTATAGAGAGAAGAATGTTTCCACCTTGGTGCACCCATAGTTCTGGGCAATTCCTTTTCTATATTTTGATATGCATGGCAGCCAACTGACTGGCTATCAAATACCCAAGAACATTTTTATATTTACTCGCCAATAAATAAAATTCAGTGGAAATAATAAGAACCATGATGAAAATAAGTGACTTTGATCTATCTAGTTAAAATGCTACTGTTAAAGTACAAATTTCTTAGTGTACATATAGTTGGAACTCAATATCTGTAACACCATTATGGTGGTAAGAATATAAAAAGTTGGAAGTATTAATGTGTTCAGAATGTGAATAACCTTTTCACCTCAAGAAACCTGAATTCAAAGACGGTTAACCACAGAAGTGAAAATATCTTGGGTGGTCTAACACTAGACATTTGTTCTTAGTGTATTTGGCCAAAGCACAAACCCACCAAGGAGTCTGGCATGATGGATAATGTCTTCCTAGAAGATGCTTGGGATTAAGCAGGTTGTTTCAAGTCAGACACGGGTAGAGTAATTGTGGCAAGAATCTTGTGGAGGGGTTTACCAGGTCATAACAGGCCCTTTCTCTGTGAGGACATCATTAATAGAAGCAGCCTCCTTTGAAAACTGTATTTCACCCCCAAATCTCCTACTAATTACAATATAAAACACACTAAGAATAATCTTAAAGGCAGAGATAGGAAGGCAGACCAGCTAGGGACCTCAGGACTCAAAAGAACAACACCAAAGCCTCGTATATCCCAGACAGGGAGCTGAAGAAAATGGCAACCTGGAAAAACAAATGAAGTTAGACAAACAACAACAAAACAAATAAAAGCTTGCTCTCTTTAACAAAAAGACAAGGAAATAGGAAGTTTAGCACAATAGAAGACTTTTAGATAATTGTTCTACTATAGCCAAATGCCACAGTAAAAAAGAAAAAAACCTTGGTCCTATCCTTACCACACCAACCAAGGCTGAATGGAGAACTTAGAATTCTACCCTCACCAAGCTATAACAAGGTGTTCCATCCCCATTCTCCAACCCCCCTGGTGCCAGGGTGGAATCAGAGAAAGCTGGTAGGAGACTGGCCACACCCCCTCCCTGTGGTGTCAGTAGCAGCCAACTGGGCAGTAGTAGGAGTGACCCCATAATCAGTGGAGGCCTACTAGGGAGTTGGAACTCCTATTCCTGCACAGTAGTCATGAGGAATTCACCACTGCTGATGTCAACTGAGGCCAGTGTGAACCTGGACTGCTATTCCCACCTAGCAATAATGAGACAGTGCCCTCCCAGCCCCTTCCCCTGCTGGAGCCATGTCAGAAAAAAGCCAGCTAAAACAGAAGGTTTAAGTAAAATTTAGGATCTCATAGCAAAATACCCAGGTTTCAATTTAAAAAAAAAAATCACTCACCATACCAAAAACCTGGGAGATATCAAAGTAAATGAAAAAAGAGAATCCTCAGAGGTATATGCACCAAACAACAAAGGTACAAAACATATGAAGCAAAAAGTGAAAACAGAATAGACAAATCTACAATTATAGTTGGAGGCTTCAAAACTATTCTCTAACATTGATAGATCTAAATAGAAAATTAGCAAGGATATATAAGAGACTCAGTAACACCATCATTCAACAGGATTGAATCAATATTCATAGACCACTTCACAACAACAGCAGAATACTCATTGACACAACAACAGCAGAATACTCATTCTTTTCAAGTGCTCACAGATTGTATATCAAGACGACCATATCCTGGACAAAAAAACAAACAAACAAATGTTAACAAATTTAAAAGAATTCAAACCATGCAGAGTGTGTTCTCTAACCACAATGGAATCAAATTAGAAATGATAAAAAGATCTCCAAATGGTTGGAAACTAGACAACACATTTCTAAGTAATCTATGGGTCACATAGGAAGCCTCAAAAAAAAACCTTAAAAATACATTTAAACTAAAAATGAAAATACAATATATAAAATTTGTGGAACACAGCAAAAGCAGTGGAATGGAAATTTATAGCACTAAATGCATATATTACAAAACAGGAAAAGTCCCAAATCAATAATAATAACATGATCATCTATAATTAACTTATATAAAAACCCTGGGTGGTGTTCATCATGACCAGAACTGCCACGACCAAGCAGAAGGAAGTCAGTCCTGCAGGGGTTGTCTTGGCAACGGCTGCACCCTCCCCCGAGCTGTTTCTCGGAGCTGTTTCCTGTAAGGGCGGGGTTTGAGGCAGGAACCCACCCTCGGAGCATGGAGGCAGATCTTTCTAAAGTGTGCTGCGCCAGCACAGCCAAGGGTGAACCTGAGTGGGGGCAGCTGAAAGGCTTAGAAAAGACAGACAAGAGAATGAAAGCTGGGTCTTGGTGGGACGCTGCTTCTCTGAGAGACAGCGACCACACCCACAGCCATGCCTTTATTTTATAGCAGATGCTATGAGGCAAAGTAAGGGCATGACCAAGATGTTTACAACATTCTCCTGGGTTTCAATCCTACTCAACTACATGCACCTGAACTTTATCAAGCCTACATCACTCAGGCACGTGGGGCCACGTGTTCCGACCATAGGTTCAAGCTTACAACTACAGCTGTTGGCTATAATTGTGCTGGGAGGGCCCTGCCCTCCAAGCTGGGACTTGCACGTGACAATGAGAGGACTGTGCCCTCTCATCAGTCCAAGGCTTGAACCTGTCCAAAACACTGTAGCTGCTCCCCACAATATAGTTTTAATTCTGTTTCTTTGTTACTAATGTTGTGGCCCCACCCCATAACAAAGAAACAATTTCTGGAGGATGAGGCCCAGGAATCAGGATTTTAAAAAGATTCCCAGGTGATTCTAATGTGCAGCCAAGGTTGAGAACCACTGCTATAGATAATATTAAAAATATATCTAAACGGGCAATTCTTTGTCCAAAAAATGAGCATGTTCAAATATTAAATGAAGAAAATTTGGATATACTCGATGGAGATTTTCACACATATTTGAGTGATGATTCCATTTATTCCACAGATGATGCTGAAAAGGAAAATTTTCCCATCGAATATCTTAATAATATTACTCCTTCAGGATGCCGTGTCATAAATTAAAATTGAAAGTGGGTGCAATCATCATGCTATTGAGAAATCTCAATAGTAAATGGGGTCTCTGTAATGGTACCAGATTTATTATCAAAAGATTACGACCTAACATTATCGAAGCTGAAGTATTAACAGGATCTGCAGAGAGAGAGGCTGTTCTGATTCCAAGAATTAATTTGTCCCCATCTGACACTGGCCTCCCATTTAAATTGATTCGACGACGGTTTCCCGTGATGCCAGCATTTGTGATGACTATTAATAAATCACAAGGACAAACTCCAGACAGAGTAGGCATATTCCTCCCTGAACCCGTTTTTGCACATGGTCAGTTATATGTTGCTTTCTCTCACGTTTGAAGAGCATGTGATGTTACAGTTAAAGTTCTAAGTACTTCATCACAAGGGAAATTAGTCAAGCACTCTGAAAGTGTTTTCACTCTTAATGTGGTGTACAGAGAGATATTAGAATAAGTTTAATCACTTTATCAGTCATTATTTGCATCACTGTTGTTTTTATATCATGTTTTTGTCGTTTTTATATCATGCCTCTGTTGTTGTTATATCCTTTTGTTTTTGTTTATTTATTAATAAATTTATATATTACTTTCATATACATTTTACTAATTTCTTTTCATCTCTCACACTTCTATTATAGAGAAAGGGCAAATAGCAATATTAAAATATCTCTGCTAATTAATTCCCTTTTTAAAAAATATATTTTATTGATTTTTTTACAGAGAGGAAGGGAGAGGGATGGAGAGTTAGAAACATCGATGAGAGAGAAACATCGATCAGCTGCCTCTTGCACACTCCCCACTGGGGATGTGCCCGAAACCACGGTACATGCCCTTGACCGGAATTGAACCTGGGACCCTTGAGTCCGCAGGCCAATGCTCTATCCACTGAGCCAAACCGGTTAGGGCAATTAATTCCCTTTTAATGTGCACGAATTTCGTGCACCGGGCTACTAATATATAGTAATAAAAGCATAATATGCGAATTAGACCAGATGTCCTTCCAGACAAAGCCAGGGCTCCAGCCGTGGGATTGAGGATCCAGGCCACTGCTGCAGCTGTGAGAGAGGGATCCAGGCAGCCACCGTGGCTGCGAAGGCCTACTCTTGCACGAATTTCGTGCATCGGGCCTCTAGTTTATATAGAAAATCAAAGGTATCTCCAAAACATTCCTAGAATCAATGAGTTCAGGAAGATCACAGGGTATAAGATGAACATACAAAAATCCATTGTATCTCTATATGCTAGAAATTTTACAGGTGAACATCAAAAGTAAAAATACAATGCAATTTATAATTCAGAGAGAGTGGGAGAGTGGGAGAGATCGGGATCCTGGAGGGAGGGAGGGAGGGAGGGAAAGAGAGATTACCTAATGACACATATGTAATACCTTAATCAATAAAGAAAAAAAAATAAAAGTTGCTAAGAGAGTAGAATCTAAAAGTTCTCATAATAAGGAAAAACATTTTTGAGTCTATATGAGATGATAGACGTTAACTAAACTTATTATCGTAATCATTTCACAATATATATAAGCCAAGTCACTATTCTATACACCTTAAACTTAAATAGTGCTGTATGTCAATTATATCTCAATAAAACTGAAAGGTATATCTATAGCTATGTTTCTACTTCAAAATCATCTACACTGTCCTTTTATTCTAATTAATTATTCTAATAACATTCTAATAAGTATTTGTTTCCTGTAACAAAATATCAGACTCTTGCCCAGCCAGTGTGGCTCAGTGGTTGAGAGTCGACTCATGAACCAAGAAGTCCCTGATTTGATTCCAATTCAGGGCACATGCTCAGTTTGCAGGCTCAATCCCCAGTAGGGGGTGTGTAGGAGGCAGCCAATTGATGTCTTTCTTTTATCAATGTTTCTATCTATCCCTCTCCCTTTCTCTCTCTCTAAATTCAATAAAAACATATTTAAAATTTTTTTTAGAATCTCAAGCTTAACAATCCTTGCAACTTAACAATAAAATTTTTTATTATTGAAGGAAAATCCTGTCCATTTTAATAAACAAACTTGAAATTAAAAAATAAATAAATAGAGAACTCAGAAATAGATCCACAAAAACATGCCCAACTGATTTTTGGAAAAAAAATGCAAAAACAATTCAATGGAGGAAATAGGGCCTTTTCAATAAATGGTGCTGGAGCAATTGGGCATAAATGGGAAATAATGAACCTTGATCTCCCTCCCTCAGAGAGAGAGAGAGAGAGAGAGAGAGAGAGAGAGAGAGAGAGAGAGAAAGGAGGAGGAGGAGGAGGAGGAGGAGGAGGAGGAAGAGGAGGAGGAGGAGGAGAAAATATCTAAATAAATGGAGAGACCTGCTTTGCTTAGGAACTGGAAGTTCAATATAGTGAAGATATCAATTCTTTCAGGTTGATATATAGGTTCAATGCAATTCTTATCAAATCCCCATAAGATTTTTGTAGCTATAGATAAGATTATCTTAAAATTATATAAAAAGGCAAAGAAACTGGAACTAAAACAATTTTTAAGTAAGAAGAAGAAAGTGGCAGAAATCAGTCTATCTGATTCTAAGATTATTGAATAGCTATAGTAATCAAGACTGGTAGTTGGCTGAGAGATAAATATATAAATCAATGAAACTGAATAGAGAACTCAGAAATAGATCCACACAAACATGCCCAACTGATTTTTGACAAAAGTGCAAGAACAATTCAATGGAGGAAACATGGCCTTTTCAACAAATGGTGCTGGAGCAATTGGGCATCAATGGAAAATAATGAACCTTGACCTAAGTCTCACACCTTATACAAAAATTCACTGAAACTGGATCATGCACTTCAACTTAAATGTAAAATATTAAACTATAAAACCTTTGGAAAAAAACACAAAAGAGAAAGTTTCAAGATCTGAGGCTAGGCAAAATGTTCCTACTATACTTGACACCAAATGCATGATCCATAGTGAAAACATTTTTAAGTTTGATTTGATCAAAATTTAATACTTTTCCTTTTTTTGTTTTCTAATGCCCCATAATCCTTACCTTTTCTCACTTTTTAGACATGATTTTAATGTTTAGTGTATAAGTTCCATATATATGGTGTGTGCATTAAACAGGTTCCATTTAAATCATCTTCCTCTTCTCCTATTTCTGCCATACTGATCCCTCTGCAGTCTGCCTTCTAAGATATTGTCCATTTCATCAGCTTATAACTTATTAGTACCCCCTCATCTCCCAGCAATCACATAGACCTTCAAATTGTACCTTTACCTTTTGTTACCCTTTTTGTTTAATTTTTATTTCCTAACCATAGAGTTTATTATATATTTCTCCTTGTGATTGAGGTATCTTTCTCATCCTTTTTTTGGATTTTCTATTGATGTGCTGTATTTTAAAAATTACACAAATCCTAATATATAAAAAGCCAGGGGCCATCACGACCAAAACAACCAGACGGACAACCGAATAGCAGGCTGCATGGTGTGACAAGGCCGGCAGGGAGATTAGTGAGGGACAACCAAACGTCTGAACAGCAGGCTGTGTGGGGCGACCAGACCGGCAGGGGGTCAATTGGGGGCAACCTGGCAGGCGGGGGGGGGGGGGCAGGGAGGTAGACCAGGCCAGCAGGGGGGGCAGTTAGGGGTGACCAGGCCAGCAGAGGGGGGCAGTTGGGGGTGACCAGGCTGGCAGGGGGGCAGTTGGGGGCGACCAGGCCAGTAGGGGTGGCAGTAAGGAGCAACCAGGCTGGCAGAGGGGGGCAGTTGGGGGAGAGCAGGCCGGCAGGGGGGGCAGTTATGGGCGATCAGGCCCGCAGGCAGAGGCGGTTAGGGGTGATCAGGCTGGCAGGGGGACAGTTAGGAGCAAGCAGGCAGGCAGGCAGGTGAGCAGTTAGGAGTCAGCAGTCCCGGATTGTGAGAGGGATGTCCACTGGCGGTTTAGGCCCGATCCCTGGGATTGGGCCTAACCGGAATTTGGACATCTCCCGAGGGGTTCCGGATTGGAGAGTTTGCAGGCTGGTCTTGAGGGACACACCCCCGCCCCCCGTGCACGTATTTCGTGC
>NW_005871048.1:1763734-1832480 GCF_000147115.1 Myotis lucifugus
ATCGGCAAATGGCTATGCGCAGTGTTTGGGCGGGCGGGCTCAACAGGGCGGGGGGAGGGAGCAGCTATGGCCGCTCTCAGTCCGTCCCCAGGGCTCTGCCTTCTCTGTCCCAGCAATCGCTGCAAACCTCGGAGGGGCCCGTAGCCAGACAGTCCCGCTTCTCCCGTTTGAGTCTGGGTCCCTAGAGACTCGCCCGGATCTGTAGCCCAGAGTCTGAGACTCGCTCCTGATTGAAAACGACAATCGCGCCCTCAGCCGCCAGCCCGCTTTGGCGGCGCATCCTCACCACCGCACCGCCGTACCTTTAAATTTTCCACACTGCGCCTCCGCTGAGCGTCGGAATGCTGTTGTTTTTGCTTCTAGTTGAAGAGACTCTCCTCAGCCAGCCTTCCCGTGGTTCTGGTTGATGTCCGCTCCGACTTTTAGTTGTATTTTTGAAGTGGTTGTCCACGGCGACAATCTCCGGTGTTTACCTATGCCGCCATCTTCGATCCCTCCATGAATTTATGTTTTATATTGTCTGATTAATTTCTACTTTTAATTTTATTTACTTTCTTTTATTTTTATTGTGCATTTTTATTAGTTCTTTAAATTTTATACTTACTTTATTCAATTTATTATATTTATTATTTTTAATATAAAATTTATATACTATTCAATCATCTTTTAAAGGCCTACATGTTAGAAATATCTTATTTATGTTTGGGTTATATTATATTACTCACACTTACTTATCGGAGTTATGACTTACATCAAGTTTTGAGGATAAGGGAAGATGACCTGAATAAACTCAGCAATATAGGGAACCAAAATATATATGTTACTTTTCATATTAGTCATAATTTTAAATCTGTGATGAGTTTCATAGAACTTAGTGGTCCCCATGGAATGAGTAGACAGAACTTAGGTTAGAAATCGTTGTCCTTGGCTGAGGCTGGAAAAGGAGGTTTTATCTCCATTTGGTGACTTGATTATGGCTGCCTTACACCCAAACTGGCTGTATTTCTAGGTTAATCCTCTCATCTTTTTGGTAGTTTAAAGGTCAGGAAATTCTTTAAGGATCCATATATTTGTTTTTATAAAATTGATAAACACACACAAAATAAAAACAGGAGAGCAAAGATGAATATTAACATGCAGACAAACAAGACTTCTATCAACTCCTTGTTTAAAAAAACACATAAGTCTAGGAATATATGATTGGTGCAATAAATGGAGCAGTTCCCTTAGCAATTGGGGAAACACTAGAAAAGTTGATCTCTGTGCTTTCAAGCATGGAATTTGGGTTTTAGATCTGCTCTGGTAATGTCGTCATTTTAGAGGATAATTCAAAGGTATCATAAGGACATATCTTCCAGGTTTTCATGTGAGGCAATTAGGGAGCTTAAGGTAAGATTCTAGGGCTTTGGGGGGGGAATTACTGATGTAAAATTACTCAGCTGGACAACCAGAGACTACATGGCAGTAGTGGCTAAAGACAATGAAATGAAAATAGGTCAGAGCAAGAACTGTTCCCACCTATACCTAGCAATATTTCTTGTTAAGTGAACTAAACAGAAGACTTGAGTAAAGCAAGCTTCAACATAAGACTGTTCTTCAGACACCAGGCCTCTGTCACTACAGCATTTTCGTCTTATAAGCCAGTAACTTTAGGACATAGAGCAAAGTTTATAAATATCTTTCCCTGTTCCTTTGCCTGTTTATATGTAAGAATATAATGACAAACAGAGGGACACATCCTGTTTCGCAGCATAACATAACCATAAAATAATGTGACTCTCTCCTAATTGCACAATGAGTGAGTCTTCTCTGGCCATTGACTTACATATAATAAGGCCCCTTGCTAAGAAATGCCTATAAATATGCAATTCATGAATAGTCTAGCTAAAAGGTCTGGTGAGAGCCATGACTCTTCTTACTGGTGGAGGCCAGGAAACTGCAAAGACAATAAACCTTGGCGTCTGCTCCAGGCTAACTGGCTGTGTCCAAGGCATACTGTTCACATGTCACTTGGGTCTCTGCCAGGCCATTAGTCATTATACATTCTGCCCCAGTGGTGCTTTAGAAATGGAGTGGGCTCTGAAAATGCTCAGAGGGAAGAAAGAAACACCAGTTTATATTCGGTTGGGTTAAATTTTTTTGGCCTTTTCCCTTCCTGGGAAAGTTATACTTAAAACAAAAACTGAAATCCTTGTTAGCCAACCTTCAAAGTCACTTTTCCTGTAAATGTAGTGGTTATTAGCACTGCTTAAGGAAAAAGATGAAAGCTAAAGGAAATGGGAAAGGTAACACAACAAAAATGGCAGCTGTCATTAGTAGAACAATTAAATCCACCTCCTCAAATAATCTGCATCCTTTTTTTCTTCTTACTCATCTCTACACTTTCAAAAGCCTTTCCCATTAGCCTGTCTACAAATTAACACCATAATATGCTGATCTGGGTACTATCTGCTGTGTCATTGACCAAAGAATTTTGGGATTGCATTTTAAAGGACAATATCTTTCTGTAAGTAGTAAACCACAGAGATTAATAGCATCTCTACCCCAGACACAATGATAAAAAACAGCTGACCATTTTTTAAAAAACTATTTGGTTTGATGTCCAAATAATGGCTTGAGTTGCTTAGCAATTGGGTCAACTAAGTTTAGGTATCTGCAATGCTAAGAGCATCAAACTGAGTGTATAAGTCAATCACTGCTTAATCAGTAAGTAAAATCAACATACAAATATGAATCTGTGAACATAATTTGAAGTGACTTTTGTTACATGTTGTAAACAAAATTTTCAGCTACAAATGACAGAAACACATTTCAAGCTATGTTTTCACAGAAATAAGAATTTATTTTGCTAATACAACTAAAATTTCAGGGGTATACTAACTTCAAACAGAGCAGGTGCAGGGACCCAAACAATGTCTCAAGGCAGCTTCTCTTTTCAGGTTAGTCCCTCTGACAGAAGAGAGCTTTTCATAAATTGAAAAGATGGCCACACTCTAAAAAAAATTGCCTTAAAAATGTTAATAGTACTGACATTGAGAATACCTGATATATAAGGATAGATAACTTACCCACAATCACATTATTTTTTAAAAATATAGTTCATTGGTTTTTTACAGAGAGGAAGGGAGAGGGATAGAGAGTTAGAAACATCGATGAGAGAGAAACATAGATCAGCTGCCTCCTGCACACTCCCCACTGGGGATGTGCCCGCAACCAAGGTACATGCCCTTGACCAGAATCGAACCTGGGACCCTTGAGTCTGCAGGCCGATGCTCTATCCACTGAGCCAAACCGGTTAGGGCCCACAATCACATTATTATTCATTAGTAAAGCTAGAATAAATTTTTTTTTCATAGCTATATATTATAGGTTCAAATATATTTCAAAATGTTTCTTGAAAGTATATCATAAATTGTTTTTATCTATATTATTTTGTGTTACAGATATTTCTGCACAAGGTGAATGGAGTGACATATATCAAATGCTAATCTGGACATATCTCTTCCCTATTTAAGCCATTAAATGATTCTCCATCAAGACTAGAATTAAGACCAAGTTGGTTACTTTAGTTGCAGGGTTCTCCATAATCAGGCCTTAACTATCTCAATTTCCTGTTCAGCCAGAACAATCACTTAAACTCTATACTAATAAAAGGGTAATATGCTAATTAGACCGGACATCCTTCCTGACAAAAAGCAGGGCCCGGGCGAAGCCGCCCACAGTCCTGGGTGCCTGCAGCCGGCCAGACCAAGCCACCGGGGGTCCCGGGTGCCTGTGGCAGGCTAGAGGGAGGGAAGCCCAGGTCCCGGGTGCCTGCGGCTGGACAGGAGGAGGGAAGCCCAGGTCCTGGGTGTGGGGGCTGAGGCAGAGGTGGTTAGTGGCAATCAGGCCAACAGAGGAGCAGTTAGGGGTGATCAGGACAGCAGGCAGAGGGGTTATGGGCGATCAGGCAGGAAGGCAGAGTGGTTAGGGGCAATCAGGCAGGCAGGCAGGCAAGTGGTTAGGAGCCAGCGGTCCCGGATTGTGAGAGGGATGTCCGACTGCCAGTTTAGGCCTGATCAGGGATTGGGCCTAAACCGGTAGGTGGACATCCCCTGAGGGGTCCTGGATTGGAGAGGGTGCAGGCTGGGCTGAGGGACCCTCTCCCCTCCTGTGCATGAATTTCGTGTACTGGGCCTCTAGTAAAATATAACTAAATTAAATTTAACTAAATTAAATTAAAATTAAAAGATGCCCACCAAATCTCCTGCTTAAGTCATTTTTACAACTTTCAATACCATACAAATAGAGATATCCTTTGGCCCTTACCATGCATGTAACAAATCTTTGGGAAGATTCTTAATGTCTGATTTGAGTCACATTCTCCTCTTTTAACTACTCAGCTTGGACAAAGGGATGGGTCCTTTGTTGATCGGGCCTGAGTCCCATGCTTGTTCCATTGTTTGGGTCGGAGGAGTATATGGAGTCCATGCTGACCTGACCCAGGCATCTGGGATTAATATCTGCCAACAGAAAGATCTGTTTTAGCAATGCTATATGCTCTTACTGCTCTGATTTTAGACAGGAAAGCTTGGACCACAGATTGTCTCTGTTTTGCAGAACCAAGGAGACCTGTCCAAAAGTTAGATTATTAGTCCCAAGTTAAAGTTAGTGTTGACAAAGGCAGGGAGTCAGGATCTAGAACAGTGATGGCAAACCTTTTGAGCTTGGTGTGTCAGCATTTTGAAAAATCCTAACTTAACTCTGGTGCCGTGTCACACATAGAAATTTTTTGATATTTGCAACCATAGTAAAACAAAGATTTATATTTTTGATATTTATTTTATATATTTAAATGCCATTTAACAAAGAAAAATCAACCAAAAAATGAGTTCGCGTGTCACCTCTGACACGCGTGTCATAGGTTCGCCATCACTGATCTAGAGCAAGATATAAATAAAGTCAGGAGGAGTTGGAGAAGAGAGAGAGCACAATCCCCCATCTCCTCCCAAACTCCTGCCTAGCATCCCTTGCTTGACAATTACTCCCCCTTTAAGAAGCTCTCTATTAGTACACAGACTGGGAAAGGAGCAGATTTGTAGGGAGGGGAACATGATAGGGTGCTCTACCATGTCTACATGGAGGTAAGGGTTGCTTTTACCAGATATAAGGAAGAGGAATGCTGGACACACCAAAACAAGAAATACTATTCATAAAAACCAACCGTGGCAAGCACGACAATTCTTCTACTTACACTTGAACGTGGTCTTCTCATAAGCATTATTTTGGCTCAGCCTAGACACTAAAGCATTCGGTTTAATTATACATTATCTAATTTTTATGTAAGGTAATATGCTAGTGCTACAAAATCTAGTTTAAGATATTATGGTAAAGATGCTAATTTTATCATCCATGATTTTATTTTACATGACTGAGGACCAGTACACGGATTTGTGCATATTGAAAGGAAATTTATTAGAAGGTGGCTGGCAGGGTGGGACTGGGCAAGACTGGCTGGACACATCCTGGAGCCAACCTCCCGCGGGTCCCTCCCCAGGCCGGCCACACCTGGGGTGACACCAGGGCTCAAAGGGCATCTGCGGAATGAGCAGGGTCCCTCCAGCAGGTGGGGTCCTTCAGCCTGGTCTGCGGGGATCAGGCCAAAACCGGCAGTCCAACATCCCCCAAGGGGTCCCGGAGTGCGCGAGGGCACTCTGCAAAGTTGCTGTTACTTAGCAGCTCTTGCATTGAGTGTCTGTCCCCTGGTGGTCAATGTGCATCATAGCTACCAGCTGGACAGTTGCTTAGGCTTTTATATATAGATAGATAAATGTCATTAAATGACCTAAAAACAGAAATTATAAATGAAACTATCCATATAATTATATGTCATATATTTTATAGGTACATATACTTAGCTGCAAGGGGTCATACTGGGGGGAGGGAGGAGAGAGAGAGAATCTAATCCTACACATAAATAATAAATGGTTCCCTCAATAATTTCTATAATTTTACAGTTAAAATATGATTTTTACATATCTTTATCTTAAAATTAGTAAAAATTAATCTGTAATGGAAATTTAAAAAATACATCAACACTCTAATTCTAATAACATCAGAAATCTAAATCAAATACTTTCACAATATGAAACAGATGTTTTAATCCATGAAGCCATTCCATCTGGGGTTCTAAATGTTATTTGAGCCACCAGAATCTCTTTAGGTTTTTCTTCTGAGGGCAGCTTAAATATTGAGAATTGATATTTTAAAATTTAATATATAATGAAGTTTTAAAAAGGAATAGGGCCAATTTTTATGTAAGTTAGCAAATTATGCTTTCTCAATAGAAAGAAAAAATTCACTTTCATTTTTCCATACAGAAACATTTACTATTTTTCCTTTCTTTTATCAAAGAAATATTATAATGTTTAGGTGATAACCAAAATAGATAATTAGTAGAAAAAGAAAAAGTCTAAATTTAGTGTTCTCAGAAAATAACACCGACTCCCATGGAATGTAGCCTCATATAAGCTGCCTCCCCATTTAACTCCATTACTTCCGCTGAGCTCAATTTTCTGAGTCACTTTGCTTTTTAAGAATTCCTGAATTTTAGGTGGAGAACACACAATACAGTATACAGATGATGTGTTGTGGAATTGTGCACCTGAAACCTGTATAATGTTGTTAACCAGTGTTTTACTGAATTTACTGTCACCCCAACAAATTCAATAAAAAGGAAAAAGAAGAAAAAAATGAATTCTTGATTTTCAAAAATAACTGTATAAACTATTTCATGCACCAGCAAAAACACACACAAGTAAATATATTTTTGCACTTCTATTTCATGATTTAAGATATTTATCTTCTCAAATTCTTGCTTTCTTCAGCCTATAGAATATACCTAGTGTGGTGTGTATTACTTTTAGCATGATCGTCAAAGTCTAAGCATTCATTTTAGAGAGACTTAAGTACACCTGGTTAATAAGAGCAATAAGTAAACAAACATCATGTATAACAAGAATTATATATAATCCACTTCATTCCATTTCAAGTAGATGGCTATCACCATATCTTAAGCTACAGAAAATTACTTTTTATGGTAGTGATGGAAAAAACTATTTGGAAAATATGTTCCAGCATATGATATACAGAATGGAGAGAAAGTAGCGATCAAGGAATAATTAAGGTATTTTGAATGCCTACTATGTACAAAAAAACTACAGAAACAAATTTTCACAATGAAAAGAAATACACCAAATAAATATTCTTTTGTAGTCTTCATAGAATTGTTAGCAACTTCTACCATTTCTTTCAAACCTTGAGTTTATGAGATAAAACCAACTTGCTGAGTTGCACCCGAGTCTATAGATCTATATATCCATTCCTATTACATTTTGAATGTCTGAAACCAGAAATTGAGCATACCATTTCCTAGGATGTGAAATATATTCCCAACACACACAAATATGTACGGATTAAAAAAGAGATATAAAGCTACATAGCTATACAATGAGATTCTAAATATTACAAACTTAGGTGCCACAAAGTGTCTTAAGTGCTTCCAATTTTATTTACTACAAATAAGCAAAAGGGTAAACCTACAGTTTAATGATTACACACATAGGTTATGACATGCAGTTTATAATTCCCCAATAAACCTTAATCAGGTTTTCCATTTTAAAGAAAATATTTCCTTTAGCATTTGGGGGAAAAGGAACCTGATGAATTAAAATCAGCACTCGGGAATCTCTTGTTAAGTCTGGACCATTTGATCAGCTCCTGCCCTCTGTTAGCCTCTACAAGAACTTCAGCGGCTCCAGGGGAAGTTTATTCAACTGCTTCTCATCACATCCACCCACGCAGATTTACATGCAAAGAGCTCAGGATGTCCAAAAACCTGGACTTTGAAAACAGAAAGGAAGAGAGAAGGGTGGGGGGGAGAGTGAGAAAAACATTTTTGAAACATGTGCCTTCCAACCCATTTGTAACAACTGCAGCCTTTTACACAGTCATTTTATTAAATTATTAGCTGTTAGAAAGAAGTTTTGTCATCATCCTTGGAGTATGTTGAGCTCACCAGGACACCTCGTGCTTTTCAAAGCAAAAGAGGAAGGCAGGAAATAACTGCTATTCCATTTTTTAAATTTCCTGAAATGTGATGATAAATTAAAGTGATTGTAAGTACAAAAGGGGTCCCCAGTGAGACTGGTCTCTTAGAACACTCTTTATAGTGGCTCTTCTGTGTCACCCACCTTGGAGGGATTCGTGGCACCATTTGTTTGCACCCCCATTCACATCTCAGCCTAATCATAAAGCAACTATTATTTTCTATTTCAGTGTTTTAAAGTGATGGGGTTCTTCAGGGCCAGCCCAGGTCTACTTATTCATTGTTCAGAGGAAATAAAAAACAAAATTTAAGAGAAAGTACATAAAATTAAAAGATGCTGGAGCAAAATCTTTTATCCTCATGGTACCTGTCTTGCCTATAGATTTGAGAGATACTGTGTCACCTCCCCAGTCCTTGCTGAAAGCATTTCATAAAATCACTTATTTTTCATAAACCCCTTATTTAAAAGTGTCAGTGTTCTGACCTTGTACTAGTACATGGGCCCTCTGGTACCTGGGAGGCTACGACAGACAGGAAACCAATCTATAGACAGACAAGCAGCTTGTGAGGTAGCTTAGCATTAGAGCGTCACTCAATAGCTACCACAATGCATCTTTCTTAGGAATTAGAATTGGGAACTCCAGAGAATCAGTTAGTATGGGAACTGAAACTGAAAAGACACACAGAAAAAGTAGAGATAGAATAGCTTATTCTTGTTAACTGCAAAAAGAGAGCCATCATCATCATCATCATCATCATCATCATCATCATCATCCATGTTCGAAAAAGTAGCACTAGGCCCCTGAATGATGTTGCATTTGTTAAAGTATTTTCTGGATGCCAGTCCGTTCCTAAGCATCAGTAGGTTTACCTGGGTGTCTTCGAGGCCTGGCCACTGTGGCTGCAAACTCTATTTTTCTCTCTAAATCTTTGTAATAAAACTCCCCTGACGTGAATTACTTTGAGTGGTTTCTGTTATCTGCAACCAAAGAATCTAACTAACACCAGGGGTCAGCAAAGATATTGTAGTTTGAATCAAGTGAGATTTTGTAAATTTATGTAAAGTGAAATAGGTGATTAAGAACTTTGCCTGCATAACTAAAGGACAACAAAAAATTTACCAAAATATTCATGTATCTAAAATTTCAATTTTCCCTCTCACTATTGATTTTTCCAATTGCTCTTACTAAAAATCTGAGTTGTCGTCCCTCACATTCCTTTCCACTCACTTTCTACAGTCACCCACACCTGATGATTCTACCTTTAAATGATATCTTAAAACCTTCTGCCGTACCTCAAATCCTTCAGCTTATCTGGATTTCCACTACTGTCCCAGTTCAAGACAACAGTGATGCTAACTTTAACTAGGGAAACTGCCTTCTCACTGATCACCGTGATGTTTCTTACCTAAATTATTTCCACTCTCCAGTACATTCATGTAAGTCAGTCATGTGTTTAAAAATCTTCAATGTCTTTTCACTTCTTTTAGAATAGAGGCAAAGTCCCTTAGCATGATCTTGCAGACTCAAAAATCTGGCCCCTGTGTACCACTCCAGCCTTTGACTCCAAACTGACCTATTTGTGTTCCCCAATTATAGATTGCTCTCTTTTCTCCCTCATGATTTCCCCCCCATCCTATCCCTTTAGCTGAAATATTTCCTCTCACATCACTGCCTCCACTCCCACTCCACTCACCTGGCTTAATTCTAATGGCAATGTTGGAGTCCCTGTTTCTATTTTAGGGCTTCAGAGAAACTTTTCCTGACACTGCATTATAGAACAGGTTCCTTTGTGTGATTTCAAAGTATTCCATGTTATTCATGCATGGGACTTACTACATTTGTGCCTATCCAGTCATTTGGGACTCCAAATCATTTAGTCTTGTAGGATCACCCTTCCTTTATTATCTAAAAATAGAATTTAGTTCTGTCCCAGGGGCTATCATCTTAAAGACCCTACCATTTCTCAATGCCTAAACTATGTCACAAGCTATGCTTGTTTATAGGAACGGAAAAGGACTCCCTATCACAGAATGAAGAGGTGCGGAGAGGAGCACAAAGACCAAGGCGCCCAGTGCAAAAACCAAGGTGGTGCGAGGGCATCATGTGTAAAAAGGACCAGCACAAAAGGGACAAGTGCAACAGAAGAATAACTGCGCATGCCTAAAATAACAATCACTCCACACCTCAGCCTATAAATACAGAAGTCCTTCACTGTATGAAGAAGGTGCTGTTAGAGCATGAGCTCACCCTTCTCCATTCCTTGATCAAAAAATAAAGTTTTTGCTCTGCTTTTGAACTCAGTCTTGTTCTATTGGAGCAAATGACACTGTGCAGAAGGACGTTCATTTTGGTCCCTGGTCAGTAACAGTTCCTACTACATTATGTGAAACTTCTTAGGTATATTCTTTTCCAGATCTCATGCATGGTTGTATGTAAAATATAGGCTATGTAATATCAAAATTGGCTTTGTGGGGCTTGAGGGACCTCACTAATGTTTTCTTTCATAATGAGTAATGTGATTTTATAGATTTTGTGAAATTTGTGAGTTGTAAAATTTATATACTTTGAATTCTGCCATAATATAATGTATGTGAAAATTGATCAAGAAGAAGATAGGGAGTTGGTTGGTGGGGGAGGATTTTAAGTGTTCACAAATTTGAAATGTCTGATATTTTCTTTTTATGTAGATATATAGTAAATATAAGTATATATCTGCCATGATGACAGATAAATCACACTTCTTTGTTAATGAGACCTTAAATAAGAATTTTCAGGCCAAAAAGATCCTTAAAAGAGACAATCATTTGATGGCAAGAGAGACAGAGACAAACAAAAGCATCATTTAATTAAAGGCACAGAAAGTCATACACTTTTGAAAGGCATTGAAACTAGTGACCAATACATGCAATTAAATACCCAAAGAGAAGGTATAATCAAATCCAAATGAAAGTTGGATCCATGAGAATGCCATCCTGGAGAGACACACCTTTTCCAATGCATGAACTAAGTCTAGCACAGTGATAAGTAACTACCAATTTGGGAGACAGATGTCACATGCATCAGGACAGAAAAAAAGTTCAAATATTTGAACAAAATTGATTATACTAAGATAAGCAACATCAGCAGGTGTTTGAAAATTCTTACTATAATTGGATCCTGATTTGAAAAAGCTAGCTTTATGCTTCAATAGTAAGATTCTTCTCCATTATCTATATAATAAAAGCCCAGCGACTGTTATGGTGGAACGATCAAAATGACCAGTCACTATGACGTGCACTGACTAACAGGGGGCAGACGCTCAATACAGGAGCTGCCCCCTGGTGTTCAGTGTGCTCCCACAGCAAGAGCACCACTCAGCCAGAAGCCAGGCTCACAAGAGCAGCAGTGGTGGCAGGAGCCTCTCCTGCCTCCGTGGCCGCGCTAAGGAGTGGCGAGCCAAGTGGTAAGGAGTGAGCAGGCAGGTGGTAAGGAGCGGCGAGCCAAGCAACAAGGGGTGAGCAGGTAGGCGGTAAGGAGTGGTGAGCCAAGCAGTAAGGAGTGAGCAGGCAGGTAGTAAGAAGCAATCAAGCGGTAAGGAGTGAGCAGGTGGGCGGTAAGAAGGAGCGAGCAGGTGGGTGGTTAGGAGCAATGGGTCCCAGATTGTGAGAGGGATGTCCAACTGTGGGTCTAGACCGGCAGTTGGACATCCCCCAAGGGGTCCCGAATTGTGAGAGGGCACAGGCTGGGCTGAGGGACCCCTCCTCCCTACACTAATTTTATGCATTGGGCCTCTAGTCTCTATATATAAAAGCCTAAGCAACTGTTATGACTGAATGACCAGAACGACCGGTCAACCAGTTGCTTTGACACGCACTGACTACCAGGGGGCAGACGCTCAATGTAGGAGCTGCCCCCTAGTGGTCAGTGCGCTCCCGCAGCCAACCTCCTACGGCCAGCCAATCTCCCCTGGTCCCTTCCCCTGGCTGGCAAACCTCCCACGGTCTCTCCTCCTGTCCCTCCCCCAATCTGGCAGGTCCTGTCCGGAAGCTGGGAGGCCCCAACCAGCAGCCCCAGCCAGCCGCCAGCAGCCAGCAGGCCCTGATAGGCCCTGATCACTGGCCAGGCCTAGGGACCCCACTCATGCACGAATTTCATGCACTGGGCCTCTAGTCTATATAATAAAAGCTCAACGACCATTATGGCGGAATGACCAGAACGACTAGTCACTATGATGCGTACTGACCACCAAGAGGCACATGCTCAATGCAGGAGCTACCCCAGAGTGCATTCCCACAGCTGGAGCACCGCTCAGCCAGGAGCCGGGCTCTTGGCTGGCAAGCACAGCAGCAGTGGCAGGAGCCTCTCCCACCTCCACAGCAGCACTAAGGAGCGATGAGCTAGGTAAGTAGCGAGCAGGAATGCAGTTAGGAACGAGGGGTCCCAGATTGCAAGAGGGATGTCCCACTGCCAATTTAGGCCTGATCAAGGGGTCTGGGATGTGAGAGGGTGAAGTCTGGGCTGAGGGTTCCCACTCCTGCACGAATTTTGTGCATCGGGCCTCTAGTTCTGTATATAATGTGCTTTAGAATTTCTTACTGGCCAATTTTCCTCCTGAGTATTTCCCAGCATCTCATCATGCTGTTGGAAGTCTTTTTTGCTTTGTCTCCTTTTTTTCTCTTGGGTTCCTAAACTGCTATTTCCCCATTGCCTCAGAAAATTCAAAACCTTCCCAACTTTAATATGTCAAGCAAATTATTTTTAACTCTGGATATACCTAGCTTATCCCAGCCATGTCTTATGGACACTGTCTTTGACACTCAGAAAAGCCATCAAGATAATTTTGTAAGTAAGAACAGTTACCTCCCAAAGAGTAACACACTTTCTATCAATATTTATTTATTTTTCTTAATTGCGATGATTCTTTTTTTAATGTTTCTTTTCTCTACTAGACTATAAGCTTTGTAAGAGGAGTAACCATATCTGTTTCCTTCTTTTCTGAATCTCTACTGAGCATGGCAAAACTAAAATAATAACCCAATTTACATTTGTTGGATGAATAAATCAATGTGCTGGTATATCTTCTTAGCACAGATTGGAAGGTATTACTGACACTTTCCTGGAGAATCCCCTCCAAACATTTTTTTATTATATGAGTATTAGTCTGTAATGGCAATGTTCCTTTTGATTGTATAGTGGGAAGATGCTTAGGACTAGATTGAGAATGAGATCATGGCTGGTCTGCAGATCTGAATCTGACTCCTTGAAATCTCTTGTGGTCTCACCCACTTCCTGTACCCTGGGCCAGAGTCAAAGGTAGCAGAACGACAGTAGGAAAGTTAGATAAACTCAGAAGATGCACACTTTCAAGTAGAAAGGCCCACAGTAATGTAATAAACCCTCCCAAATAATCGTATGTGCAGTTGTCATAACTAGAAGTCAGAAATAACCGGTCTCACGGCATTCCATCATGGGCCAGCTTATCAACTAATACAACAAAGCACCCCCAATATGAAAGTTCAGTAGCATTATCTCCATTTTACTTATAAAGAAACAAGGCTCAGGAGTTAAACATACCAAATACCCAGCTGATAACTGGGAGAACCAGAACCTGAGCCCTGACAGGTCTGACTTTTCTCCTTCCACCTCATGCTCTCGATCACGTCTCCATCATGGTCAGAAATATGGGGAGGAACAAATTAATGCATATAAATGAAGGTGCTGATTTTTATTTTAAAACAACATCTATTTGACCAAGGGAATTATCACTATGTTATTTCCTTAAAAGTAGTTTAGGCAGTTTTATTATGAGAGAATTTCTGATCCAAAAGTTTTGTTCATAATCAAATGAATGGGCACAATGTTTGCTAAACTGTCATGTACCCTTGCTGTTTATTGTCATGTTTTGCAAACTAGAACTACAGCTCCCCTGAGATTGTTCCTCATCAAGTATCTTCATAATACTGAAGATACCATGAGTTTAAAATAAAATATGCATTTTTCTTAAATTAGAACACAAAAAAATGCTTAAAGAATGTCTTTAAGTTTTGATCTAGACACTTGAAATGAAATACAAGGTTGAAACTATTCTATAAATAATTTTAAAATATAATCATATATATATATGTGTGTATATATTTATTTCCTCAATTATCTAAATATTTAGGTAAAGTGCTTTTTAAAATATTTACTGTATCTAGAGATCTTCCCAGCTGCCCATTTTGTTCATTAGAACTGAAGATGCTTCTTAGAAGTAAACCTTCTCAATAAACATGTTTTTAAAGAACAAGTGATTAAAGTATAAAAAGTTTTATGTTTCTGTGTCTGTTTGCATCCATGCTGTCACACAAGTTTCTTTCATATTAGAAATTATTTTTCAGGTGTATTCTTGTGGTTTGTTTTTAATTCTGTCCAAGTTTTCTAAGCATGTAATTTGCCACGTTTTAAATATCACTAGTATAATAATATAAAGTGCTCTATATTGGCAATTATAGATTAGGTTCAAATATGAAGAACACATTACTTCCAACAAGCCAAATCCTTGTATTTCATTTCATGTGGGCAGTGTTTCCTCTCTTCTGTTTTCACTGGACACTTGCCTGCTTTCACATTTCCACACACCACACATCCTGTTTATTAGTTTAAAGGAGTTTATTTTTAAAGAGATTTATTTTTATGCATTTCTCTGTCCACCAAAGTGCAATTTACTACTCTTTTTAAACAATTTATTTATTTATTTTATTGGGGTGACATTGGTTAATAAAATTATATAGGTTTTAAGTATACAATTCTATAATTCTGTAATTCTGTATATTGTATTGTGTGTTCACCACCCTAAATCGTCTCCTTCCATCACCATTTATCCTTACTTTAGCCTCTTCTACCTCTCCCCCACCTCCCTTTTCTTCTGGTAATCACCATAGTGTTGTCTGTGTCTATGAGTTTTGGCATATTGTGTGTGTGTGTGTGTGTGTGTGTGTGTGTGTGTGTTAATCCCTTTACCTTTTTCATCCAACCCTCCACCCCAGCTGACAGCTGTCTCTGTATCTATGTATGAGCCTGTTTCTATTCCATTTGTTAGTTTATTTTGTTCATTAGATTCCACATATAAGTATAAGTGCCTTTCCCTGACTGGCTTGTTGCACTTAGCATAATAACCCCCAGGTCCATACAGATAGCTGCAAAGGGTAAGATTTCCTTATTTTTTACAGCTGGGTAGTGTTCCATTGTGTAAATGTGCCACCGCTGTTTTACCCACTCATCCACTGATGGGCACTTGTGCTGATGATTTACTACTTTTGTAATAAAAAGTGGTTTTCCCAGTATATCCAATTCACACTATGCCTCATCTTGTATCAATTCAAACAACCATCTTACTTTCCATTATCCATGCTGATTTTCATGAATATTGCCCAGTAGCAATTTGTCAATTTGATTTAGTGCTTAAAAATTGTTCAAGCCATTTTTTGAGAATTCAAAATCTTTTTCCAGCCTGGCTGGTGTGGCTCAGTGGCTGAGCATCAACCTATGAACCAGGAGGTCCCGGTTCGATTCCTGGTCAGGGCACATGCCTGGGTGTTGCAGGTTCAATCCCCAGTGTGGGGCATGCAGGAGGCAGCCGATCAATGATTCTCTCTCATCATTGATCTTTCTTTCTCTCTCTCCCTCTCCCTTCCTCTCTGAAATAAATGAAAATATATTTTAAAAAATATTTTTCCAATTGTACCTTTTTCATCATTTTTTTCAAAAGAACCTAATTGTATCAAATTCTGTTGTAATGTATTAATTCCACTGTAGGGACTCTTACTTTAGATTTATGACTCTTAGCAAAGTGGAGGGAACAGGTCTCACTTTAATGTAATTTCAACATAGCTCCTAGTATGACTACTTGCACAAACTAAATACCATTAGATTGATGTTCTATTTACAGAAAAGGTTTTATTATTTAGCATTTCTGAAAACTGCTTGCCTGGTTCTCTTAGAGACCCACCAATCCAAACTAAAAATGTACTGTATCATTTCTCCTGATGTTACCACTACCAAGTTTCTCTCCACTAGTCCTGACATGCCTTGGTGTAGAGAACAGAACTAGAAGGGCCAGCCCATGTGACATTGCTCATGGCTAATATACCTCCAGGAGTTTAGGGATTATATTTTTTCTCTCCTGGAGCCAATCACACTTTTTGAACAGTGGTATGCAGAAACACATTGGGAACACTGTTAAATTCTTTATCCAAATGTCTTCATCCTTTCAAATGTTTCACAATAATGATTCCTGGCTCAATGCCATGTCCCCAAGAAGCAAATAATCTTTTTAAATCAAATTTAAAAGTCCTGTCTTCAGACTCTCCAACTTCTCCCCACTTCATCCTAGAAGAAGAGCTTCATTTGGCCTGCCACATGAAATGTTTTCCTGGCTCCAAATATTATGAACACTAAATTCATTTATATAATGAGCCATATGATGTGAATACTGCTAGAATAGTATGTGGGTCAGTGGGACAAAGCACAAATAGAATAATCAAAACCACAGTTAGTGTGGAATGCTCATTTGGGCTCGTTAAGGAGGCAGTGATGAGAGCTGTAGAGACTATTAGAGTAAATCATGCTGATTCTATCCTGATCCTATAAATGAGCTCTTGCATAGGGCAAAGGAGAATGATACGCCCCATTTACCTTAAATGCAAAGGATACACAGGGAAGCAAGAAAACAGGAAATTATTAGCAGAGAATTCTCATACCAAAGCTCCTTCTAGACCACTGGCAAAATACTGAAACTGTCTAAATGTCAGGTTCCTTTTCTGTAGAATGGAAATAAAACGAATTCTACTTCCCTCAAAGTGTTCTTCTGGAGATATCCATATAAGGCACTTACATAGTTGGTTTTTAGTAAGCAGTCAGATTAAAATCATTGTTGTTATTCAAGTCTTCATGAGTAGCCTATTCATAAGTTGGTATAGAAACCACTTCAGTTAGGGTGACCAACCATCTGGTTTGTTGGAGATTAAAAAGGTTTCCTGGGCATTGTACGGATGTGTTGGGCAAACCAAAAAGAGTTGGTCACCTTAACTCAGAAGTAATCACTCTACTATGGAAGTTACAGGCCTTTTTGCCAGTTAAAGTAGTATCTCTATGACTTGTATTCTTTGCACTACCTAGCAAAAAAAAAAAAAAAAAGGAGTTGGAAATGTAATTACTAATGAATACCTCTAGCTGGGAAGAAAAAGAAACTAACATATTCACAAAGTAGGCTTGAAAATTCCATGTAGGTAGAATCCCTTTTCAATGAAGAGGACTCTTAAGAAAGAGATAGTGACTGATATTTTTTCTCTACTTATTACAATTTTTCACAATTGTCCTTTTGTTTCATGTTACAGAGTGGTTGCTAAGACAATCCCTTCTGAATAGAAGCAGAAATACGATGCTGATGCGGCTGTGATTGCTCTGCCACTCAGCCATCTGCAGCATAAAATATTTCATGATTATCTTTGTCCTTTGGGTGGTCATAGGAGTAAAACAAAAAAAAATCAGCTGCTCTGGATTGTAAGGTGGGAGTGAGAAAAGGAAGTGCTGTGAAAGACATTTGTCTAAGGCTGATCTTTGAGGATACTAGGGGGCTTTGTTTTTTGTTTTGTTTTGGTTCTGTTTCATAATACTGTATATTATTGAAGCATCTGTTAGGATTGTGACATCTTCAAAAGGCAATTTCATGAAAAGATTTGGATATACAATATAAAGAACGTCCTTTTTTCTCTGTTCATCAGAATAAAAGGTTTCCTGGTTATTGTCTCTCCAGGCAGCCATCAGCTGCTGGAAAGGCCTTCAAATCCCCTACATTCATCCCTGATGTCACCTAAGATATAAACCACAACAGTTACCTCTTAAATGATTTGTGAACAGAACTCACAAAGCTGGAAAGAGATTGAGCTCCTTCTTGCAGATGGCCAAATGCCATTTTACATACCTAAACGTATCCTGTTGTCAGACACTGATGTGTTGAAGAAATTGAAAGTAACTCTTGTACAAAGAATTACCTTCCCAGATGGACATGTGACATTTTCGTTTAAAAATAGTAAGTAGCCTTGGCTGGTTTGGCTCAGTGATTAGAGCATCTGCCCTAGGACCCAAGGGTATGGGTTCGATTCCCTGTCAAGGGCATGTACCATGGTTGCAGGTTTACTCTCCACTCCCAGTCGGGGCACATGTAGGAAGCAACCAGTTGATGTGTCTCTCTCACATCGATGTTTCTCTCTCCTCTCCTCCTCCCTCCCTTTCACTCTTTAAAAATCAATGGAAAAAAATATCCTCGGGTGAGGATTAAAAAAGATTAGCAGATAGTAATAATTAAAATTATATGCTGACCATGTAGCAGATACTAGCCTAATTTCTTTTTATATATTATCTCATCGATTCCTCACAACTGCGTGGAAGATATTAGAAGCTTTTCCAGACAGATGAAGAAATTGAGGCTCATAAAGTAAAGGTAATTTGCCCAGGTTTTATTGATAGAAATTAGCAGACTCTGGCTTTGAACTCAAATATGACTGTTTCTAACACCACATCATACACATACATTACATTTTCCTGCTTAAAAGCATTTGTACTAGATACAATCAGACATGAATAAACATGAATAAAACGTTGTGTCCTCTATAAGAATAAAATATTTTAGAAAGGTAAAACATAGTCACAGAAAAAGACTTCTTTTTGGACAAAGAACTTAAACTTATTGAGCCTGAGTATCCTGGCTTATAAAATGGGAATACTAATTTCCAATGCATACGTTTGTTGTTAGGATATAATGAGAATGTATGTAAGTGTAAAAAGATGCTCAGTGCCCACAGCAGAGCTATTTGTGCCCTCCTGTCAGTTCATGCAGGTAGAGAGCTTCTTCCTGTCACTTCAGTAGATGCTCAAGCCTCTTGAGCTTTCTGGCTGTGCTGAGAAACACCCTCTGGAAAATTATCTTATGGAAAAGCTGGACTATGGCAGAGCAAAGACTCCAGGTGTTGAGTGAATGTACACCCCCAGAAAAAAGAAGATAGAGGAGTGATAAGTTGGTGAGGTTGTTGACACAAAAGGATCTCACTCACATGAAGACATGGCAGGCACTTGGCTGATGGCTACTCTGATCCTGAACTCTCCCATGCTGCCCCTGTCCTTCATCTTGGCCCCTTCTCCTTATCCCCTGGGCAAGGACCCTGACTCTAAAAAACTATTCCGTTTATGGCCCTAAGCACACAGATTACCTTCTCCCTGTCTTCTGCTTCCATCTTTCTCTGTCACCTGCCCAATCCCATTTACTCTCTACTTTCCCCTCTCTTTCCATTTACTTTCATATAATTGCCCTCAGTGGTCCACCAGAATGGCTTCAATAACTCTTTAAAACATGGGCTCAAATTGTGACTACCAGGAAATTAGTTCCCTTTTTCTCATATCCGACCATACATTCTAATGTCCTTTCCTTTTACCCTAGTCTACTCCATTTATCCATCAAGTATAAACCAAATGTCATCTATCTGAAAATTTTCCAAGTCTACAAAAGCAGGAAAAAATACCGTTTTCTCTACTCAGATCTAATAGACTTTTGAGTAAAATTTCATCAAAATACTTATTACTTTTTAATATAATTATTTGTTTATATGTTCTGGTCCTTAAGAGACTGAGTTCCTTAAGGAATAAACCATTTCACAATGTCAGAAGGGTCTGCAAGAAAAAAGCTAGAGGTTCTTCTTCTTTATTATGGCTTTCTGATTCCTACATGATTGGTCTCATCGAAAGGGTAGAAATGAAAGTAGGAAAGTTAAGAGTCCCAATTGAAAATTTTGTTTATGACTCTCTAGAAAGTAAAAATAAGCAACAGAAAAATAAATAGGTAAACAAATTATGATTGCCATTTATCCATTCTATAAAATATGACAGTATGGAGCTATTAAGTAGAATGATATAGATATAGATATATATAGAGAGAATGTTAAAAGTTACCTTACACCCGGCTGGTGTAGCTCAGTGGTTGAGCCTCAATCTATGAACCAGGAGTTCACGGTTCAATTCCAGATCAGGGCACATGCCTGGGTTGCAGACTCGATTCCCAGAAGGGAGCGTGCAGGAGGCAGCCAATCAGTGATTCTCTCTCATCATTGATGTTTCCGTCTCTCTCTCCCTTCTCTCTTCCTCTCTGAAATCAATAAAAATTTTTTTTAAAAGTTATCTTATATATTATTATTAAGTGGAAAAAGCAATCACAATAATTTTTGGCAATAATTTTTGATAATCCAAATAGGCACAAAGAGACAGGATAATAAAAACATTGGAATAACTCTCTATGAATGTAAATTAGTTATGGTATAAAAAGAATTTGAGGCATACAATGTATAAAGGTGCAATTTTGTGACATCAACAACTGAAAGGGTTTGGGTGGAGCTGTAGAAGAGTAGAGCTTTTGTACTGTTATTGAAGTTAAGCTTATATAATTTTCAAATTAAAGTGTTATAACATTATGATATTAAATGTAATACCCATTGTAACCACAAAGAGAATAGCTATAGTATATACACCAAAAAAATGAGAAAGAAATGTAAATGCTTTATTCCAAAAAGTCAACTAAACACAAAAGATAGCAATGCAGGAAATGGGCAACAAAAAAAGTTATAAGACATATGGAAAACAAAGAGAAAAATTGAAGAATTAAGTCCCTTCTTATCAGTAATTACTTTAAATATAAATGAATTTAACTCTCCAAACAAAAGTCAGGAATTGACAGAATAGACAAAAAAAAATCCAACTATATACCATCTACAAGACTCACCTAGATGCAAAGACACAAAAAAGTTGAAAGTGAAAGGATAGAAAGAGACATTGCATGCAAACAATAACCAAAAGAGAGTAGGAGGGGTTAAACTAATAACAGAGAAAATAAATTTTAAATCAGAAAAGGTTACAGAGATGTAGGAGGGCATTATATATTTTAAAAGTTTCAATATTAGCAATTGTAAAAAATTACCACCAAACCATCAAAATATACCAGAAAATTTGACAGAATTAAAGGGAGAAATGGACACTTTCAAAACAAGAGTTGAAGAGTTCAATACCCTACTCTCAATAATAGATGAAATGATAGACAGAAGAAAAAAAGGACCTGAACAACATAATAAACCAACTAGATCAGACACCTACAGAATACTCTATCCAATAACAACAGAATACACATTCTTCTCAAGAGCATCTGGAACATTCTCCATTACAAACCATATGTTAAGTCATAAATTAAGTCTCAATTGATTTTAAAAGACAGATATCATACAAAAACTCTTCTCTGACCACAGTGGGATGAAGTTAGAAATCAATAGCAAAAAGAAAAGTGGAAAATATACAAAACTGTAGAAATTAAACAGGGCACTCTATTTATTTAGGTTTATTTATTTATTTATTTTCATTAAATTTATTGGGGTAACATTAGTTAATCACATTATATTAAGTTCAGGTATGTAACTTTATAATACAACATATGTATATTCTACTGGGTGCTCACCACCCAAAGTCTAGTCTCCTATCACTAGATATTTGACTCCCATTACCCTCTTCATTCTCCCTTTATCACCCTTCCCCTCTGGTAACCATCATTCTGTTGTCTGTATCTATGAGCTTGTTTGACTTTTAAACAACCAATAGATCAAAGAAATCACAAAAGAAATTAAAACACAACATACTAAAACCTATGTAATGAAGTGAAAGTGATGCTAAGGAAAATTTATAGCTACAAAGAAATTAAAAGACAAGAAAAATTCCAAATTAACAACCTAACTTTACACTTAAGGAACTACAAAGAAGAATAGAAAAACAAAGCCCAAAGCTAGCCGAAGAAAGGAAATAACAATTAAAGCAGAAATAAATAAAATGAAGAATAGAAAAATAATAGAGAAAAATCAATAAAACCAAAAGTTGGTTCATTGAAAAGATCAATAAGCCTTTAGTTAGATGGATTAAGAAAAAAGAAGAAAAGATTCAGAATATTAAAATCAGAAATAAAAACCAGAAACACCAATCAGAAAGGATATATGCACCCATATGTTCATAGCAGCACAATTCACGATAGCTAAGATCTGGAAACAGCCTAAGTGCCCATCAGTAGATGAATGGATTAGAAAACTGTGGTATATCTACACGATGGAATACTATGCTGCTGTAAAAAAGAAGGAACTCTTACAATTTGCAACAGCATGGATGGAACTGGAGAGCATTATGCTAAGTGAAATAAGCCAGTCAATGAAGGAAAAATACCACATGATCTCACTCATTCATGGATAATAAGGACCATTATAAAGTTATGAACAATAATAGATACAGAGGCAGAGCTGCCTCAAACAGATTGTCAAACTGTAGTGGGAAGGCCGGGGAGGGATGGGGGGCAGGAGGGAGAGGGGTAAGAGATCATCCGAAGGACTTGTATGCATGCATATGAGCATAACCAATGGACATAGACACTGGGGGTAGGGGAGGCCAGGGGATTGTCAAGGGCGGGGGAAAAAAAGGAGACATATGTAATACTTTTTGTAATACTTTAAGCAATAAAACAATAAAAAAAAATCAGAAATACAAGTGAGGCCATTACTATTGATTCTGTGGAAATAAAAAGCATTATAAGAATGCAATAAACAATTGTACACCAACAAATTGGGTATCTATTTATATAAAAAGCCAGCGCCCGTAACGCCCATAATGACCTAATGACCACTCGACCATTCGCCATGAGGTGCATTGAACACCTCTCAGTCCCCTCCCCCCGGCCTGCAGGCTTTGATCGCAGCATGGTGAAAGGGGAACCACAGTAAACCAAGGTGAGTGGCGGAATGGCCAACCTCTTGGTCCCTCCCCCAGCCTGCAGTCTCTGGGGAACGGGAGCCATGCTGTGATCGGGGAATCTTGGTCTCACCCTCCAGGGAACCGGAGCCATGCTGCAATCGGACTGGACTCTTGGTCCCTCCCCCTGGCCCGCAGGCTCTGGGGAACTGGAGCCATACTGCAATCGGGAACCACAGTGAATGGTGAACTGGGGGGTGGCGGCGGGGTGGGACTGGAGACTAGCTAGTGGGCAGAAGATGGCCCTGATCTCAGGCTAGGCCTAGGGACCCTACCCACACACGATTTAATGTGCTGGGCTTCTAGTCTATATATAAAAGGCTAATATGCAAAGTGTCCCCTCAGGAGTATGACCGGGAGACTGGGAGTTCGATCACTCACTATAATGTGTGCTGACCACCAGTGGACGGCGCGGAATGAGGAGGGCCCTGTCTGGCAGCCAGAAGCCAGGGAAGGAAGGCCCTGGCTGGCAGCTGGTAGGCCCCGATCTGCCCTGATCACCGGCCAGGCCTAGAAACTCTACCCATGCATGAATTTCATGCACTGGGCCTCTAGTTTTAGAATAAATGGACAAATTTCTAGAAACACAAAACCTACAAGACTAAACCACAAAGAAACAGAAAATCTAAATAGATCTATAATTACTATGGAGATTGAATCAGAAAAAATATCTCACAACAAAGAAACGTCCTGGACCTGGTGGCTTTACTCATGAATTTTACCAAACACCTGAAGAAGAACTAACACCAATCCTTCTCAAATTTAAAAAAGATATATTAAGAAGGAACACATACTAACTCATTTTTTGAGCCACCATTTCTCTGCAATCAAAGACAAACAAATATACTACAAGAAAAGAAAACTACAGAATAACATCTCTAATAAACATTGATGTAAAAATCCTTAAAAAAAATACTAGAAAACTGAATTCATCAGCATATTAAAAGTATTATTCATCATGATCAAGTGACAGTCATACCTAGACTGCAAGGACAGTTCAACATACAAAATTTGATCAATGTCATATACCACATTAACATGATGAAGGAAAAAAAGCCACATGATCATCTCAAATGATATAGAAAAAACATTTGACAAACTTCAACACCATTTCATGATTAAAACACCCAACAAACTAGGAATAAAGAGAAACTACCTCAACGAATATCATACTCAATGGCGAGAGACTGAAAGCTTTTTTTTTTTTAATATATTTTATTGTTTTTTTCACAGAGAGGAAGGGAGAGGGATAGAGAGTTAGAAACATCGATGAGAGAGAAACATCGATCAGCTGCCTCCTGCACACCCCCTACTGTGGATGTGCCCGCAACCAAGGTACATGCCCTTGACTGGAATCGAACCTGGGACCCTTGAGTCCACAGGCCGATGCTCCATCCACTGAGCCAAACTGGTGAGGGCTGAAAGATTTTCTTATAAGATCAGAAACAAGGCAAGGATGACCATTTTTGCCACTTCTTTTCAACATAGTACTGGAAGTTCTATCCAGAGTAGTAAGACAAGAAAAAGAAATAAAAAGCATCTAACATCTAAAGGAAAAAGTAAAATTATCTCTGTTTGCAGATATGACCTTATATGGAAAACATCCTAAATATTCCTTAAAAAAATAAAATTGTTGGAACAATAATGAATTCAGCAAAGTAACAGAACCAAAAGTCAATACACAAAAAATCAGTTGCATTTTTGTGCACTACAATGAATAATCCAAAAAGAAAATTAAGAAATCAATTCTATTACAAATAGTACTAAAAAGAATACTTAGAAATTAACTCAACCAAGGAGGTAAAAGACTTGCAAATAAAAACTACAAAGTACTGCTGAAATAAATTAAAGAAAACATAAATAAATGGAAATATATCCAATGTTCATGGATTGGAAGACTCAATATTGTTAAGATGTTAGTGCTACCCAAAACTATCTACCAATTCAATGCAATCCTTATCAAAATCCCAATAAAGTTTTTTTTCCAGAGGTAGAATAACGTGTCTTAAAATTCATATGGAATCTCAAGAGACCTTGAATAGTCAAGCAATCTTGAAGAACACCAAATCTGAAAAAATTACATTTTCTTATTTCAAACTTTTTACAAAGCTATAGTAATTAAAGCAGTATGGTACTAAAATAATAATGGATATAGAGACAATGGAATAAAATAGAAAGCCCAGAAATAAGCTCTCAGATTTAAGGGAAAATGATTTTTGACAAGAATGTCAAATCAATTCAATGGGAAAAGGACAATCTTTTCAACAAATGCTTCTGGGAACACAGGATATCCACATGCAAAAGAATGAAGCTGATTCCTTACTTAACACCATATAAAAAAATTAACTCAAAACTGATAAAATACCTAAATTTAAAACCCAAAGCTATAAAATTCTTAGAGGAAAACAATAATGCAAAATTGTCATGGAAAATTTAAAATCTAAAGCTATAAAACTCTTAGAAGAAAACATAATGAAAACCAATAATACATATTTTATTTTAAGCATGGCAGATCTCTTTATGGAAATCCTTCTTCACTGTTAGCAGCTGAACACTAGGTAGAGGGAAAGATCCATGATTTCCCATGGCTAGTGGCTGTCTCTGTAAGTAGAGAATCTGATAGTTTTGAAATGGGGAAAGCAATAATACACAAGGGTACTTATCACCTAAAAGGAAAGAGGGAAGGATGCACACTCAGGGTGCTGGTAAGAACCTGAAAACTGACTGTTCAAGGCAAATTCTGGCAGCCATCAGCAATGTCAATGGCCTTCCCCATGTTGCAAAGAAGTGCTGTGGTTGGTGTTCTACACATGGTTGTTAAAGCTTCCAGTTGTTTTCAGGTGTTTTTTTCCTATAACCCTTTTTAGCAGTGGCGATCCAGAAGTGACTAATTAGACAACATGATAATAACAGTTTACATGTGTCATTCATCAAGCACTAGACTAAAAACTTACATTTCATTATATTGTTTTATTTTTATGGTAGATAAAAGAGGTAGAGAGTATTGTTGCTTCCCTTTGCAAAGATGAGGAAATTGAGGTTAACAGATATTAAGTAATTTGCTCTGTTCATAAAACTATTCAGAGGCTGAACTTGAACATGAAATCCAACATGTTTGACTCCAAAACCTGTGCTCTTGACCTCTGTTCTTTTTTAAAAAATATATTTTATTGATTTTTTACAGAGAGGAAGGGAGAGGGACAGAGAGTTAGAAACATCGATGAGAGAGAAACATCGATCAGCTGCCTTCTGCACACTCCCCACTGGGTATGTGCCCGCAACCAAGGTACATGCCATTGACCAGAATTGAACCCGGGACCCTTGAGTCCGCAGGCCGACACTCTATCCATTGAGCCAAACTGGTCAGGGCTTAACCTCTGTTCTTTACTGCTAGACTATTCATAAAATAAGGTAAAAGCAACTAAGAATGCAAAAGAATCATACAGCAAGTACTGGAGTGTTTATTAAACAATAATCTGTACTTACTTTGTGCTTAATCATAATAAAGACAGGTATTAAGTAAATAAAAATGGTCCCTTTGAAATTACAAGGCAATATGGTCTAAAATAACTTCAAAATTTAACAGTATTTTTAAAAATCAAAATGAACATTCTAATAGGGTTATCTTATGAGGCAATTTTGGCTGGCAACGTAGGCATTGCTCTTATTTTTCCTCAGATATTGGGAACGTGTATTTCATCATCAATAGCTACACAGGATATATGGCAAAAAGATTTGGATGATTCATTAAATGCAAAGCTTTGGCAGCACATATGGGGAAGTGTTTATAAAGCAGTTTGGGAAACAAGACTGCAACAAATTCAGGTTAATATTCTTCCCAGAACCTGCTGGTCTCCATCCAGATGGGGTTATAGACAGATACTTCACTTTAGAAATGCTGAAAATGCAGAGCTGTTATTCTTTGTTACCTCAGTTTGGTTCTGTTATTTACTTAAAGCAGTAAGCCTAATTCCTTTTTATCAACAGTAGGTCTTTGGGTGGGTAATACTAGAACATAGCACATTATCAACAAAATAATAATACATATTTTATTTGAAACTCTACAACCAATATTTTGAACAGGGAATAAACAGTGCCCATGCTCAGCCCATTAAGAAAATTGCCAGGACAGGATTACTGACTGAAGAGGTATTAGGTGGAGTTTAAATCGTTTTTATAGGGCAGAGCCTGGACTCCTCACTGGTTCTTGACCAATAACTTTTGCCAAAGAATCAATTTTACTTCATGTCTTGCTTCCAAATTTTACCTCATGTCATATGGGAGATTGTTATTATTTAAATTGTAAAAGCTACTCCAAGTTTTCCAGGAGCTCCTTGTCACCCTCTTTATAGAAGAACCAGCTGAATGATGGTCAAATTTTAATGGTGAAAAAAAGAAAAGGAAAAAAACACACACACACATTGTTTCTCTAGGTCATTGGGGTAAAGAGAATTTGGGGACAACGAGGAATCTCTGGATCTAGCAGGCAGACCAGTTCTGCTTAACCTTGTTAACTCCTCTTAGTTTGCCCTCTGACCCAGGCTGGCCCAAATCAGTTCCAGCCAAGTCTGAGGACTGTTAGGTGATGCCTCCTTCAGTCAGCAACCAGCAGGAGCACTGGCGACCAGCCACACCAGCTTACTTTGGCAGTGATGAAGGATCTGCTCATGGGACTAAGCATCACTCACAAAGTTTCTGGAAGGGAGAGAGGTTTCTTCTGGCCGCCCAAGGTGGCTGCCGTGGAAGGTAGAGGACATTTCTGGGAAAGCCGTTTGCCCCACTGCCCTTCTAGAATTGGAGGCTACTCTGGTTCCAGTCTCGTAGGATTGTGGTCAGAAACCAACATTGCTGTTATCAAGTAAGCTATGCATGTGCAGAGGGCTACCTTCCATCAACTTCCTGGGAAGGAATCTGTCCCTGTGAGTCATATACAATCAAGAACAATAAAGAGATGGATCTAAATGCAAAGGAGGCACCAAGGACATAGAATCTTGGAAAGGCAACTTCAAAGTCACCCACCTAGTTATTGAGTTCTTCTTAGCTGGGGCCAACCTTTGTGCTAAAGTGCTATGTATCAATTATTTAACTAAAGCCTTACAATAACCCTAAAATACAGGAATTATGAGCCCCATTTGACAGCCCCATTGGTCATGCTTTAAAAGTTTGCAAGCTTTTGAAAAACAGCTTGACCCAAATCTGGCTGATGAGATTGCTCCTCTGTTAACCAAAATTCTGTTTGCTGGAGTCCCTCACAGACATCTCAGGATTTCCAGGAGCACAGTTCCTGTGTGAGCCAGCTGGCCCCAGAGGCGGCCAACATTCTTTGGGCTGCACACCCGTGATGGGAAGCTGGAGTCCAGCCCTCTGCACAGCTGGCTTATGAGCAAACCTCTATTTTCCCCCTGGAACTCCTTCTGTCTGCAGGTTTATGATGTTCAGGCTTTTTGTTAAATCTGGCTGGACTGTAAATGAGAATAATACTTTGCACTTCCAAAAGGCCTGTTATCTAAAAGTTTTAAAGGATTTTACAAATTATGTCAACAAACCACCATCTCCCGCTAGTACAGACATTTAACCATTTTATAAAACAGTAATCAGCCATGCAGATTTAGTCATTTGTGTGAGGGTTTCCGTAATCAATCAATTAACAAATAGAGCATTGATGGCCTTTTACTGAGGGAGTTGATGGCAGAACCACTTATTTCTGGACCTTATCCAAGCTTTGACAAAGCAATGTTTCCCTTGCTTACCACATCAAAATCTGTGACTCTTTTGTGGTACTATCTAAGCTCTATCCGCTTTTCATGCTGATTAAATAACTTGCACTGGGAGCAGGGAAGAAAGCAATAGCTGTACACTAACCTCCCATTCTTATTGTTGAATGAAAATGAATATGTTAGTCTAATTTTATATTCACATGGGTCAGTGATCTCTACATGAAAACTTGGTCTTCACAACTGACTCCCAGAGTGTTAGGAAACAGACCTTGAAGCTGAACTGCCTGAGTTTAAATCTCAACTCCATCATGTACCATCTTTGTGTCTTGGACAAGTTACTCAACGTCTCTATGCCTCAGTTTCCCATTCCATAACTGGGGGAAATAAAAAAATTCCTACCTCACAGGTTTGTTGTTGAGGACCAAATGAGTTAATGTATAAAAATTGCTTAGAACAGCACTGGCATATAGCAAGCTCTATACTCTTATAATAATGAATACTAATGTCATAAATCTATATATGAAGTAAACCATCCTTTACCTTCAGTACTCTCGGTTCCCTTTCCACATGGTTCCAAGAAAGCATTTTATTTCCATGTGGGTACTCTCATTTACAACTGAACCATGGGAGAAAAATCACTCATTCAAGTGAATAAATGCATACTCTTATGTTATCTGTATAGATTATCCTCAAAATCAAGATGTGAATTTACCTTCTGCAGAAAATGTTGTGATTCACCATAGTTTAATATTCAATTTAAATAAATTTATTAATCTTCATTTGATCTTGATAAATCATTCCTCATTTCCCATGTTTCTTTTTCCTGTTAAAATACCTTTTCCAATTTTCCAGACATCTCTTCCTTATATTTTCACAATTTTAAAGCAGCATTTCATTTTCTCTTCTCAGAGCTCACCACTTTATGTTACCATCAACACTGCATTCTCTCTTGATTCATCACAGCCTCAGATTCAATCATCTTTCTCCCTTTTCTTATCTGGCCTCACAACCCCACTTCCTTTCCCCTTCATATTGTCTGGCTCCTTTCCACTGGATTCCAGTCCTTCTTTGTTTCTTTACCAGGAACTTTCTCCCCAAAGAACTTTGACATAAATCCCTAAAATGTAATTTCTGTTAGTGGTGATTCTACACATCCCCCCATCTCATAAGCCCCTGAGGAAAAAATGCCCTCATCTTGGCTTCTATTGGATGTGTAACACTCTGAGACCATCTCAGGGAAAATTGACATTTTAAGAACAATCCAACCAATAGCATAGCTCTTCTACTATCCTAAATACAGCCCTGGGAATACTTCCATTTGGATCATATAAATCCCAATCTTTAATGAGGAGTTTCCTTACTCATTTCAAATAGACACAGACATGTACAGTAAATTCCTCAGAATAAATGTGACTGACAGATAAATAGTACCCAAGAGGATGAACAAAAAAAAAACCCATGGCCTCGACATATTCAGGCCAACTTTTTCTGAAAAGTTCTAGAGCCATCAATGGGTCAGCACGGTTAGCATAGCAGGCTGCCAGAGAACCAGATGTTGCTATTGGAAATACATCAGCAACACCTCGTGCACACAGCCATGGGTCTACAGAGGAGAGACTAGATGGCAAATAAACTTTTACCCCTTTATTATACTCATTCAAATGGCAGTTGCTGGAAAATATTGTCATGCTGGGCTCTTTTTTCTCTTTAAAGTACCTGCATTCAACAATGAAGATTATAAATAAAGAGATGTTAAATTCTTGATAAAGTCAGAGAGAAAGAGACTGAGGCAGAAAGAGCCCAACTTTCACTATGTAAGGAGCATGCTTTTAGTTCCCTCATAGAATGAAATACATCGTGTTCCATATTTGAGTTCAGTAACGATGCAGAGCCAATGCAGCTTTAGTCTCCATTGGGAACATTTTCCTTGGCATCAGTCTGCACATTTTGGATTAAACACTGTTCTCTCTGAACTGACAAAGAACTTAGGTAATGTCTTTTTTGTAAGAACTTTACAAATATATTGGCAATGAAGCTAATCACACTTCAAAAGTTCTCTTTTCTATAGTTATCACAAAACAATCAACATTATAACAAAACTGGAAAGAACACCTTTGTGTTAAGGTTTCCTTTACCCACTGTTAAGGTATATCCATCTGTTGAAACCATTTACTGGTACTTGGAAATACAAACGAGCATTTTATAACATTTATTTAAGAAAGATGATGTGTCTGACTCATAACACAAAGAGATCTGTCTCAAAGAGAAACTGCGCTGTGAAATTAGGTACTGGGACAGCATCAATAGCAGTGAATTTCCCTTATTCATGGCAGTGTCTCTTTTCACCTTCATCAATTTGCCACCATATTAGATCTCTTCTTTCTATCATTTTGGGATAGAAATCACTATAGATAACTGGAAGTGTCACCGAAAAGGAACATTCTCCTCAGCACCATCCCTACCACCCTCATGTTAATTGTGACCACTATCACTACCCGCAGCACCCTTACTACAACTGTCTCTACCATCATCACTACGAGGCAACACACATCACCACCACCACACATCACTACCATTATTACCACCAGCACCAACATCACTATCACCACCTACACCTTCACCACCATCATCACCACTACCACACACCACTACCAATATCACCACCAGCACCACCCTCACTATCACCACCTACACCTTCACCACCATCATCACCACCACTACCTCACACCACTACCAATATCACCACCAGCACCATCCTCACTATCATCACCTAAACCTTCACCACCACCACCACCACACATCACTACCATTATTACAACCAGCAGCATCCTTACTATCACCACCTACAACTTCACCACCACCACCACTCCTGCTACTACCAATATCCTCTAAAGTCTATACCATCATTACCATCACTACCCTCATATCAGCACTGTCACCACTACCACCACAACTTCTACCCTTCCTACCACCATTACTTCCAAACATTTTTCAGGACTTTTTCTCCTTTTCATTTTATATAGATATGTAATGTGCTTCTTCTTCTTCTTCTTTTTTTGTGTGTAATGTGCTTCTAATGCCTAATTCCAATTCTATTTTCTATAACAACCCATCCCTGCCAGAAATGACTATGACTTTCTATATTGCCCTTAGTTGTTTTGTGTTAGTGTTATGATATTACAAGCTCTTGGATATTTTTTCTTCACATATTTTTTCTCTTATCATCCCTTCAGAGCATGAGTTCTTTGTTCACAATACGCACTCTACAAGAAGGTGATAAAAATTAAATGACTGAAATAGAAAAAAAAGCCTATGTTTCTCTTCCATTTTCTATCCCCTGTTAGAATGTCTAAAAGCAATAAAATGATGAGGCTTTTGGCAATCAGAGGAAAACTAGGGATAGGATTATACAAACACTAGGACTTTATCCATCAAATAACCAAGGCTAGGTTGTATTTATTTATATAACTTCTGACTCCCCTACTATTGAATTCTGTGGATCTCTAGCTGAAAAGAAATCTGAAAAATGACATCCACCCTCCAATAAAAAACCGGCAGGGGTAATGCAAACTGATAGCAACAAATTCTAGGTCAGGCTCTAGCCACTTGCCCCAGCAGAGATTTCCTCAGAGGAAGGACAACTATAGAATTATCACAGTTCATGTTTACTCATACAGCATGTACCAGAAGACTCTGGGACAAATTAAGAGGTTATTAGGAATGTTACAGAGTTGTTTTTCCCAGGGAACCTCTGACTCACTCTATCTATCTATCTATCTATCTATCTATCTATCTATCTATCATCTATTTTCATAAAACCTTTTCTTTGCATGTAATTTACATGAAAGGGAAAAAAATTTGATGACTTCTGAAGTCCCTGCTACCCTGCTGCAACTCTAGGATTTTCTATCCTTTGTGAACAGGATCTGTTTCTACAAATCCCTTGAAATATGAATCACAACTTTAGTTGCAGAAAAGAAACATTCCTGAAAGTCCTTTATCTCAGCCATGGCCTCAAGGCTGCCCTTGCAACGTTTCTGAAATCTAATGGGATTATGGGGGCAAGATGGAGAGACTGTCAGCATCTCTCACATGAGATAATAGCAATAATTCTAAAAATGCTTTTGTCTTGTTGCAGCAACTGTCATCAGAGAGGCTCACGTTTTCTCAAAGCAGCAGCATCTTTACAGACATGACTCACTCCAAAGAGCAGGAGTGTTAGGCAGAGGGGAAAGTTTATATGCTGCAGCCCGAACAGCTTAATCACCGAGGACGGAGAGTTTGATGGTCGCCTGGTTTCAGGGATTAAGGAGGAGGTTATTTGTCCCACTGCCAACTTTTTCCTAATAAACTTCTCCAAATGGGGTTCATCTATTCATTACCTGTTCAAACTGTTAGAGATTAATTTCATAGCCTATGCAATCAGAAAAGAAGTCTTGCGATGTGATTCTTGGTTAATGTTGTGCCAGAAACATCAGGATCTAATGAATGGAGCCCTGGCCTGAAACCTAGCTGATCCAATTCTTTTGTCAAGTCCAACGGTGACTGACTCAATCACTATTCTTGTGAAATGGGCACAGCGATGAGTGCTTTAGACCCTCGAATAAGTAAACTGCTCTGACCTGAAATTCCTTATCTCCAAAATGGCGGGATTTCTTATGTTATTAGAAGCTATAATCTCCTCAGAGACCAATTTCTTAGAGGTAGGGAAGGAAAAAAACCTGTGAGTTAAATCATCTTGTCCATGCCACAGTGTAGTGAAGGCATAATTAGCCTTTTGCTTACACATAACTCTTTTATTCAACAAGTATTGATTGAGTTTCTACAATGTGCCTCACACTGTGCTAAGTACCAGGTATACAGTGGTGATCAAGCACAGATATATTTACTTGCCTTGTGAAACCTATAATCTATTGTGGGAGGCATATATTAAAGTAACCACACAAATAAATGTATTGTTACAACTTTAACAACTACAAGAAAGAAGGAAAACATGATACCAAGTGGGATTTGGCTACTCCTCCTCTCTCACATACTCAGGCCAAATGTGATACTGGTGCTGACTGAAGTGAAAGGGAATGGGAGAAAGAGAAAGGAATGGGAGAGTTTGCCCTGGTTCATAGTGGGTTAGACCAGGGGTCCTCAAACTACGGCCCGCGGGCCACATGCAAATACAAATATTGTATTTGTTCCCGTTTTGTTTTGTTTTGTTTTGTTTTTTACTTCAAAATAAGATATGTGCAGTGTGCATATAGTTTTTTTTTAAAACTATAGTCCGGCCCTCCAACGGTCTGAGGGACAGTGAACTGGCCCCTGTTTAAAAAGTTTGAGGACCCCTGGGTTAGACAGTCAAACTCTGGCCATTGCTGTGCTTCATATACAGAGGCACAAAATCTAAACTACAACACAAGAACTATTAACTCCATGTTAGCAGACTTCTCAGAAAAGAGGTGGTCATGCGTCATCACTAGGTAGCATCACATAACCACAAAAAGTTGTCTCTGTGTCTCGCATACCACTTGTGTAGGTAGGACTAAAGCCCTATGAGTCTAGAACCAATGGCAATCTGAGTTCAAACAACAAAGTTAGTTGCTGTTTGTCCTATGCTCTGTGTGATTTGAAGTGGGTTAGAACACATAAAAAATAGCACTTCCTTTCCTAGAATTATCATTATTCAAAATCTTATTTCTCGGTTTTCTTTGTAGTTCTATACTATCTGCAGATGGAACACTGATGATTTTTGTTAAAAATTATGGTTTTCCATCCTAGCCAGTTTGGCTCAGTGGACAGAGCATCGGCCTGCAGACCAAAGGGTTCCACGTTCGATTCCAGGCAAGGGCATGTACCTTGGTTGCAGGCTTCTCCCTGGCCCAGGCCCTGGTCAAGGCTCATGCAGGAGGCAACCAATCAATGTGTTTCTCTCACATTGATGTTTCTCTCTGTCTTTCTCTCTCTCTTCCACTTTCCCTAAAAATCAATGGAAACATATCCTCAGGTGAGGATTAACAAACAAACAAAATTATGGTTTTCCTACTTTATCAATACCCTATAACATATACAACAAATAGTCATTGAGCTGAAATGAAGAAATCAGAGTCCATTAAACCATCAATATGCTTGCCCCTCTGCCAACTGGTATATGTAAACATGCCTAGGGGCATCACCATTTGCTCTAGATCATTCATATCACTGAAAATTGGTTCCCTAAATTTTGAAAAAGTTTTATTTGGTTCATAATCCCACATATTATTTTTCTGGACTTTATACACCCACTTCCCTGTTCTCTCCCCTACCATCTGCCCTCCAAAAGACCAATGACTTGTCCGTCAATCCACAGAGGGACAGAAATTCAAAAAGAGAACACTAGTGACTTTTTTGTCCTTATTTCTGAGGATGTGGAGTAATACCGGAACAGGAGCGGAAAGTTCTGCCTATCACCCTGACCTCCATATTGCCTCTAACTCAAATTTCTTTGTTCTTTCCCCCATTTAATAGTCTGGCTTAATTCCTACCCAGTCCCAACTCCCTCCATGCATGCTAGTCCACCTCTTTTGGCATGATTTCTAGCTATGCCTGCGATATCTAGCTCTGCTGCCCCTTGCTGAAGGCTTCCTCTGCTTCCCCGGTGCCCGCAGGCAGCTCCTTCACCCTCGCCACAGTCCTGCCTTCTCTCTCCCTCCCACCCTCCCTCCCTTCCTTTACCAATGCCAGGACTTCAATCCACAGCAGTTTAACATTTTCATACTTCAGAGATTCAGAAGGTGTTTCTACTCTCTCATTTCATAATTTTTCTGCCCTTTAAAAAGTTACATTATTTATGGAACATATTATTACAATATTAAAACTGGAAAAGATACAAAATAGAACTGTAAAAATAACCCAAAATTCTACCATTGAGGATAAAGCATGGTTTAGCATATTCTTCAGACATCTCCTCTCTCTCTCTCTCTCCCTGTATAAATGCTCACATGATTTATAATAATTTCACTGGATAGAGCAGGCAGGACAGGATAACTGGTAATCTACATGCTTTACTGTTTGCAAGGCAGTTGATCAAGATCTCCAGCCACCTGATAAATGGCTGTACAGACTTCTAGTGTATGTGTGTGTAATTATTGAAGGGTCTTAGGACTGTTTGGGACTCTTCATTATAGCCATTCAGGAAATTGTGAAGGGTAGGAGTGATGCTTGGTGAATCATTTTGGGTTCCCTTTTCTTTAGTAAACCCTTTGTATTCAAAAGATGCACACTTGCTCATCTGGTTTTCCATCAGAATGGAACCTGTGGAAGGCAGAATCATCTCCTTATGAAGATGTCCATGTCCTAATCCCAGACCTGTGAATATGTTACCTTATGTGGCAAAGGGACTTTGCAGATGTGATTATGGTAAGGATCTTGAGATAGAGAGTATAAAAGGTACATTTTAATGTTTAATTATATTATAGGATGTCTTCATCTCATGTGCTATATTATCTGTGTAGACCCCATATAATAATAAAAAATATGCTTATAAAGTAAAGCAAAGGGAGGCAGGGAAGTTAAAGTCAGAGAAGAAAATGTGATGGTGTGATGACAGAAGCAGAGATCAGAGAGACAGATTTGGAGATGCTGGTTTGGAAGGTGGAGGAAGGGACCATGAACTGAATATTATAAACAGCCTCTAGAAGCTAGAAAAGCGAGGAAACAGATTCTCCTCTAGAACCTCCATTACAAAACATTCTGCCAACACTTCGATCTCCAGAATCATAAGATAATAAATTTGTGTTGTTTTAAGACAATTTCTGGTAAACTGTTACAGTAGCAACAGGAAACTAATACAGAGCCAGTCTCCATTTCCCCCTTAAGGCTCCCCTAAGGAAGTCAGGGAAACCATTGTCACTCATTATGGGGACTCTTGTCCACATGTAAGGAATTTGATCATGAACCTGAAATTCTCCCTCCCAAACAGTCTCTTGGAGTTCTACACATCATTAACATAAGAACAATCTTCACTTTGGGAACATGTAATCTTCGAGAGGTCAGTGAGGAAGGGAGAGAGTACCAGAGTACCTCCGTTATGTCAGGTGAAGTTAACAGATCAGCCTGTGACAGATGTCACATCCCAGCTACACTTAGATACAGGCAGTGTTCGTGGGGCCTCAGCTTTGCCTTCCCCACAGACAGTAGGAAAAATAATCCCAAACAGTGATTATGTCTGAACATTATAGTTCTCTTCAAAACCTTGGTACAAATTAAAAACTTTTCAGTGTTGGACAGCACAGATGTCTTTTTTGATAGGGTAACAAGAGTCAAAGTTTCAAACATTCAAAAGAGCAAAATGAATTAGCAATACTGGGCAAGCACTGGAGCATATCACTACAGCTGTATGGCTGTATAATCTGCTTTCTAAAAAATGAGGCAAAACAATCACTCACCCTGTGAGAACTGCAATCCACTGCATAGATGAGGATCACAATGAACCATTGCATCACATCAGTTTTTAGGTTCTTTGGTTGCAAGCAACTGATACAGATGCTGGCTAATTTAAGAAAACAGAGGTTTTATTGCAAGAGTATGAAGTAGCTCTTAGAATCCACAGGGAGCTGAAGATCAAGGCTTGGAAAGGTCAGCAACCAGAGCAGTTCTGGGGACTGAAGTAGCAGAAAATCATTAGGGCACTGCCTTTGGGATTAAACACTATAAAATTTAAGTCTGTGGGAGGAGTCATGTGTCCAGCCCTTAGAAATGCTGGAGGGGAAAATAACTAACAATCCCCCAAACATGGCTCCCAAAGAAGGAAAATTATTTAATAATAATAATAATAATAATAATAACAATAGCAAATAATTCTATAGTGTATTACTATGGTCAGGAACCATCTTTGACCTTTTTCCAGATGTTGGGTTACTTAATGCTCAGAGACCCTGTGAGGCTGGTTGACTCTGTTATTGCTACCATTTTGCTTAGGGGGAAACTGAGTTACTAGGAAGCAAAGTACCTCAATCAAGGTCACAGTGCTGATAGAATCACACCAGGATTTCAGCACAGTCAGTCTGATTGTAGAGATGAATACTTAACCACTATACCATGAGGCCTCTCTGTGAGTCTCCCCAGACAAATATGGGGTACTGGTATCAGAAGAATGTAGAATGACTGTGGGTGCCAAAAACCACAGTTGGAACCAAACTACCATTAGCATTTATTGGTAGTTAAATTACTATGTGTCATAAAGTAAAACATAAGAAGTTAAATATAAAGAGAAGGAGCCCCTACCCTTGCACAGACAAACATCCTATATAATAAAAGAGAAACATGTAAATCAACCATCCCTCCACTATGCTCACCAGCCAATCAGGAGTGAGTATGCAAATTAACCCAACAAAGATGGCGGGTTAATTTGCATACACAGGCGCTGGGCGGAGAGCAGAGCGGGAGAGCCGGTGGAGAGTGGAGCGGTTTGGGGAAATTGGCTCCCTAAGTTGCCAGACAGAGAGCAGAGAGGGAGAGCTGGCAGCTTGGAGGACTTAGCAGAGTGGGAGGCCATGGGACAGAGACAAGGCAGGAAGGGAAAACCAAGATTGCAGGGAGAACCAGGAATTCTGGGAATAGTAGTTTTGGTGGCAGCCTCAGGACCGGAAGCGGAAGCCCAGAGTGCGGGGAGCACCAGGAATGCTAAGAATCATAGTTCTGGTGGCAGATGGATCTCCTAGACACTAGAGCAAAGTGAGTCTGGAGCAAGTTACTGTTGCGGTGGGGTATGGAGGGAAAGCAAAGGTGAGAGACATAAGTAAAATCAGAGTGTCTAGGAAAAATTAAAGGGAAGATATCCCAAAACTTCCAGGAAATCTCCACCAATGAAGCAAAGAAAAAAAAATGCTTCTATTATTCTGTGAGCAAAAATCAAACTGAGTTGGGGTCTCAGACAATTTGCTCATATGATGCAAAGACAGACAGAAACTCCCGGATTGGAGAGGGCTCCCCTGAGGGATCCCAGATTGGAGAGGGTGCAGGTCGGGCTGAGGGACACCCACACCCCCCAGTGCATGAATGTCGTGCACCGGGCCTCTAGTATTATAATAAAAAGCTATATAGTCAAATATGCGCTCCATGAGGACAGACGTCTTCAACACTAACTATATCTCAGTATCTAGAACAATGGCCTAGTGTCTGGCACATAGTTAGGTACTCAATAAATATTTGTTGGATAAATGAATACAACAAATGCATCTAAAATATATTTAAATAATTAAAAAAACCAAATTCAAATATGAAAACTAGCTGTGGGCGAGATGCTAAGTCAAGATATGAGGAAACAGAAGATCTCTAGTAAACTTTCTGAAGTAGGAAGCTTTGGCCATTGGATATTAGAGTTTATAATAACAACTAGTAGACAGGTAGTAGGGAGGGAAAATATAGCAATCTTCACTACTAGATCACTTGGAGGGCTTTTCTGATTCAAATGAAAGGGATTATTACTTTCACAATTCTTTAAAGAGAGTTGGGAAGGATCTGTAAATAAATGTTCAGTAGTGTTTTGAATGTGATTATAGAACCTAAAGAGATCTCTAAATATGGGCATTTTGATGATAAAAGAGAAGGAGATAGAGAGTATAAAAGTTACATTTTAATAATTATATAAGGTGTGGGAGAGAGGAGTACTATTTTCCTTTATATAATTGGAGATAGAACTGAGTATTTCTGATTTTTATTGAAATAAAAACCACGATGCCCTGGCCAATGTGGATCAGTTGGCTAGAGCACTGTTCCATGCACTGAAGGGTCACGGGTTCGATCTCCAGCCAGGGCGCATGTGGGAGGCAACCGGTGGATGTTTCTCTCTTACATCAATGTTTCTCTCTCTCTCTCCATCTCCCTTCCTTTCTTTATAAAATCAATAATAAATAAATTAAAAACTCTACAAAAAACTCCTAGAGAAATCATGTCCTTTTATTTCTTTTGGGGGGTGTAGGGCTAACATTTAGCCAGTGTGCATGTCAGAGACATTTATGCCATCCCAGCCATTCAAGGCCTGTGTCTATCCCAAATTGTAGGTGCCTATTTAGCACCACTTGTCATATATTTTTGAAGAAACTCCCTGGGGATATTCAACATAGGAAAGGCGATGTGGCTGAAATCATAGTAGAGGTGCTTTTCAGGAAGAGGATACTGATTTATGGATAGGAAGCAAAGAATTGAAATAAACATATGCTTCCTTAGGTAACAGTTTTCTTCAAGGGCAAGTACTAAAACTCATTTCATTTAATTTTCATAGATCATTGGAAAGAAAAATTCCCAGGCATAATCTTTATAATTATGAACACCTACATTTGATAAGTAGATAGTAGACAGACTAATTAGTTAAAACAGAAGTAGTCTTAGGAACCTTTATAAGCAAAGAGTCAAGCAAGAGATATTCTCTATCAGTCACAACCCAGAAAAAGGATCTGAAACTGCTGTGGAAATATTCTGAGAACATGTGGGAAACATGCAGACATGTACTCCACATAATTAAAAATAGGAGAGATAGGGCAATAATTCTAGGAAGAACAAAATGGTTTGGATGACTAAATCTGAAAAAGCAAAAGCTGAGAGAGAACATGGTGAAAAGCTACCAATTTTTCTGTAGAACTGGAGGAAAAAGACACCCAGAGGATTATTTACTACAAAATTACGAAAAGAAGGAGGCATGTTTGGCATGAATGAGATAAATATGAATCTAATTTTAAAAGCTTTTCTTTCTACAGCTTTTATGAGTGTATGAAATTCACTCTATTATGGGGTCTGTTGAGGGCAAGGACTAGTCTCTCTCATTGCTATGCTTTCATTTCCCACTATAGAACCTAGAAGTAGCAGATGCTCATTAAACACTTTTTAGGTAGATAAATGAGTAGATAAATCAAATAATTATGAGTATTCATTATTTTGGTCTCCTCTTGCTTCCCCAGTACAATCTACCTCTTATATTCCCAGCCATTCATACACTAACCTGAGACTTCTAAAATAACTGCTAAGCAATGTGATCCCTCAAACCAGGTTTAGTGGCCACAATAGTGTTTATGGATAAAGACTGGACTTTCCTTACATTCATGACAGAGACCATCTGGCTCGCAAAGTCTAAGATATTGATTATCTGGATCTTTTCAGAAAAAGTTTGTCAACCCCCTTTTGAAATTACTGACCTCTGCCACTGTAGCATGAAAGCAGCCATAGACAACACAGAGAGAGATAGGCAGAGTGGTATTTTATCTGCATAGCAGTGTTAGCAAAGCCCTGATGTAAAGGAAAAGGACCTCAGGAGTTCAAGGATGCAAACACATACCACTGCATGGGGTAGTGATATGTGCCCAGAGTGTGGAAGGAGTAGTAGGAGCTGGCAAAGCAGAGGAGAATAGGGCAGGGCACCTGGCAGGGGCAACAGCACTGGAGCAGAGGTGAGGGGAGGCTGGGAGAGTCAGCAACTTCAAGCTGTACAGAGTGGCTGGAATGCTTGTTGCATGTGGAGAGTGTTAACAGATGAGGCTGGAAAGATTAGCTCCATTCGGTCAGGATGTGTCTTCTCTGCCCACTTCCTTCCCTGTGCTTGGCACAAAGCCTGTCAGGTAGCAGAGGCTCCACAAACGTTAGTTCACTCAGAATGAAAGATAAGCAGGGTCTAGATAAGAAGTAACTCAAATTTTCGTTCTTTCTTTTTTTTGGGTCAAGAAAAAGAGAAAGCCAAGAGTGACACATTACTGAAACATGAGGACACAGTCACTTGTGACCTGTGACCATGAACAATTTCCTTTACCTCTCGGGGGTCTCTAAATCTACATTTCCTTGAATGTAAAGCTACAAAGGTGATGCTTACTTCGAAGTACTGTTGCAAGGATGAAATGCAGTGTGGCTGGAGTGAGCTGCCTGGTACCAGGCCTGGCACCTGGAGGCAGTGATTATTGTGAGTCTGTCCCTGCTGGGTTTGGCAGCACCTCAATGTTTGATATTATATCTCATCTGGCAGGGAAAACTGAAACGGAGCTGAAGAGTGTGATGGTGAAAGCAGTGTGCTGAGATTCTGTTCTGGTTTCAGCTGGGATTGTTTGTTCAGTCCTAACAGCTAGCGTGAGTCCTCCTTTGGGACCCTGAGAAATCACCAGCCACACGGTAACCAAAAGGCAGGCAGAAACCCGAGCAGCCTGGAGGGAGGCAGAGGCGGCCTTTGTGGAGAAAACATTTGTTCCCCTTAAAGAAATAGGATGTTTGAAAAGAAAACACGCAACATTGGAGATGCAAACTCCAGCACATACATTTTGGTTACCACTCCCTGCAGAAGGGCGAGAGGATTAAACCAGCTACATGATATATTCCTTTGCCAGGAACAAAACTCACTAAAGAGAATGCTGTGTTCTCACACAAACTAATTTTTGTGTTATTTTGAAAGAGAGTCGTTTCCAATTGCTATTTTCCAGAAAGCAAGCAACCACTTTACTTCCTTAAATTGGCGATACACCTAAAAATCATGAAATCTATAATTAATCTGGGGTTCTGGTATTGTTTACCAAGCCCAAAAGAGTGCCCTGGAATTTTTCCAGGCTTTAGAAATGCAGAAGAAAAAGGGCTGAATGCACCCGCTTGTGTTTTACACTTTAAATCTGGTCTAGACTGGAACTGGGAAAGCTGTCTTGGCATGGGAATAATCTACAGCCAAATTTAACTTGATGGGCCTTGCTCCATGGGGAGCCTGGAATAACACAGCCCAGAGGGAGACAAATAACAATGTACATACACAAAGCAAAATCCAAAAAGCAGAGTTCATGAGGCCATATGATATACTGGGTCATCCTGTCCACTCTTCTGAGAAGTTTTTCCTCTGCAAAATAACTTTTTTGAACAACCTGCTCAAGTTCTGCTAACCATCTAGCTCCCCACTCAGCTAGCCTTTCTCTCCCTCATCACTTTGCCTAATGAACGTCAGTGACATTTAACCGAACTAACCAGCTTCCTACGTAAAATACAGGGGGTGTCAAAAGTAGGTTTACAGTTGTTTGTATGGAAAATAATACAATAATTAATAAATAAAAATACAAGAATAAACTCTGTTTCACATTTTCACAACTGTAAATCTACTTTTACCCCATCTTGTATAATTCTTGACTAGGGATTGACTTTAATGGCTCCCATTGCAAATATTGGGTGATAATAATACTTTGTATTTATCTTATTTTTCTTTATAAATCTTTCTTATAAATTTTTAATATTTCGCTCAAATGCCCAAAATGATAATTTACTTTGCCTCTTTATTTAAACTAACTTTTCATCAATAATAAGAAATGTTAGGTATTACAGATTTAGGGTATATTTAATACTAAAGGCTCAGTGCACGGATTTGTGCACAGTGAAAGGAAATTAATTAGAAAGTGGCCACCGGGGTGGGACTGGACAAGAGGGGCTGGCACACCCTGGAGCCAACCTCCCACGGTCCCTCCCTGGTCGGTCGCACCTGGGGCGGTGCCCGGGCTCGAAGGGCATCTGTGGAGTGAGCAGGGTCCCTTTGGCAGGTGGGGTCCCTTGGCCTGGCCTGTGGGGATCGGGCCGAAACTGGCAGTCCGACATCCCCCGAGGGGTCCCGGAGTGCGAGAGGGCACTCTGCAAAGTTGCTGTCGCTCGGCAGCTCCTGCATTGAGCGTCTGCCCCCTGGTGGTCAGTGCACATCATACCTACCGGCCAGTGGGCAAGCCGCTTAGACTTTTATGTATATGGATTATTAAAATATAAATGTATATGCACATACACATGCATATATTCATGTATTTTTTATATTTTAAAAGGTCACAAACATATAATTTTTCTTTAGTTTCTTTTATACTCACATGAGATTAAGAGTTTTATAGAGCTCTGGTGTTAAAGTTGATTTTGACCCTTTTTCTGAGCATCTTCCCTAGATACACTGTGGACAGCTATGTGCAATTACACATCTGAAAGAAATTCTGTAACACTGAACAAAAGTTTCCAATGTAATGTCCTAGAATAAAGCAATAAGAGGAAAACATAAAAATGATTTTCTTACACTATTTAAAGTTTAATCTTCTTGGTAATAAATTGACTATATGCAAGCCAGAACATCTGCATATGTTCCTTTCAGAGAATAGTTATGAGTATGAAGCATAAATGACTCCTGGCCTACTGCCTTCTCTACAGCCTTTTACTTTTGTTCATGAATTATTTCCCACCAGTTTGGTCTTGTTATAAAGACTTCTCCCATTTGAGAGACAGTATAGAGTCATGGTTAAACACATGGACTCTAGAATTGAACTGGGTGCTAATTCCTGCTCTGCACCTCACTAGCTGTATGTTCCTAACCTTTCTGTGGCACAGCTACCTCATTTGTAAGAAGAGAGCAGTAACTGTACTTACCTCATATTTTTTAAACCCCTAATGAATTTCATGGTCCATGGTAAGTGTTCACTAAATGTTAGGTAGGATTTACTTTCCCTTCACCATCTTCTGCTACTTCCTTTTCCATGAAATCCTTCTTCCCAAAGTATGTAAGAACTGACCTATCAAGCATCTCAATATTATTACAGCCTAGAAATATTATTACCCCACAGGCCAACACTTAAAGAGCCTTTCCCCAGTGTTTTGTAATGGTTGGGAAACCAGCACGATCCCAACCAGATGCATCTGCCATCACTGCCCTTGTACAATAACCTGAGACCATGCTAAAATGATATCTGCCTTTGTCAAACTTCAGCAATTATTTGGTAAGGGCACTGAGGCAGGTCTAGATAAATAATATAAAACCAAAATTTTCTGTGGGATCTACATCTTACAGAGATCTATTCTCTCTCTCTTACTGCAACAACTGAAATAATTAATCTTGCATGGATTTTAATTAGACAGTCAATAAATATAAAAGAAGCTTGTCCCAGTGATGGGCAGTGAGTATCATCTAGTCAGTTCACAAACGCAGGCTCTAACAATGCTTACAAATTCCGACATTCCTCACCATTTTCTAGAATTTTCTTTAAACATTGACAGGCTCAGTCCATAATAAGTCAGGCATTATTAGAAGTCAGTCTTAGTTAACTTGTCCTATTAAAAGATACTATTCACACACACACATTTATATATATAGGATTTTGTATAAGAAACACACCTTTCAGTTCCCAGCATAAATTTTAAAATGTTCACAAGATGGGAATATCCACTGACTGTTTTTCTGTTTCTGTGTTAGTTACTCAAATGAGTGTCTTTTTGGTTCTTAGTGATTTCCTCGAGTTTGAAATAGCTCTTGTTTAATGTTTCTGTGTATGTGACTCTCTCCTTCTCTCATTCTGTGTTACTCCATTTTCCCCACCTTTGCCTCCCTCTAATCTGCCCCTGCCCCCACTAGGCCTTCACCACATTTGTCTGTGTCCATGGACTATGCATATATGCATACGTATTCTTTGGTTGATCTCTTCCCATACTTTTTTTGTGAAATATATTTTTATTGATTTTAGAGAGAGGAAGGGTGAGGGATAGAGAGATAGAAAGATCAATGAGAGAGGAAACATCTATTAGTTGCCTCCTGCACGCCCCCTACTGAGGATCAACCAGGCAAGTGCCCTGACTGGGAATCAAACCTAGTTCATGGACCTATGCTCAACCACTGATCCACACTGGCTGGGCATCCTCCCATACTTTTAAATGACTTTTTATCATGCCAAGTATAGATAAACTATTTCCCTACTGATGAAAATTTAGTTCCTTCAATTTTTTAATTTGTGATAAAAAAGGCCTCAATAACTAGTCCCTTATATACATACTAGAGGCCCGATGCACAAAAATCCGTGCAAGTGTAGGCCTTCCTTCCCCTGGCTGCCAGCACTGGCTTCCCTCCAGCACTGAGGACCCGGGCTGCTTTCCACCTCTGGCCGCCGGCAGGCACCCAGGACCCGGCTGCTTCCCTCCAGCCACCCGCAGGTACCCAGGACCTGGGCTGGCTTCCCTCTGGCCCCGGCTTCATCAGGAAGGACGTCCAGAATGATGTCCAGAAGACTTCCAGTCTAATTAGTATATTACCCTTTTATTATTATAGACTAGAAGCCTGGTACACGAAAATTCGTGCACTGGGGGGGTGGGGGGGGAGATCCTCAGCCCGGCCTACCCCCTCTCACAGTCTGGGAGTCCTCAGGGGATGTCCTACTGATGTCCTCTCCCCAAGGGGAGTGGGCCTAAGCCGCAGTCTGGCCTCCTTCTGCGGGAGGCAACAAGGCTGATCAGGGAAAGGCGCTGCCCCCATCACCCCACTGCTGCTGCCACTGCCAGCCATGGAGGCTGCGAGGCCTGTGCCCTGGGCCTCCCAGCCACCGGAGCTCATGGCTGCCTGAGCCCAAGACCTCACAGCCACTGGAGCTCACGGCTTCCGTGAGCCCTGGGCCTTGCAGCTGCCAGGGCTCAAGGCTGCCCGAGTCCACAGCTGCCTGAGCCCTGGGCCTCACAGCCACTCTGGCTTTGTCCAGATGGATGTCCACCCTAATTAGCATATTACCCTTTTATTAGTATAGATATCCTTTTTCAAATATGAATATTTCTTTGTAACACAGATCTATTAACCAATGCTTTCAGCTTAAGGGATATATGCATTTTCAATGTTGAAGTGATAAATGCCTTTCTAAGATGGTCTTGATTATATAAATACAAGTGGCCCAGTGCGTGAAATTGCACGAGACCCCAGACCCGCCGCACCAGCGGGACCCCAGACCCACCATGCCAGCGGGACCCCAGACCCACCATGCCAGTGGGACCCCAGACCTGCCGCGCCGCAAGACCGAGACCCGCTGCGCCGCGAGACCCATCAATGCACCTCCTGGTGACCAGTCGTTTGGTTGTTACGGCGTTACGGCAATTGGCCTTTTATAATATAGGTTAACATTTTCTAAATGAAAAAATACCACAAGATGTTATAAAGAAAGTAGGCCTCTCATCCTATTTAGTAAGAGTTTTATCAGAAATGGGTACTGGATTTCATTAGTTTTTTCCCCCCCACTCACCATCTGGGGATCTTTTCCCCCTTTTACCCCCTTATTATTATTATAATAAATCATATTAAATTTATCCTATTTGTTGGTAATAGATTGTTGCTGGATATTATTTGACAATATTTTATTTAGAATGTTTGTACAAATATTCATTAAATATTGAGTCGCCCCAGCTGGTTTTGCTGAGTGGATAGAGCATCAGCCTGTGGATTGAAGGATACCGGATTCAATTCTGGTCAAGTGCAGGCACCCAGGACCCAGGCTGGCTTCCCTCCGGCCCCGGCTTCATCAGGAAGGACGTCTGGAATGACATCTGGAAGACTCTGGTCTAATTAGCATATTACCCTTTTATTATTATAGACTAGAGGCCCAGTGCACAAAAATTACCCCTTAAGCTGAAAGCATTGGTTAATAGATCTGTGTTACAAAGAAATGTTCATATTTGAAAAAGGATATCTATACTAATAAAAGGGTAATATGCTAATTAGGGTGGATATCCATCTGGATAGTCCCATAGCCCAGCCTTCCCCCTCTCACAGTCTGGGGGCCCTCAGGGGATGTCCTACTGACAGCTTAGGCTTGATCCCCAGCCCTGGTCGGGGCGAGTGAGGGAGGCAACCAATCAATGTGTCTCTCTCACATTGATATTTCTCTCTCTGTCTTTCCCCCTCTCTTCCATGCTCTCTAAAAAATCAATGGAAAAATATCCTTGGGTAAGGATTAGTAACAGCAAAAATATTGAGTCTTCAGTGTTTCTTTTTATATCCCCTTTATCAGAATCTAGTATCATTGCTATACTGACTCTTCGTAAAAATAATTCAGATCTCCTTGTGTTTTAGAATAGTTCAAATAAGGTTGAAGTTGTCCATTTCATAGTGCAGTCATCTATTAAGCAGTTTTGTTTTGATGCTTTGTGGGAAAGAACTGCACTCTAAAAACATTTTCTATTTCCTCTTAGGTAATTTTTATCACTAAATATTTCTACTTTTTCTCAGGAATGGTCTTGGTCTCTTGGAAAACAAACTATTTCTTCCAGTTTTCAAATTTATTTGCACAAAGAATTTTCTAATACTTAACATTATTTCCCTATTCTTTCCCCATGTTATTTTTTTATTTTTATATGTATGATATCTTCCTTTTCTTCTTGATTAGATTGACTTCAGTCATACATATTTATTTGTTTTATCTTCATTAATTTCTAATTTTGGCTATTTTGTATTCTTGTCAAACTTCAGAAACTTAATGCTTTATTAATGTGTTTGTCAATCTTTTCTTCACCACTAAGTTATTAACTATCTGAATTTTCCTTTGAGCACTATATACTATGTAGTGACTTCCTTTTGTTATTTTAAAGATATTGTGAAATTTTGTCCTTAATTTAATAAAACTCAACATTGTTTAAATCAGAATTTTTATGTTTACAAGTGGTAAAACTTTAGGTATTTTATTAATTTCTGGTTTTATTCATTAAGGGACAGAATATATTTGAATGTAATCTATACAACTTCTACCAGTTTAGATTATATTGGTTATCTTTTAAAGTTTACTATGTAATATCATTTAAAATTATTTCATGGGTATGGCTACAGAAGATGTGTGTGTGCACACACAGACACAAATATGTTTGAAAAAGAGAAAGAGATCTTCCATATTATTCAGTTCCTGAGCTATCCTTAATTATTTTTGTCTTCCTAATCTGCTGAGAGATTTCTATTGAAGCCTTTAAGTCAACAATATGAATGTGTTTTATTAATATCTCCTTGAAGAAGGAGTCCTTCATTTTTACATTGTACTTGGCACTGCAAATAATGTAGCTAATGCTCATATCTTTCATATCTTATGAAAATGGCTGTACACATTAGAGTGAAATTACTAGGTCATCAGGTAATCATATATTCAGCTCTAATAGGCACTACCAAACTATTTTCAACATGGTTGGACCAATTTACAGTTCACCCTGCAATGTATGAGAATTCCAATTGCTGATTCTCACCAACTCTTTAAATTTTGCCTTTTAAAATTTATTTGCATTTCTCTGATATCTAAGAAAGTTGAGCATCTTTTCATGTTTATTAGCAACCTGGATATCCTTTGATGAAGTGCCAAATGGGTACAAAATTATTGTACCCATTTGTCTATTGGGTTACTTCTGCCTTTACTTATTTATTTATTTACTTACTTACTTATTTTTATTTTTTAATCCTCACATGAGGATATTTTTCCATTGATTTTTAGAGAGAATGGAAAAGAGAGAGAAAGACAGAGAGAAATACTGATGTGAGAGAAACACATTGATTGGTTGCCTCCGGGGCCAGGGAGAAGCCTGCAACAGAGGTACATGCCTTTGACCAGAATTGAACCCAGTACTCTTCAGTCTGCAGGCCAAGGCTCTATCCACTGAGCCAAACTGGCTAGGGCTGCCTCTTATTATTTAGAGAATTTTTTCATTCAGTATAGTCTAAAATAAATTTTTTTTTTTACTTTTACAATTTTCCTGGTAATAGAAACTTCAAACACCTTAACTTCATTTTTGTCTTTGCATTGTTTGACATTTTCATTCTATATATTTTAAACCCCACAAAACATTACTATTACTATCACTGTTCTGTACATCAATAGTCAATCAATATTCAGTTCTCTTGTATGCCTATTAATTCTTTTGATTGTTCTTTATTACTTTATTCATTCTTTTAGTTTCCCTCTGTGATTATTTCCTTTCTCTAAGAAGCTCTCCCTATAATGTAGGTCTTATAGAAACAAATTCTCCTGTTTCCTCCCCCCCCCTAAGAATAGCTTTGTTTATCTTCATTTTTAAAAGATATTTTTGCTGGGTATATAAATAACAGCTGGAAGTTATTTTCTTCCAGTATTTTAAGAGAATGCCATTTATTGTGTTCTGATTCATATAATTTCTCTTGCAAAGTTAGTGGGAAGTCTTAATGTTGCTTCTTCTTCCTTGCTCTGAGATGTTTTTCTGAGAAGAGCCAATTCTTTCTCAGCAACTCATAGCCTTATGAGCCTTAATGCTTTGCTACTCTTAGAACCCCACTCCTATAAAAACATTTTCTGAAAAAGGGAACTCTTCCTCAAAAGAAAATGTCATATGAGTTGATTAAGAGAATGTAATTTTTTCCATATCATGGTACATGTTTTATCTCTTTTGAAATTAACATTTTTTTCACTCTCCCTTTGCACATTTGAGGGGTTCTTCTTTTGAACACTATTCAAGAGTTGGTTAGTGCTTATTTTATTTAGGACAAGGCAAGTTCTTTCATTTCCCAGTATCAATGTTTTTTAAATATCTAAGAACATTTTAACTGTATTATTGAATGTTAATTATGTTCTATCTTGCATTCTTTAATTTTAAAAAATTGTTCTTTTTTTAATATCTGACTCTAAAGTCTTCACACCTGTCTTAACTTCTCCCATATTCTGTTTCTTATTTGGATTTTTCATTAGCAGAAATTTTATAAGAATTATACATTCCTCTCCAAATAACCAATAATTCTACCTAAAACTTAATACATACAGTCTATTTTAGAGACTGGTTACGTATTTATAAATTCTTTATGCTATACAAATTTCTCAAAATATTGATACAATTTAATGTGTGTATAGTTTTCCTCACACTTTCTCATGTTCCCTTGCAATTTTCTGAACTAATCTCATGAAAGCCAATGTTTTTGTTTTTAATTTGGTATAAATATACATAGTAAAATTCACAGTTTTGACAAATGTATACACTCATGTAACCAACATCCCAACAGAGATGTAGAAGACGGTCATACCTCTTTAAAGTCCTCCTGTTTTCCCCTTACCAGCCAATCCCTTCCTTACCAGAAGAACCACTGTTCTGATTTCCATCCTCATATATTCATTTTTTTCATGTTCTTGAACTTGATATCAGTGGAATCATATTGTGTGTATACATTTGTGTTTGGCTTCTTTCACTCAAAAATTTTTTGAGAGCAACTGATATTGTTGAATTGATTTATTTCTCGTTGTTACTGAGTAGTACTTCTCATATATCAAAATTTGTTTTTCCAGTTTCCTGCTGATGGATATTTGGGTTGCTTTTGAGTTCAAATTAGATTTTTTTTTTATTGTTTAAAGTATTACATATGTCTCCTTTTTTCCCGATTGACCCTCCACCCCAACCACTCCCACCAACCAGGACAAGCCCCCACTGCCTCAGTGTCTGTGTCCACTGATTATGCTAATACGCATGCATACAAGTCCTTCGGTTGATTTCTTACTGGCCCCCCCCCCCACCCCCCGCCTCCACCTTCTCTCTGAGGTTGGATGGGCTGTTCATTGTTTCTTTGTCTCTGGATCTATTTTTGTTCATCAGTATGTGTTGCTCATTAGTATATCCCACATATGAGTGAGAGCATGTGATATTTATCTTTCTCTGACTGGCTTATTTCACTTAGCATAATGCTCTCCAGGTTCATCCATGCTGTTGCAAAAGGTAAGAGTTCCTTCCTTTTTTATAGCAGTGCAGTATTCCTTTATGTAGATGTACCACAGTATTTTAATCCATTTATCTGCTGATGGGCACTTAGAAAGTTTCCAAATCTTAGCTATTGTAAATTGTGCTGCTATGAACATAGGAGTGCATATGTCCTTTTTGTTTGGTGTTTCTGGTTTCTTGGGATATATTCCCAGAAGTGGGATTACTTGGTCAAATGGGAGTTCCATTTTTAATTTTTTGAGGAATCTCTATATTGTTTTCTACAGTGGCTGCACCAATCTGCATTCCCACCAGCAGTGCATGAGGGTTCCTTTTTCTCCACATCCTCACCAGCACTTGTCATTTGTTGATTTGTTGATGATAGCCATTCTGACAGGTGTGAGATGATAGCTCATTGTTGTTTTGATTTGCATCTCTTGGATGATTAGTGACTTTGAGCATGTTTTCATATGTCTCTTGGCCTTCTGTATATCTTCTTTCAAAAAGTGTATATTTAGGTCCTTTGCCCATTTTTTGATTGAATTGTTTATCTTCCTTTTGTTAAGTTGTATGAGTTCCCTGTAAATTCTGGAGATTAAACCCATATCTGAGATAGCATTGGCAAATATGTTCTCCCATGCAGTGGGCTTTCTTGTTGTTTTGTTGATGGTTTCCTTTGCTGTGCAGAAGCTTTTTATTTTGATGTAGTCCCATTTGTTTATTTTCTCCGTAGTCTTTCTTGCCCTAGGATCTGTGTCTGTAAAGATATTACTTCGGCATATGTCTGCAATTTTGCTGCCTATGGAGTTTTGTAGGGTTTTTATGGTTTCCCGTCTTACATTCAAGTCCTCTAGCCATTTTGAGTTTGTTTTTGTGTATGGTGTAAGTTGGTGATCTAGTTTCATTTTTTTGCATGTATCTGACCAAATTTCCCAGCACCATTTATTAAAGAGGCTGTTTTGACTCCATTGTATGCTCTTGCCTCCTTTGTCAAATATTAATTGAGTATAATGGCTTGGGTCAATTTCTGGATCCTCTATTCCATCGGTTCTCAACCTGTGGGTCGCGAACAATGAAAATACATCCTGCATATCAGATATTTACATTAGATTTGTAACAGTAGCAAAATTACAGTTATGAAGTAGCAACGAAAATAATTTTATGGTTGGGGGTCACCACAACATGAGGAACTGTATTAAAGGGTCGCGGCATTAGGAAGGTTGAGAACCACTCTAATTAGAAAAGAGGATCAGAGTGATTATTTCCATCCAATATGACTAGAACCATGACAGAGATAAGCACAGGATAGCACTGGGGCCCCAGGGGAGGGTACCTCGCACAGACAGGAAAAGGTAATTAGAAAGACTCCTAGAGTACATGCCCTTGACTGGAATCAAACCTGGGACCCTTCAGTCCACAGGCCAACGCTCTATCCACTGAGCCAAACTAGTCAGGGCCCTTCTCTCTTTTTTTTCCCTAGAAGAAGGAAAGGAGAAAGGCAGAGGGTTTTGAATCTGTACCAAAAGGAGGGAAAAAGAACTCTACAGGGACACAGAGCAGTCCAAGTAAGACCCCAGAGGCTTGAAATAGTGTACAAGTTGGGGAATTATGATGTGTTCCAACCATAAAGTGAAAGAAAGGATGGAAGGAGATGAGGATGGAGAAAGGGGTCCCAGGCTGTCCTCACATGGAAGTCATTACAAAGCCTCTCTTTCCCACACTCCCTCCTCACTCTCTTTCTCCCTTTCACCAGGTTCATCTATTTGCTTTAAAATAACCCAACTGAAAATTGAAAACAATTCAGGAAGGAAGACTTGCAACATAAATGGCATCTGTGAATGCTCTGGAAAGTAATCCGTTATATACATCATTCTTTTTGAGGTTGTTTTATCTTCCTTCGAAAAGCCCTGACTGGTTTGGCTTAGTGGATAGAGCGTTGGCCTGCTGACTGAAGGGTCCCAGGTTTGATTCTGGAGAGATGGGGGAGAGGCGTCTTTTTTTTTTGCATTAATGAATTCTTCATTATTATTATTATTTTTTAAATTTTGTTTTATTGCTTAAAGCAGTGGTCGGCAAACTGCGGCTCATGAGCCACATGCGGCTCTTTGGCCCCTTGAGTGTGGCTCTTCCTAAGTCTTAGAAGTACCCTAATTAAGTTAATAACAATGTACCTACCTATATAGTTTAAGTTAAAAAATTTGGCTCTCAAAAGAAATTTCAATCGTTGTACTGTTGATATTTGGCTCAGTTGACTAATGAGTTTGCCGACCACTGGCTTAAAGTATTACAAAGAGTATTTCATATATCTCCTCTTTCTTTTTTTCTCCTTGACATTCCCCAGGCCTCCCCTACCCCCCAGTGTCTTGTGTCCATTGGTTATGCTTATATGCATGCATACAAGTCCTTTGGTTGATCTCTTACCCACCCCACCCCCAACCCTCCCCGGCCTTCCAGCTGTAGTTTGACAGTCTGTTCAATGCTGCTCTGCCTCTGTATCTATTTTTGTTCATCAGTTTATAATGGTCTTTATTATCCATAAATGAGTGAGATCTTGTGATATTTATCTTCTCTGACTGGCTTATTTCACTTAGCATAATGCTCTCCAGTTCCATCCATGCTGTTGCAAATGGTAAGAACTCCTTCTGCCCTAGCCAGTTTGGCTCAGTGGATAGAGCGTTGGCCTGCGGACTCATGGGTCCCGGGTTCGATTCTGGTCAAGGGCATGTACCTTGGTTGCGGGCACATCCCCAGTGGGGGGTGTGCAGGAGGCAGCTGATCGATGTTTCTCTCTCATCGATGTTTCTAACTCTCTATCCCTCTCCCTTCCTCTCTCTAAAAAATCAATAAAATATATATTTTAAAACTCCTTCTTTTTTACCGCAGTATAGTATTGCATTGTGTAGATGTACCACAGTTTTCTAATTCATTCATCTGCTGATGGACATTTAGGTTGTTTCCAGATCTTAGCTATGGTGAATTGTGCTGCTATGAACATACGGATGCATATATCCTTTCTGACTGGTGTTTCTGGTTTCTTGGGATATATTCCTAGAAGTGGGATCACTAGGTCAAATGGAAGTTCTATTTTTAACTTTTTGAAGAAACTCCATACTTTCTTCCTTAGTGGCTGCACCAGTCTGCATTCCCACCAGCAGTGCACAAGTGTTCCCTTTTCTCCACATCCTCTCCAGCACTTGTCGTTTGTTGATGGTAGCCATTCTGACAGGTGTGAGATGATACCTCATGGTTGTTTTGATTTGCATCTCTCAGATGATTAGTGACTTTGAGCATGTTTTCATATGTTTGTTTTTTGTGTTTTGTTTTTTTAACTACAAACCCTTTAGTTCCAAAAAAAAAACAAAAAACGGGAGTGTGCAGGTGGCCCGGGACCCGGTGGGGACTCCTTGGCCTGGGGAGCAACCGAGAGGGAGAGCGAGAGGGAGAGCGAGAGTGAGAGGGAGAGCGAGAGCGAGAGCGAGAGGGAGAGGGAGAGGGAGAGCGAGAGCAAGAGGGAGAGAGAGAGGGAGAGAGAGAGGGAGAGCGAGAGCGAGAGGGAGAGAGAGAGGGAGAGCGAGAGGGAGAGCGAGAACAAGAGGCAAGGGAGAGGCGAGGTGCCTTATCTGAATAGTTAGAGTCATATGAGTCAAATATATCTCCAGTAAGCACTAAAGACTTTAGAAGTTAGAACTTTTAAATGTAGTGAAAAGGGTTAGCTAGGACTAATTGAAACAAAATTACAGAATTAACTATAAGAACTAATTGAAACAAAATTGCAGAATTAACTATATACAATTATTATTTGGACTATTTGAAAATTTAATTGAGATATTTAGATTCAACAAAATTCACTGATTTTCATGCACAGTTTAGTGAATTTTGATAGTGTATGTAGGTGTATAATCATCATCCAAATCAAGATATAAAATAGATCCCTCACCCTAAATTGTTTCATTCTGCCCCTTTGCAGTCAACCTTATTCCCTAACCTCCATCCCCAGGCATCCACTGATATGCCTCTTGTCACTGTAGTTCAGCTTTCTCTAGAATTTCATATAAGTATAATCATGTAGTATATAGTTATGTTGTATTTGTTATTAATTTAGCATAATGATTTTTACAACTTTATTGTGGCATATTTTACCAAGTTGAGCAACCATCACCATAAATCAGTTATAGTATATTTTCATCACCCCAATAAGATTCTTCAGGCCTATTTACTATTCATCCCATTCCACTCTTTACCCCTAGCAACCACTAATCTTTCTGTCCCTATAGATTTGCCTTTTGTGGAGATTTCATATATTGAATCATATAATATGTGGTTTCTTGTGTCTAGCTCCTTTCACTTAGCATACTATTTTTCAGATTCATCCATGCTGTTGAGTATATTAATATTTTGCTCCTTTATCACTGATTTTTTACTAATTTTATCAAAATGTGTAGTATTACTTAATTCACTTAGTCTGTTCATCTTTTGCTAGACATCTGGGTTGTTTCCAAGTTTGGGGCTATTATGAATAATGCTCTCATAAACACTTTCAACCCTGTGTGTGAAATATGTTTTCATTTCTTTTGGATAAATATCTAGGAGTGAGATTATTGGACCATATGGTAAGTATATGTATAACTTTATAATACACTGTTCTACTGATTTCAAAACTGGCTGTACAATTTTGCATTCCTCAAGCAATATGTAAGAGCTCCATTGCCCCATAGCTTTATCAACACTGTTTCAATATTCATATTGTCAGTCCTTTAAATTTTAGCCATTTTAGTAGGTGTGCAATGATATCTATATAGCTATTAATATATGTTTATAACAATGCAATATCAATCAAAACCCTAGTGATTTTTAAAGGAATTTAATAGGCTGATTATAAAATATATGTTAAAAGGCAAAAATATTTAGAAAAGCCAAAACAATCTTGAAAATAAAGGAAAAAGTTGAAGGACTTACAGTACCTAATTTCAAGTCTTACTATACAGATTTATGGCAAGATGGTATGGAATTAGCATAAAGATAGACATAGATCAATGATGCAGCACAGTCAGGAAATAAATCCATACTTACATGATCATTTATTTTCAACATTAAAGATACTTGAAATTTCATTCATTCAACAAATACTTATTGGGCATCTCCTATATGCCAGACACTGTAATAGACACTGGGGATATAAGCATTCAAACATCTCTATCCTCATGTAGCTTATATTCTGATTGGGCAAGAAGATGATAAATAGATAGATAGATAGATAGATAGATAGATAGATAGATAGATAGAGTAAATAATATGTTAGATAACTATAAGTTCTTTGGGGAAAATAAAGCAGGAAAGGACACAGCAGTAATAGGGGTCTGTTTTAAATGTTGTAGCCAGGGTAATAAGCCAGCTACATAACATTCCAGAGAGAGGAAACAGCAAGTGCAGATTCCCTGAGGCAGGCCTTGAAGGAGAGAGTGTGGTGAGAATGAGTAAGGTACAGAATCAGAGTCAGGGGCCTTAGCTAAAAAAAATAGGAGCTTGTAAGAACAGTAAGGAATTTAGCTTTGATTGCCTGAGACAGGAAGCCACTGAAGGGTTTTGAGTGGAGAGGTGACATCATATGATTAAAGGTTTTCAAAGAGTTACTATGGCTGATATAGTGAGAATGGAATTTCAAGACAGAAGAAGGGAGGGCAAGGGGGAAGAAGTGTAGCCTAATCCAAAATTAATCTGGCCACCATAAGAGATACCACAGAGTGAATGTTAGAAAAAAGAATATAACAAAACATACAGATAAGTAGGAGCTAAAGAGAGAGGAGGTAACTGATCAGAGCATTAAAAAGAGAGACAGAAAAAACTAAAAAGAGCATGAGAGGATTGATTTTCAAAAAGCAGAGTGAGATGGTGTCAAATGCTTCAGAGAAGACAAGAGGTATGAGATTGGGAAAAGACCACTGAATTTTAAGCATAAAGGGTTATTTGGTGAATTTCTGTAGCACAGTATTGGTACCATGGTGGGACCATAGTGGCTTTAGGACAAATGGGGCAGTGGTAAAATTCACTTTCTTAAGACATTTTCCAGTGGAAGGAAGGAAAATAGCATAAACTAGAGCGATGGTTCTCAACCTTCCTAATGCCGCGACCCTTTAATACAGTTCTTCATGTTGTGGTGACCCCCAACCATAAAATTATTTTCGTTGCTACTCGATAACTGTAATTTTGCTACTGTTATGAATCGTAAATATCTGATATGCAGGATGTATTTTCATTGTTACAAATTGAACATCATTAAAGCATAGTGATTAATCACAAAACAATATGTAATTATATATGTGTTTTCCGATGGTCTTAGGCGACCCCTGTGAAAGCGTCGTTCGACCCCCAAAGGGGTCGCAACCCACAGGTTGAGAACCGCTAAACTAGAGGAAAGTAGGGGAAGATGAAGGTTGATTTCAGGATAGGCTAGACCAGTGGCCCTTTAAATACAGTTCTGGCCCTTTAAATACAGTTCCTCATGTTGTGACCTAACCATAAAATTATTTTCGTTGCTACTTCATAACTGTAATGTTGCTACTGTTATGAATCGTCATGTAAATATCTGATATGCAGGATGGTCTTAGGAGACCCCTGTGAAAGGGTCGTTTGACCGCCAAAGGGGTCGCGACCCACAGGTTGAGAACCGCTGGGCTAGACCATTAGAGTCTACAGGCTGAGAAGAAAAATCCAGGGGCCTGGGAATAACAGGATGACAGAGGAAGCAGAAGACTGGAAGAGTGTTGGAGAGGGTGGAGAGTGGAGGAATAGCTAGGGACCAAGCTTCCTAGAATCTCCTAGCCAACTCCAGAAATTGCCTTGAAGGTGCTGTTTCTTTTGATATTTTTTTTGTAGTGTTTGTTTTGTTCTCCTAAAGTACTATATTACAACTACACCAATCCCACTCTGATTTCTCCCAGCTCACATAACAACTTACCTCAACTAGGTTGTCCCCATCTGCTTTATGTTAACTATAATCCCTTGTTCTGCTGGGGAATCTAAATAGGATGCAAAAATTCCAGGAAGACACAAGTCAGTCTTGTAGAAAGCATCTGTTAGATGCTGCCTGGCTGAGATTTGCTCTGTACCAGGCACGCTAATTTAGCGGTGTGAATGGCCTTAGCCTGGCGCTGTTTGCACATTTCATCTGTGAAGCCACTGAAGGTGCTGTTGTGCTCCCCAATACACAACATCTGGGCCTTGCCATATAGGGCAGCCTGGTTCTAAGTAGGAGGTAGACAGGAACAGCTAAGCAAGACTTGGGAATTTCACCCCCCACATACACATCCTTCTTTAATTTTTCTTTAAAAGGCTCACACCCAGGTTCATTTTCACATACAAAGAAGTCCTTTGTATTTCATTATGACCAAGTCACAAAAGTAAATGTTTTCCTTTAAAAGGAAAGTGGGTGTGGATGATGGTCACTTGGGTGGAATGTGAATAAAGACTTTCCTCCCAGGAAGCAGAACTCCAAAGGAAAATGGAATTATGTTGAACTCCCAATTTGGCAACAATACTTTTAATTATTATGTTTGTTATTTTGTTTTTTTTCTGATCTATAAGGAATTTTGAAAATATTTTAAGTTTAAATATGCTGGGTAGAAAGAATTCTTGTGTCCGAAGCAAGTTACACTGCTCAATAGAAGCAAGGTATTTTCCATTCTCCTTTATTTCAAAAGTGGATGCACAACTAAAATTTTCAAATATTTTGTTGTTGTTGTTAATCCTCACCTGAGGATTTCCACTGATTTTTTATTTTGTTTTGTTTTTTAGAGTGAGTGGAAGGGAGTGGGAGACAGAGAGAAAGAAACATCAATGTGAGAGAGAGACAACACTCCCATATGAGCCCCAACCAGAGCCAGGGATCCAGGCTGCAACCAACGTACGTGCCCTTGACCAGAATCAAACCTGGGACCCTTTAGTCCGAGGGCCAAGGCTCTATCCACTGAGCCAAACCAGCGAGGGCTCAAATATGTTTTAATGTCACTGTAATATATGGAATGCATTTTTACATGGGAGCTAAAAGCAAGTGACCTAACCAGATACAGCTCAATAGGAACACTGTAGATCACTTCATGTAACTAACTAAACACACACTTTGGTTTCCTATCCACCACTACACTTTTTGGTTGACCACATGAAGCATTAGCACCCTTTTGCAAATTGTGAAGTAGACAAATATTTAGAGTGAGCTAATGCAACGTTTTTTTTTCTAGATTCTTTAACCCTGTCGACAATAAATTCAAATGTTACTATTTTCCCTGAAGGCTTCATACTCTCCTCTCAATCTTTTTTTTTTTCTTTTTGGGAAAGAATCTTAAAGAATATTAACATAATAAGTCTTTTAGTGTTACACGTCACAGGAACTTCTACATTGAAAATGGAAACAACACGGTAAGGCAAGGCAATGAATCTTTAAGCAATTTCAGCTGGCAAACAGCACAAGCTTTCTTTTCTAGAAGAAAGGAGACTTCTAGTACCTTTAAAAAGATACATCAGCATCTTCCTAGTCTGAATAGTCTTAAATATGGGAAGACTTATAGACAGGCATTTCCATAGGAAAAGTTATTAATTCAATAAGTATTTATTGAACATTTCCCCCTGAGGCCCATATTTTACATCATGATCCAACATACACACTTATATACTCCAACTTCGGAAACAATATTTTGATTAAAAAATACTTATCTCACTCTGTGCAGTGCACTCTGATATTTTCATTTCTATTGAATTTTTTAAATGCTCATGATATCTCACAACCCAGATTTTATGACCCAGTTTTAAAAAGCACTGTAGAATGTCTGGACCCTACACTGCGCCCTGATGACATGTGCCTACTTTCAACCTTCATGGTAGTTGGAGTGGGAGATATTTTAGAAGTAAGCAAATAATTATAATTTGTGATATATTCTAAGAAGGTAATCAAGATAGAAGTCTGATAAAATTAGGAGACCTAATTTAGAAAGAGTGGTCAGAGAAGACCTCTTTGAAGAGGGAAGTAAGCTGAGACCTAAAGGATGAAAAAGAGACAGACATACCAAGGGCAGGGGGAACAGCATTCCAGGGAGAGGCGACCACATTCCATGAGGCTGGAAGGAACCTTTTGAAGAACTGGCAGGAGGCCAATGTGTCTCCCTGTAGTGAGAGAGGAGAGGGGATTAGAAATGAGGTTGGGAAGAGAAGCAGGGGTATAGCATGCAAGGATTTGTAGGCAATAGTAAACAGTTTGGACTTAATTCTAAATGTAGTGGGTAGTCTCTGACAGATTTTTGAATTGTGTTAAATTAGGTTATGCAGCTAAAGTTACTGTAAATCATTCTGTACTTTGACCTCCATTGTTGAAGAGTCCATACTGCATTCTCAGAAACCTGCCAAGTTTCAGAAGAACTGATTGGCTCTCCAGTGATTTTGGAGGCAGCATGTTCAAGATGAGCTCATGTAATTAGTAATAAGCGAAATAATTCCCTTTGGGAATGGAAAGGACAATAGTGGCAAAATATATATTGTCCCCACTCAAAATCAAGTGCATTTAAGATATTCCCACTCTAAGGCACAGTTTTTTTTAATAGCTGCATAAAATTGTTCATATTGAATCTTTACAATGTGGCACACAGTTTGGTACTCACAAATTTCCATCTCCCTAACCTGTATATGGAAGCTGTGCCTAAAAAAAATAGGTGAAAGATTACATTTGCCAGTTCTCTTGGTATTCCCATTTTATGGCTTTTGTGGGAATGCAGTTCAAGCTTGCCTGCTATTTTATTTAATACGCCTCCTTGTAAATTCCAGCTGTTGACCGTGTAATTAATCCCTGTATGGAAAAAATATTGGCATTCGTTCCTGCAATACCTGAGCTTCATCCCAACAGAATTATATTCATCATAGCCCTTTCCATTACTCTATAGTTGTTCTTCAGAACCATTTTACATTTCACACAATTAATATACACCAGGACCCTGCTCTCAACTTCTGTATAGTTACTCAACCATGACTTTCATTTATTCTCCTTGGTTTGGTAGTCACTGAAATCTAGAATTTTAAATAACAAGCATCTTCTATGTTACTCCTAGAAAGGTTACTCTTAAGTTGTTAACTTACTGTAGAATGTGGTAACTGTTATAAACGTGGTGGTTAGATCCTGATAACTATAACTAATATAAGACAGTCTTTGACATTTATCCTTGGCCACAAGAGTCTCTTGTTAAGTCCTTTTTAGCTTTCCATGCTTCCCCTTACCCTTTTTAGTCATTCAGTCTTTGTGTTCTCTTCTTTCATTACATTTATAGAAACTCATTTTCCTTTTTACATGAAAATGAAAATGGCCGAGAATTTCAAGCATCACCCTCACAGAAGTATTTGCCTTTTGATAGGGGGCAAAGTTTAAGATAAAGAGTAAATTCACCTGCTTTTTGTCCAGAAAGTGACTGGACAAAGCTCCATAAAGCCTGCCTGTCCTTGACATGTCACCCTATAATTAGTTCTTATACTATATATCTATAAGGCCAGCTCTGTTCACTACAGCATGATATCTCAACTAAGAATAACACCTACATTATTGGTATTGATTTGATGGCAAAATAATCCTCAAACAGTTTCAAAAATTCACATTTAGATAAGTAAATTGATGAAAGATAATCAGCTTTGCAGCAATGTCTGGAAATCAGGTTTGTTTTTTAAAACAGAAAAAAGACCAATTTATTTTTTAAAATTCTATTTGAAAATTTACCCTAGGATCTCGAAAATATGTGTACTAATGAAAAACAGCTGGATTCAGGACAAAATTATGAAAGTAAATCACACGTTTGACTGGGTATGTTTTCTTTAGGATAGAGATCAAGAAGATACATTGCCAACCCAAATGTAGATGGATTTTAATATGTTTTTGTAATATATAAAGTTAAAGGCTGCTTTGTAAAAGCTTACATTTATTTATCAAATTAAATCTATTTGTCAAATGGGAAAGAATTTGGAGTGAATATAAATTAAAGAGAAAATAGAAAACTTTATGAAGTCCACCTGAGTACAAAATTTTAAAAAGAAAAATGTTGATGAAAATTTCTTAAGAATTTTCTAGTTTGTCATTTCCTCTAGGATATTTAAGGTCCACAGAATGTTTCTGTTAGCCATACACAAACACATAAAAGGAAACAGGTAACAGTGTTAGAAGAAATTTATTTATTCAACTAATATTATTTGAATATTAAAGTTGTGGGAAGTATAAAAGTAAATTAGATATGGAATGTATCCTAAAAGAGTCTTTTTGGTAGGGAAAAAATATGAATTTGAATGATTTAATAAAATATGATGAATCAATTAAATCTATATACCTATAGTAAAAAAAGATTTCATTTTTAGTTTTAGAATTATCAGAAATATACACATTAATGTTGATATAAGATAAAAATTATTCTTCCTGACACTGATATAGTAGGTTTGTTCTTGTATTGTGAATTGTTTTATACTTTTCAGATTAAAATGGACTAAAATTTTATAAACATTTTCCTTCAAAATATAAGAATATAAAATTAAACCATTGTAACATATTTTAAACCATAAAAACAAGTTAGTGCAGATTTAGAAATTAGACATCTGGAGGACAGCTTTAGAACAAAGTCTATCCCAAATGTTATCTCATCTATATAGAAACCCATCAACATTCTTACCATAGTGAAGGCATGGCCCATGGGGCAGAAGGCCAGCTGAAGAAAGGCTTTGGTGATAGAAGTTTTCAAAGTTTATCCAACCAAGATGTGTGTTCGTGTGTATGTAAAATTATTATTAAGTAAGTCTACTACACATTGTTGCTGCTTCAATAATAGGTTCCTGCTCTTCCTAAATCTCAAGTTAATTACCCCTTCATATCTTTGCACTCTCTACTTCTGCAAACAAATGGTAGGGAGGAAGTCCATTCTGCAGGCTTACTCTTACCCCCACAAAACTCCTCATTGTAAGGCACTTGGGTTGAGAGTTACTTAAATAAAAGTTTCTTTACTTTTATGTAAATACTAGAGGCCAGTTCAGGAGGCGGCCAGGCCGATCAGGGGAAGACATGCGCTGCCATCACCCCGCCACTGCCACAGATGCCCTCAGCCCTCGCAGCTGCCAGGGCTTTGTCCAGAAGGACGTTCGGCTCTCTGGTCTAATTAGCATACTATGCTTTTGTTATTATAGACTAGAGGCCCGGTGCACGGATTCATGCACTGGTGGGGTCCCTCAGCCTGGTCTGTGCCCTCTCACAATCTGGGACCACTCAGAGGATGTAGTAGTGCCCGAAGCAGCAGGCAGCCTGGGAGGAACCCAAGCCCAGGCCAGGTGCTGCGCCGCTCCCGCTCATCCTGGCCCCGCTGCACCTGCCGCCACCGCCTCTCAGTAAGCTCGCTGAGTGGTGCTCCTGCTGTGGGAGTGCACTACCCAGCAGGGGGCAGCTCCTGCACTGAGAGTCTGCCCCCTGATGGTTAGTGTGTGTCATAGCAACCGGTCAAATGGTCAACCGGTCGAACGGTTGACCTGTCGCTTAGGGTTTTATATATATAGACTAGTGGCCGGTGCACGGATTCGTGCACTGGTGGGGTCTCTTGGCCTGGCCTACGGGGATCAGTGGACCTCCGTGCCACTGCAGCCCGGCCTTACCCGCCAGCTTGTCGGGCTCCATCCCACTGTCTGCCTCAATCCTGCACAGCACGAAGTAGTGCTCGAAGCGGCAGGCGGCCAGGGAGGAGCCAGAGCCCGGGCAGGGTGCTGTGCCGCTCCCGCTCATCCCAGCCCTGCTGCGCCTGCCCCCGCTGTTGCTCAGATGTGCAGGGGAAGTGTCCACGGGACAGGCTTGCACCACCACAGCTGAGCTTGCCAGCCATGAGCTGGGCGTCTGGAGCCTGTCTGTCAGCTGAGTGGCGCTTCTGCTGTGGGAGCACACTGACCACCGGGAGGCAGCTCCTGTGTCTGCCCCCTGGTGGTCAGTCACGTCATAGCTATTGCTCATCTGGTCATCTGGTTGCTTAGGCTTCTATATATATAGATGGATAATCTATTATTTAAAAAACTAGAAAATGTATTTATTTAATTTTACTAGAAAATTTTATTTAATTAAAAAATTACTGGTATCTGGGGTGTCTGCCCTACTCTGGACCTTCACCTTCTCATTGGGCCAGTTGAATCCTCTATTGACCCATAAGCATCAGCTCCAGGGCTGATGCTCCTGGGAAATGGACAGAAGAAGGAAATGGGCATCTAGATGACCTCTAGAACAATATCCTCTGCTCATCTTGTCTACACCAGTCACTGATGCCTTTGCTTATAAGCAACCTGCCAGGAACAAATAGATATTCCTCTTTACCCAAGTTAGAATGCCTTCCCAGGAAAAGAATGGTCCACTGTGTGGTCGAAGCTGAAACCCTTAAAAAAAAGTGTAACTATAATTATATACATTAAATTGTAAGACGGTTTGTGCTAAAATGCTTTCTGAATAACAGCTAATTCCCAATGGGACTTTGGGAATATAACTTAAAATAGTACCCATGGAAAATGCTTTTCTTCTCCCAACAAAGAGACTGTATTAAGTTGCTTATGGTCTGATTATAGTCAAGTGAGATGACGGCTGCCGTGTCTTATGGTTTGCTCTTCTCCTTCAATGCCACAACTATAGCCAAGAACACATCTTTCTGATGAGGCAGACAGAGGGCAATTGCTTGCTTTGTCTCCCAAACTTAACATGCACTTCACCCTTCTGGGGAGAGAGGGCTGCAAGGGCACTACATTTAACTTTATACTTTTCTTTCTACTTCAATCTGCTGATCTAAGACCATTGCCACTGTTAATATAAAGTCTTCCATTTTTATATTGATTAGAAGTAGGTTAGGCCTGAAGCACTGATGAAATTTTTAATCATCACCTAGGTATGTACATATTATCTATTTACATTCAGCTTTTTCTGTCAAGAAAATAGAAAAGTAATGTTAAATTTTTTCATTTTATTAAAAATAAAGCATATACACATCCCTTCTGCTTTCTATGCTGTAGAATTTTGATCTGATGAAACCCCAAAAGCCAAAAACTATTGGGGAGAATACTGCCATATATCATATTCTGTCTTTAATTCCATTGTTTTCTTTATTCTATGTCCACCTCCATAATCCTTGCTGAGACTGTGTGACTCACATTTATTTGTCTAATACTATGTGTAGCGGAACCTACATCATTCCAACCTCATAGCTGCTCTACTATCTTTTAAGAGATGTTTCCCAATTTCCTTTAAAAATTTTTCCCATGAATGATTTAGTTCTTGGGCCCCAACGTATAATACACAACAGTCTTCCAAAATGTGGAAGACTTCATGAAATTGGTCAAATACAAATAATCAAAAGAATAGGTTCACCAGTAGGAAGAGAAATAACAATGTGAGGCGTAGGATATAAACCCAGTGTTTAGACAAGTAAATTTTAAAAGATGGTTGTTCAAAAGATGTGCATCTGCAATCTTGGTGAGGGACAGTCGGATACTTTTTTACTTGGGAATTCTGAAGAACTGCAGGAAAAGCATTAGAAATTCTGGAAAATTGGAGGAACTGTCTAGTCGCACAGTTGAGAGATAAGGTTGGGGGGTGATAGAAAGGGAACTGAAAAGGAAGTGTCCTCAGGGACTCGGGCTTTCCAATCTTGCTGTGTTTTCATCTGGAATACATTCCTCCTAGATCCTTCCACACTAACTCCAGAATCCCCTTCCCGAGCTTTAAACTATTTCTGCTTTATACTAAGAAAACTACTGTAGAGTTTTCAATTAATTTTAAAGAACTGTAGTTTTATGTTACTCAGAGAAACCATTTTTTATTGAAGACAGACAGAAGTCTAGAAAATATCTCAGATACACATATACAGAAATAATGTATGAACACTGAGAAGAAAGTGAACAACTTGATTGGATGGAATGCCAAGATCATGGAGCATATTTTCAGTTCTATTGGTGTTATTCAACAAATTTTAGGCAATAAACCAGAATTTTAAAAATTGAAATCTCTAAAATATTATTTCCATGACATTACTGGTTGCTTTAATTCAGTTTTTAAAAATATCTTCTTAATCCATCTATTTCTCTCCATCTCCACAGCCTACCCTGTCTAGTTACCATTCTTGCTTTCCTGAAGGACTGCCCCAACTTCCTCACTGGTCTCACCATCCACTGTAATGCCTTCCGATTTTTGTCCACACTTTAACCAAAATGAACTTTTTGCAACAAAACAGCAACAAAAATATTATCCTGCTGTCAGTATAGTCTACTAATATTATGATAGAGTGAAATTCTTCTCACGGCCTCACATCATCCCATTCTGGCCTCGACTCCTGTGCCTCACCATCTCCTCCATTGTACGGCTATAACCACTCTGGCCTACTGACTTGCTCTTTCTTCCTCTCTGCTCTGACCTCCCAAACAGTCTGGGAACACTGTTCACCTCTGTCTCTTCTCATCATATTAACTCTGGCTCATTTGTCAGATCTCAATTCAAATATCACTTTACCTCCGGAAAGCACTTCTTACCCACCTCCCAGACTGCATCAGAAACCCTTGTAGTACCTCATACCTTCCTGTTTTTTTTTTCCTTCATACTAATTCCAGTTTGCCCTTATATTTCCATCTGTGATTATTCCTGTCATCTCTCCTTTTCAATAAATTGTAGATTCCAAAAGGGCAGAAACTCTGTCTTTTCCATAATTTATTTCCCCGCTACATGGTTATACCTACTAGAAGGAAGACTGGAAATATTAGCCTAGCTGTATACACAGGAAAAAGAAATAGGGTTGGGAGCTCTCCGAAGTATTTGCCAATCTGCGTGCCAGGTACTTAACCTTTTAAATGTCCAAAGATTTATGTATACTTTGTACCATGGAATCATTCTGGTATTTCTAGTTAAAACCATTTAGTCATGGTGACATCAAGGAAGTTCCAATGGGAGTTGATATTGATGCCCTAAGTTTTCAGCAAGTCTGCATCAAGCTTTACTGCTTTAACCTCCAAATTAGTGGAGTCACTGAAGCATCTCCCTCCTAGACCAGGTGTCGCAGCTGCTGCAGAGCACTGCCAGAGCTAAGATCCCCTCAGTGATCATTTCTCACCAGGCCACACCACTGCCTGCCCACCTAAGGAACAGGCCTCTGCATGGACACAAATAACAGCAGGGAAGGAGGTAGAATTTCTAGCACTCAGGCTGCTAGTGGGGTGTGGGAGGGAGGACAAAATAATGACTCTGGATCAGGAAAAGTGAAATAATATGGTGGGAAGAGATCAACCAAAAACTTCTAAGCATAGTAAAGGCCTGGGGTGGGGGGCAATAAAGGGCCAATGGGGGAAAAATGGGAGACATATGTAATACTTTCAACAATAAAGGTTAAAAGAAAGAAAGGTGTGTCCTCACATTGTTCATACCAGAGGCACAGGAGCCATTTTAAAGGTCTCTTCCACTCTGCCATTTGCAATGCTTTATCCTTACCTTTATTATAGGTATTCTTTAAGGACTCATTTTATAGTTCAGTTGAAAGAAATAAAAGTATTTTAAAATATTATATGGACAAAGAAAATACACAATGAAAAAGCAAAATACCAGTGGTCACCTCGAGGGTAGCTCCGCGGCGTGCTCGGACGTGTGCTCGCCAGCTGCAGGATGGCTGTGGCTGGGTTGGGCTGGTTGAGGTGGTGCATGGGCCCTGCTGCTCTAGAGACCATGCCCCTCAGCCCTGGAGCTGATACTCAAGCCTGGCTCTATCACAGGAAGGTTGTTGATCACTATGAAAATCCCAGAAACGTGGAATCACTTGACAAGACATCTAAAAATGTTGGAAAGGGCCCTAGCTGGTTTGGCTCAGTGGCTAGAGCATTAGCCTATGGACTGAAGGGTCCAGGGCTCCATTCTAGTCAAGGGCATGTGCCCCCAGCCCTGGTCAAGGTGCATGCGGGAGGTAACCATTCAATGTGTCTTCTCTCTGTCCCCCTTCTTTCCACTCTCTAAAAATCAATGGAAAAATATCCTCAGGTGAGGATTTACAAAAAAATAATAATTCTATACAATAAAAGCCTAGTATGCTAAGTGTCCAGTTGTCTGGTCAGCTGTTCAGCCAATCAAAGAGTAATATGCTAATGATATGCTAAGGCCACTCAACTGCTCGCTATGATGTGCACTGACCACCAGGGGGCTGACAGTCAACCAGTCGACCAGTTGCTATGATGTGTACTGACCACCAGGGAGCAGATGCTTCAACTGGTAGATTAGCTTGATGCTGGGGTCCGGCAGATCGGGAATAAGCAAGACGGGCCGGACACACCCTGGAGCCCTCCTGCGGTCCCTCCCTGGCTGGCCAACCTCCCACATCCCTCCTCGGCCCCGATCATGCACTGGTGGGGTTCCTTGGCCTGGCCTGCACCCTCTCGTAATCCAGGACCCCTCAGAGGATGTTGGAGAGCTGTTTTTGGCCCGATCCCACAGGCCAGGCCAAGAGACCCCACTGGTGCATGAATTTGTGCACTGGGCCTCTAGTAAATAAATAAAAAAAATGTTGGAATTGGCTTGGTAGGGGCTGAGAAATTACAGATTCCAGTGGGTGAAAAGGGGAAGATTGTGGATGCAGGTTTAAAACATTTGTCTGTGGTTCTGCAGTTCCTCCAGCTTGTTAGCA
>NW_005871048.1:1832580-1876113 GCF_000147115.1 Myotis lucifugus
GGCTGCCCAAGCTGATTATAAACTGAAACAAGACCCCAAGAAAGAGGCCAAGAAATGAGCCCTTGGCGAAGCTCAGCAGACCCTGCAGCTGCTGCTCACTGCATTTGTGCACCCTAGATCCACGGTCACTAACTGGTGGTCGCGGACCACTGATGGTCATGAGTCCTAAATGTTGGTGACACTGCCCTAGATTTGTAGATTTCAGAAGTTCCTTGCTCTACAATGAAAGAGCTATGCCATATACACAACATTTGCAGTTCACATTGTGGCTCTAATGCAGTGATGGCGAACCTATGACACGCGTGTCAGAGGTGACACGTGAACTCATTTTTTTGGTTGATTTTTCTTTGTTAAATGGCATTTAAATATATAAAATAAATATAAAAAATATAAGTCTTTGTTTTACTATGGTTGCAAATACCAAAAAATTTCTATATGTTGACACGGTACCAGAGTTAAGTTAGGGTTTTTCAAAATGCTAACACGCTGAGCTCAAAAGGTTCGCCATCACTGCTCTAATGCAAGCAAGATACACAGTTTAATTGTTCTGAATCCTATGGTTTCTTTTAGCTGACTTTTAAAGCCTTAACCAAGTTTATGTATATTTTGAATGGTGTGTATGGCCTCAAAACTGAAATCAGTAATGAAGCCTCAAGTTTTGCTAGTCATGAAGTGCACAAAGATCTATTTTATTTGAATTTGTTTTATTTTTCATTGTATACAAAACAGATCTGCATATATATAATAAATGAATGCAAGGCAAAAAAAGCAAAATACTTGTATAAGAATTATCTATCTATATATATAAAAGCCTAAATGACCGTTAAGACTGAATGACCAGAACGATTGGTCAACTAGTTACTATGACTTGCACTGACCACCAGGGGGCAGATGCTCAATGCAAGAGCTGATCCCTGGTGGTCAATGCGCTCCCACAGCCAACCTCCTCGCAGCCCCTCTCCTCAGCCAGTCCCTTGATCGGCCGTGATGGGGGGAGGCTGGATGGCCAACCTCCCAAGACCCCCCCCCCAGCTGGCCAACCTCCTATGGCCCCACCCCCCCGTCAGCCAACCTCCCGTGGCTCCTCCCCCCAGCCGGTCAATCTTCCACAGCCCCTCCCCCCCAGCTGTCTGGCCCCCCCGATTGTCCTCAATCTAGGGGCCCACCAGCCAACTTCCCATGGCCCCTCCCCACCATGGCCTGCTGGCCTCCTGCGGCCCCTCCTTCCAGCCATCCAACCTCCTGCAGTCCCTCCCCACCCACAGCCAGCCAAGCTCTTGTGGTCCCTTCCCCCTGCCAGCTGGCCCCCTCTGATAGGCCCCGATCAGGGTGTCGGCTGGCCAACCTCCTGGGGTCCTACCCCCTGGCTGGCCCCCCGATAGGCCTCAATCGCCAGCCAGGCCAAGGGACCCCACCAGTGCACGAATTCGTGCACTGGGTATCTAGTAAATCATAAATTAGAAAAATCTAAAATTATAATTCAGGTAAGCAAATTATCCCCCATACTTTTAACCTTCTATAATATCCATTAATCACTTCATCCTGCCAATTATCTAAGCAAGAAACAAGATAGTAGTATCTTACTTCTCTTGACTCAACCATATCTAGTCTATCAACATGTGATGTTTAACCAGTACTCTATGTATTTCTTTATTGATTGCCTTCTCTCTACCACATTACCTAGCATAGAGCCCATCATATTGCCCCACAGAATTTCTTCTCACAAAGATTCACCTGACCACCACACCCCACTTCTCCAACCTTCACACTACTGTGCACTCTCCTAATGCTTTGAATACACCTCCATATTATGTCAACTTTCTGTCCACCATAGTCCTCATCTATAACATAGAGGTGATATTAGGATTTAAGTCATTGGGTTGTCATAAATATTCAAAGAAAGTGCTTGAAAAGTTCTCATCACTATGTTTTGTAATTATTTCTTACTAGGGGCCTGGTGCACGAGATTCGTGCACTTGGGGGGGGGCATCCCTCAGCCTGGCCTGCACCCTCTTGCAGTCCGGGAGCCCTTGGGGGATGTCTCCCAGGGGGGAGCGGGCCTAAGTTGGCAGTAGGACATCCTTAGCACTGCCGCAGAGGTGGGAGAAGCTCCCGCCACCGCTGCTGCGCTGGCCAGCCGTGAGCCCAGCTTTTGGGCTTCTGGCTGAGTAGCACTCCCCATGTGGGAGCGCACTGACCACCAGGGGGCAGCTCCTGCATTGAGCGTCTGCACCCTGGTGGTCAGTGAGCGTCATAGCGACCAGTTGTTCAGCCATTTGGTCGATTTGCATACAGTGGGGCCTTGACTTACGAGTGTCCCAACTAACGAGTTTTTCCAAGATAGGAGCCGTCTCTCGGCCAATTTTTTGCTTTGAGTTGACAGAGTAATTTGAGTTAACGAGCTCCTTAATGAGCTCCATCACAGAACGAATTAAACTTGTAAGTCAAGGCCCCGCTGTATTACCCTTATATAGGATATGTCTGAGTCCCACCCACACTTTGGTTTTTAGTTCATTGATAATGGGAATTATTCTTCATCTTTGTATCCCTGGTGCCTGCCTCATTTCGTAACATAGAGGAAATTCAAGAAATGTGCTGAATAAATAAATTGCAAATAATGGTGTAAAATCTGATATAATACATAAATAAGTATCGGAAGTTCCATAAACCTCTAACACATAAACATAATTAGACATTAATTACTTTTTCAAATTTCTGCATTTTTTTCTTTCCTTCAAAATATACAGTATCAAAAGGAGACCGATATTCACCATAGTGCATAGGATACTACATATGTCAGGAAATGTATGTTAGAATTGTTATAATAAAGTCACCCACATTGCACATAATGTCTATTAAGCTACCCTATTTAATAGTGTAGCTAGTAATCACAAAAAATATATATGTGCAGTGTGGGTGTGTATAGTTATTATGAGAGCTTTACCACAGGTATTACTGGACTTTTTTTCTTTTTGTATGGCATTATTTTTGTACATTAGTAAAATTTTTATATATTTTAAAGTACCTTCTCTATGAAAATGGAATTTAAATTTTAGAATGGAGTCTTTAGTATAAGACAAATATATTTCCATCAATTTCACAGGTGTAGATCTCTCAGGAATATTCAAGTCAGTCACCAAGGACTCCTCAGCTGAAGAGCTCAAACTCTGTTCAATGTGTAAAACCTCAAGACTATTGTTAAAATTCCAGGCAAACTAGAAATTATTTGAGCCAGAAATTACACAATTGTATACAGACCTCCAAACCAGTGGTTCTTCCCTAGAGCACTTTTAATCATTTTAGGAGAAAATAGTTTTATTTTAAAAAGCTTAAAAGTTGGAACTGCACAGAGTGTTGGGGGGAAAAGGCTGACAAAGTGACCTTGCGAAGTGAACTTGCCTACAAGTGACCACCACAGGCAAAGCTTCCAGAAAGCTTTTAAGTCTATAATTGAAAACCTGGAATCAGAGGTACCAGAAATATGCAGTGCCTTAAATAAAGACCAGTTTTACATGATTATTATTTTTGGATTTGAACCAGAAAAGCCTCTTAATTTTTAAGCAGTCAGGAACTTCAAGAACTGAGATGTGAATATTCAGTCTGATCTTTTTAGTTCAAATATTTTACAATAAAATGAAACTCATTATACAAATTGAAATTTGTATTTTAAAGTTTATACAATAAATAACAGAATCCAGGAAAATTCTGCAAAAGAACAACAAGGTCTAGCCCAACCAGATACTAACACATATTATAAAATATCAATTAATTATAACAATATTGTATTGCACATGAATAACCAGGTAGATCAATGGAACAGAATATAAATTTTAGAAATAAACTCAAATACATATGGGAAATAAGAATATGATAAATCAGGCTTTATGTATCGATAGGCTGCTGATTCACTTTTTAATAACTGATATTAGAATAACTAGATGGCCATTTGGAGAAAGATAAACCTGGACTGATTACTCACTACATACTCCAGGAAAAACTAAAAAAATAATAAAGATATATAATTATAAACTATAATTTTATAATTATAAAACTATAAAAACTATATAAGATATGTGAAAACATGGGCAAATTTTCTTATTACCTTCAACTAGAGAAGGCCTTCCTAAAAATAATATAAAATCTAAAAGTCATAAAAGACTGACAATCAAGAATACATAAAATTAAAAATTTAAACGTGTCAAGAATGTGAGGGAAGCCGAAACCGGTTTGGCTCAGTGGATAGAGCGTCGGCCTGCGAACTGAAAGGTCCCGGGTTCGATTCCGGTCAGGGGCATGTACCTGGGTTGTGGGCACATCCCCAGTAGGAGATGTGCAGGAGGCAGCTGATCGATGTTTCTTCTCATCGATGTTTCTAACTCTCTATCTCTCTCCCTTCCTCTCTGTAAAAAATCAATAAAATATATTTAAAAAAAAAAAAAGAATGTGAGGGAAAATGCCATAAGAAAACTAATGGCTTCGAGGTTAGTGCCCTTCTGTTGAGAGGCTTGGAGGCAAGGAAGCAAAGACATCTGGCTTGAGTATTGTGTCCAGAAAAGGAAGTGGGTATATTTACTGATGCATAAAACTAATAAAAGCAAATCAGTCCAAAGCTGATTCAATTTTCAAGGGAATTGTATTGACAAAGAAATGACAACCCTCAACTGAAAAGGACTTTGAATGTTTAGGCCACAAGACAATCTTAGACATCCCAAATTTGAGCCAGAATGGAGTGGGCTACAAAAGCTTTACAGCCCCAGAAATCATACTCCCCCAAATCCACTTCAGATGTGGCCATGGAAGATAATAGGTAGGGACAAACCTCCCAGAAAATGGCACTGGAGGACACAAAGAACTATGAACAAAAGTATTCTTGCCATAGAGCAGAAGCAGGTCTAATTAAGGAACTCTATTCACCCAGAGTAGAAGGCGTTGACAATGCTTAGCCCTGGGGCTTTCATCATTGCTATAAATTTCCCTTTCCAAGTAAAAATTTACTTTTTACCCCCCTTTACCTTCTTCTACCTCACCCCACCCACCATCCCTCTGGCAATCACTATACCAGGGGTGGGCAACCTTTTTGTGAGTGCGTGCCAAAACCAGCAAAATCTCTGACTCAAAATTCTTCTGCGTGCCAACCCTAATTTTTTTAGAACATGTTATGCTTACTTGATATCTCTTAAGGTGTACATATGTGAAGAACCTTGAAGAAATAATAAAATTCATTTGAGCGACAAAAACACAGTATATGATGATGAAAAATACATTTATTTTTTAATGTATACATGTACAATGATAGTCTGACAGAAAACTTTATGCCTCCGTTTGATATTATCAGTGGGACTTTTGCTGCTGCATCACTGATGACAGAGATTTTACATCAGGTTTATATTTCGTGACCTTCAGAGATATGCACGAGCTACTACTTTCATCCGTCAGTCTACTCCTATTACGAGACTTAACAAAATTCATCACTGAGAACAAAGATTCACAAGCGTATGTGGATGAAACCAAAACACTGGTCGGATCTAGGAAGGCAGGGAGAGTTAAGGCAGAGGCATAGAAATTGCTCTTCCCCTCTCTCGTCAATCCATGTCTATGGTCTTTAAGAAAACTTGTTATGTAAAATTATTTATTTATCTAAGATGCACCTACACTGAATTTATCTGAAAAATAAAAAAGTCGATATTAAGAAAAAAATTGTAAATGGAAGATTATAAGAGAGGGTTTCGCGTGCCAGCAAAAGTTATTGGCATGCCATGTTTGGCACATGTGCCAGGGGTTGCCCACCCCTGCACTATACTATTGTTTGTGTCCATAAGTCTTTTTTTTTTTTTGCTTTGCTTAATCCCTTCACCCTTCTCACCAGCCTCCAAACCCCTCCTCCAAGTAGAAATTTGAATTGTAATAGTCTTGTCCCTGCTCCACCATTGTGTATTGTGTGTGTGTGTGTGTGTGTGTGTGTGTGTGTGTGTGTGTGTGTGTGTGGTGTCAGTGAGTGTGTTGGTGGACGGATTGGAAGGGTAGGGGCCATAAATCTGTCTTCAGTTTATAGGTCTCAGGAGCCATGTTTAGGCCTGGTAAACAGTGCCATGCAGTACAGCACCTAGAGATCCTAACCTTTGTAATGGGTGCAGTAAATGAATGGGACTTTAGGTCATCTACTTCCAGGGAATGAGTAGGTGGGAGGAGGAGCACAACAAATAGTTGGTGCCAGAAGAAGAGACAACAACAAAGACTGGCTATTCACTAACTCATTTTCTTCCTCCCAGGCACTCTCATCTACCTTTCCAAGCCTCTCTAGCCTGTCTCAGAAAAATCCTTTCCATGATCCTATTCTCTCTCTTTTCCATATGCCACTACGACTTTGCCATCCAGGATAACCTTGGAAGTGAGGATGGCAGAGCCTCCATTAGCCTGAATCCTTGAATGACCACATGGAGTAGAGCCTCCCTCCTCCCCACCATCTCCAAATGAACTCTGGGGGAAAAAAGCCACTGAGGTTTGGGCTTTACATTTGTAGCAACTTGTAGACAGTGAGCCAGGAGCTAAAATTTTCAAGGAATGAAGAGATATGTCCCTGGGAAAGGGCGAGTAGATAACTGCATTTGTTCAAGTAGTAAATAGTTTAATCTGATGACCTGCTGTTCAAAGACAGCAGGCATCTATCCATGAGGGGGGAAAAAATGGCCTCGAAGTATCAGAGATGATCTAGAAAGACGCCTACCCAACCTCCAGCTTCAGTGATGTGAGGAGTATGGGAAAGAAAACATCACCCTTTGAGAGAGCTGAAAGAGAAGCAAGATCACCGTGGAACGACCAGGTTTTAATTAAAGCAAGAATGTGAGGGCGATGTTCAGCTAAGAGGCAAGAGGCTTTAGAAAATTGGAAGCAACTGGAAAAGGCAACATACAAATATGGAAATCAAAATGTAGTGGATGAGGGTTGACTTCTGAATTCTTGCTTTTTGTGGTGATTGACATGAACAGAGATGAAGGCTAAATACAATTAAGCCCAATGATCCCAAGGCAGAGAAGCTGTGATTGCTACGGAAGCTGCAAGTGTTGAGAGTCAGGAGGTGGAGGCCCAGAGTCCCTCGCGTGTGGCCTTACTTGAAAGTTCAGGCAGTGTCCTGCTCCCTGCAATGATGGCTTACGGAGGGGTGGTCTTCAGGTTTTGTAGAGGGTTAATTTATTCCAATAATAGCACTCTCTTGTCTCTTTCTGTTACACACTGTAATTGTACTCTTAGGTATTCTTTAGGTTTCCCTGGAAATTTTATCTTGTGTATTTAACTTGCATATTTATCTCTGTAATGTTTGGCCTCCTCTCAAAGAACACTTTAACTCCTATCATCTGATATGTAATTTATATGCCATCATTATCCAGTATTTTATTCTAGATTAAGAAATTATTTTCATATTTTTAAAGAGTCAACATTTGTTCAGATTTACCCTCTTGTGTATCATTTTCTTTGTTCAGCATTGTTTTCTCATCTCAGACCTTTCCTCTGGGATCACTTTTATTCTTCCTTAAGTATACCAGAAGGATTTTAGCAGTGTCCATAGACTGTCAGAATTTGTTTATTCTTAATTTTGTTAAAAAGATCTTTATCTGACATTTTTTCCAGGTGCACAATTTGAGATTAATAGTTCTTTTCTTTCATAACTTTGAATATATTATTCCATTATATTCTTTTGCTACTGTTGAGAAGTCAGCTGTCCAATTGTTATTCTGTTGTATTTTTAATTGTATTTATGAAACAATATTTATCTAGCATTTGCCACACGCTAGACTTTGTTATAAGCAGTTAACAAGTATTAATTTATTTAATCCTCATAACAACCCTATGAGTATGAGGTAGGAACTGTAATTGTCATCCCTATTTTACAAATTATTTAAAGCACAGAGTTCATTCACCCTTTTGCATAGCATCCAGTTAGTGAGGGTCTGAGCCATTATTTGAACAAAGGCTGTTTGGTTCCAGAGTTCCTGTTCTTAAGTATTATTTAATGATGCCTTTCTCTCTTTTCTTCCCATCAGTTTTAAAAATCTCTGTTGTGTTTAACAAGAGTTGTAAGAAAAATGTTTCTAACAAGCTAAACACCAATCAATCAATATTTTTGAGAAAAAAATCTTTGTCTTTGGTATTCTACATTTTAATGAAACTAAGTATACATTTTTTTCTTTCTTTAATCATTTTTATTTATGGCTTGTTGGGCTTCCTGAATCCATAGGTTGGTATCTTTCGTCAGTTCTGGAATTTTTTCAGTTCTTTTTAGAGAGCTACCTCTCCTTCATTCTTTCTAATATTCCTTAAAGAACTTTGATTAGATGTATGTTGAATTTTCTAGCTTTGTCCAACATGTCTTTTAACAATTCTTTCATGCAATTTATTTTCTCTGTCTGTACTATCTGGATAGTTAAGATAGGTCTTTCAGCTGATTATCTTTAGCTGTGTCAAATCTAATATTTACCATTCCAATGAGTTATTTTATTTTTAGAAATTTCACCTCATTCATTTTTAAATGACTACCTAAATTTTGCATTCTTCAATTCCTTAATTATACTTTTAATTTCTCCATTTATTCTTTTTGTTGTTGTTGTTAATCCTAACCTGAGGATATTTTTTCCATTAATTTTGAGACCAAAAGAGAAAGAGAGAGAGAGAGAGAGACATTCATGTGAGAAACACATAGATTGGTTGCCTTCTGCATGTGCCCCAACTGGGGCCAGATATCAAACCTACAACCCAGGTACATGCCCTTGGCAGGGAATCAAACCTGCAACTCTTTGGTATCCTGGCTGATGCTCTAATCACTAAGAACACCAATCAGAGCTCTTCCTTTACATATTTAAAGGTAGTGAGCAACCTTTATAGCTTATAGTTTTTATCTCTAATATCTCAGTTTTTGCAAATCTGATTCTGTGCTTTATTGTTTCCATGACTCTAACTCTTAATAATTTGTTTCTTGTGAATTAGTGATTTAATCTGGGAGAATTTTTTAAGCCTGGATTTAAAATTTATTATATCCAAAGAGGATTTTCCCTTTTCTTTTTTTTTTCTTTTTTTTGTACCTCCTCACCTGAAGATATCTTTCTACTGATTTTTAGAGGGGTAGGACAGAAAAACATCAATGTGAGAGAGACACATTGATTGTCTCTAGCACGCTCCCCCATCAGGGTAGGGGATGGAGCCTGCAACTGAGGTATATGCCCTTGATTAGAATTATGCCTGTGACCCTTCAGTCCACGGGCCAATGCTCTAACCACTGAAATAAACCAGCCAGGGCTCTTTTCTTCATTTTTTTTGAGTCATAGAAGCAACATGAATTCTGACTTCCAACACAAATGAGAACAAAATTGGGATTACAAGTCCTCGGAGAAGTTGTTTTCCTTATTCTGCTCTATGTAGAGCTAACGTATGTATCATCATTTTCTATTTCCATGGGCCTGGTTTATTGAGTTTTTTCCTCCTTGCTGTTTTTGTTTTTCTTTGTTGTGAGGGTAATACATCAATCAGTAAAGATGAATACGTGGTTTATGTGGAAATCTCTATTTAACCTCCGCTCTTGTTTTGACCCCAGGCTTTGTCTTGTTGTCTATAATTGGCATGTGGCTCATTATGTCAGATTCTGGTTTCAAAGGATTGGCCATATCACTTGAGGAGAAACCTCCTTATAAATCCCCTTAATTTTCTAACATCTAAGTCATGAATTAAAAATTTTCTTTAATAATGCACCAGCATTCATATTTGAATTATACATAGAAATCTCAATAAATGTTCAACAATGCTTGATGTTATTTGAATATTAGAGGCTCGATGCATGAAATTTGTGCATGGGTAGGGTCCCTAGGACTGTCCAGTGATCAGGGCTGATCTGTGGGGCAACCAGCGGGGCGATCGGGGGGGGGGGGCCCCACTGGCACCTGCCTTGGCTGGCCTGGCACTGCCCACTCGCTGGCCCCACCCCCCAATCACCCCACTGCCATCCCCAGTCGCCTCCCTCTGTAGGTGCCAGTGGCGGCAGCAGGCGGCAGGGCTGGCCGACGAGCAGGCTGGTGCTGCATGCTGATTGCCCCACCAGTTGCCTCCCTCTGCGGGGCAACCGGCAGGGCTATCGGGGGCTCCCACTGGCACCCGCGTTGGCTGGCCTGGGGCCTGCGGGCTGGGGGCAGCTTCTGCGTTTAGCATCTGCCTCCTGGTGGTCAGTGCACATCATAGCGACCAGTCGTTCTGCCGTTCAGCTGATTTGCATATTAGGCTTTTATTATCTAGCACAGCCGTGGGCAAACTATGGCCCGCGGGCCGGATCCGGCCCGTTTGAAATGAATAAAACTAAAAAAAAAAAGAGACCGTACCCTTTTATGTAATGATGTTTACTTTGAATTTATATTAGTTCACACAAACACTCCATCCATGCTTTTGTTCCGGCCCTCCGGTCCAGTTTAAGAACCCATTGGGTTTGCCCACCCATTCTAGCATCACCAACATTCAGTAATAACAATGAGTTCTTATTCTGTACTAGGCACTTTGCTAGGCACTGAGGGATATGGAAATAAACCAAGCCAAACCAAAATAAAATAGTGTTCTGGCATCATGGACATGCAGAATTGCTAGGGAAAAGGCCATTTTAAAAAGGAATTAAACCAAAGTGTGATCAGTGTGGTAAGTTTTATGACATTTGCATTTTGACTGACCTTAAATGACTAGTCCATATCACTGATCTAAAGGCCTTTATATTAAACTAGAGGCCCGATGCATGAAATTCATGCAAGGGGCTTGGCCTTCGCAACGCTGGCTGCCTCAGCCGGCCCTCACAGCCTTTGCCGGCCCTCGCAGCCCCCGCTTCCTCCGGAAAGTCATCCGGACAGTCGTTCTGCTGTTTGGTCTAATTAGCTTATTAGCTCTTTATTATATCGGATAAGTTTGTATATTTAAGTACTAGAAGCTACTTGAAATCAAATGCAGATGGTGAATCCGGCAAACATCAATGAAACTAGAATGATTGACCAGATATCATCTAAGAAATCCTGATACATAACTTTAAAAAAATGTTGCATTTAAAAGGAAGTGAAAGCATTAAAAGGAAGACAAAGACAAGCTGTTTTCTTTATTGGAGCTATTTGAGATGGTTCAATGTGACCAATATAAAATGGGGACAAGACAGCATTGCAAAGGACACAAGAAACTGAAAAGAGAAGCAGATGACACTAATTATCAGTGTGAAATGTATGTCACCTGTTTAACACCAACAAACAAACAAAACACAGGACCATAAAGAGCCTGTGGAGTTGTAAAGGAATCCTGTGGAACTGTAGTTGAAACTCCCCTGGCAACTGCTTCAAGCCAAAAGCTGGAGTCACCAGATGTCCACTTTCCAAAAAGAGAAATCTGTTTGAGTCAGGTCCCAGAGATTTCCCACCACCAATGTATGAATGTAGTGATATAATTCCATCAAAGGACTCTTAAACATCCAGAATGTCTCCATTTTTTTACTTTCTTTCTCCAAATTATTCTTACTATATAATATCAACATTTTAACAAGCACCTAAATATATGACAGAGGTATTCTTTAAAAAGTATAGTTAGTTTGTTGCAAAATGAAATCCTAAATGGATATTACTCCTTTTATGCTCCTACTTTGTGGTGATTCTGCTACTTTTCAGATTATTTTAGAGACTTAGAAGTGGAAGGAAATGTGCGAAATATTTAAGAAACTGAAAAATAATTTTATATAACCGGATACAGATTTGAATGAAGAATAGATATGTTGTGATACAAGAAGTGCTCATATTTTAATAATTATTACTAAGCATTCTCTGATTCTAAAAACATTCTAAGTTTGATGTATACTTTATGATAACATAGTTTACAATAAGAAGAAAAAGAGAAAAGGTAAATATGTGAAGATAACACATGAGATGCTTAGGGCAAGTTTTAGGAAACTCTGTAGCTGCAATTAGATCATTGGTTAGAAAAAAAATCATTTACATTGAGTGCATACTACTAAACAAGAGCATCACCAAGAATAAAGATAATACAGTTGGGATAACTTATTGAATCACACACTATATTTAAAATCTCTAAGTTTAAAAGGTTTCAAAATTTGAAACCACCTTAGAAATGATCTACTTCTATTCTCATTATTTTACAAATGAATACAATCTCGTTAAGTGACTTTTCAGAGGTTGCATTAAAATAGTGTAGCAAAGAATTACACACACACACACACACACACACACACACACACACACACAAAACTCACCCAAACATGGAGTGGCTAGAATCTTAGCACCAAAAAAGGAATTCAGACAAAAGTTTCAACCCCATGTTTGATGTTTAATCATCCATCAATCAAAATGCAAGTATCTGAGGCCACAGGGATTCAATTCCAACTGAATATGTAGTTAGGTATAATGAAATAGAAAAAAAAATGATCTCAGAAGGAAAGAGAAAAAAGGGGGCATGTTTATAGACTTCACAGATGTGGGCTTCTTTTTTTGCCAAGAACATGCCTTGCAACAATAGGATAAGGCTTATGATAGTTGCCCTCATTAAATCACTTGTCATTAACTTATCAGCTGAGCCAAAAAGAGGAATTGGATCAAACAGATTTTGATGTAGCATTCCTCATATAGCTTAATTGCATCCAAAATGACACTATTATCTTTGTTTGCCAAGCTATTATTAAAGAAGTTAAAGTGAAATTAAAAGCACGCATTTTATAATCATTTTCTTAATGAAAGAAATAGCAAAACTATAAATATAACTTTGATCTGTGGTGTGAAGTTAAATTGTGGGTCCTATAAAAATCTAGACAAAATCTTTCCAATTTCTATCACTGAACCCTTTTTTTTTATCAGGCTACCTGAACGGAATAACATGGATGTAAAAATGTTCTAGTTTTCCTCTTTGTTTTGACCTATGACATGCAGATTTCCCTTTTGAAAAGCTGAGATCCCTATTAGTTAAAAACCAATGTTTTGTAACTACAGATTGGTTTTCATTTTTCAACTGATTGATATGTTCATTATCTTGATTGTGAAGATGTCATGATTGTATGTATACATATGTCAAAGCTCATCAAACCATGCATTTTAAATATGTGCCATTTATTGTAAAACTACTTAAAAATAGAATAAAATTATTCTAAATTGCCATAATTAAAGGAACACACAATGTTTTGAAAACATGATTCATGATTGAAAATAAAAACAGGGATTTTAATTTGTGATTAACTGATTACTGGATAAATTTCCTTAGTTTTAAAGAAACAAATCTGAAGTAGTCATTTGAATCCTGAATGGTTTACCAAATGTATTTTTCTTTATATCCTAAAGTTACCAAGTACCTGTTATATTAATGGAAAAGGTATTTATTTGAGGATTATGCTTCATTATCTATATATATAAAAGGCTAAGCAACCGGCTGACCGAATGACTGGCTGGTAGCTGTGACACACACTGACCATCAGGGGGCAGATGCTCAATGCAGAAGCTGCTGAGCTACAGCAACTTTGCAGAGTGCTCTCTCACACTCTGGGACCCCTCAGGGAATGTTGGACTGCTGGTTTTGTCCCGATCCCTGCAGTCCAGGATGAGGGACCCCACCTGCCGGAGGGACCCCACTCACTCTGCAGACGCCCTTTGGGCCCGGTGCCACCCCAGGTGCGGCCAGCGGGGAGGGAACACGGGAGGTTGGCTTCAGGTCACATCCGGCCCATCTCACTCAGTCCCACCCCGGCAGCCACCTTCTAATTAATTGCCTTTCAATGTGCATGCCTCTAGTATGACAATAAAAGGGAATGAATTTTGGCAGAAATCTGAGCCTGGTCTCATTGATACTGAATCTGATGGTGTTCTGGACAGCTTTGGGTATCTCAGCCACATTATCATTTTGAAGCTTTCCTTTGAATATGTTTCTCTTTGTATCAAACTAATTTCATTTCGGTTGCTGTCTAGTAGATTCTTTTCATATTCTCAGGTCAAATTCCTGAACAAAAAAAGCACCTGATAGGTCTAGATAATTCCTACCATCCCTATTTGGAGAGGATTTTTTACACTCGACAAGGTAATAGTCTTCTGCCCATCTATGAATTGGCAACCCTTGAGTCAGGTGCCCATCCCTGGTCCAATCAGTTGTGGGCATCTGGAAAGGTCTCAGGGTCCGGTAGCTGGTCATGGCTACACTTTCAGCAAGGGCTGTGGACACATTCCATGTGATTGACATGTCTGGTACAAAAATTACTTCTATCAAGTCTCTTTTTTGTATTATTTCTAGTCATATAAAGTATTTAAGTAAACGACACAAAGACTTTATAAATACATTCTGCGGTTAACAGAGTTTTCTTTTCTTACATCTTTTTGTTCATTAATTCTTTGATGAGAGTTCTCCTGTAGTTTTACATGTAATATTATATTCTCAATGGAGCATTGTAATAGAGCTATAAAGAATGAGAAATAACATTGGAGAACTATTAATCCCTTATCCGAGGACATGAGAGTAGCATCTTAATCCTATACCTCAAAGGGTGAGAATAGATATAGGAGGGAAGTTATGTTTTAGGTAAAATGACACCGTCAGTCTCATAAATTCAATTGTCTGCTTGTGTTTGCTCTCTTGGCAGAGCCAGGGTGATAATTAAAACCTTTTATCCTTCAAACAAAACCTATATTTTCAGAAAAACTTGGACTGAGATTTTGTTTTACTTTGGACAGTTTACACATTCTTTTAATTTTTTCTTTTTTTTTCTGCAAAAAGGATACCATATATTAAGTTTCCATAGTCAGGCAAACATATAAATTTAAAACAACCTTACATTTCTAAAAGATTTTTATCTTAATAATTGCTACCATTATTAACCCACTAAAAACATCCAGACCTAAAGAAAGCATCCCAGCTGTGATTTTATTTGCTAGTTGTTGCCCTGAAATTCATGATGACCTATCTCAAATTTCAGAATTTCATTCATCCATAAAACAGGGGTTCAGAATGACTTGTCTCTTGAAATCAGTTACTAAACTAATATACTTTATTGACTTTCCTGTTCAAATTCCTCTTCTAATGTTGTCCTGCTTTGGGGATTATCTCTCTATTGTACCCTCTTTATTTTCTGGGACTCCTTAGAGCAGCAGCCTCCTCCTCCTCCTCCTCCTCCTACTCCTCCTCCTCCTCCTCTCATCCTCCTTCTTTTTTAATTTATTGGGCTTGAATTTCTACAAGTTAGAGTCTGGTGCTTTACCTTGGAGATGGTGGAAAGAATTTCATTTTCAAAACCTCCTGTATTTTTTTTAAAACAGTAGAGCTACAGGACCAGGTTCACTTGTTCATTCCCAGTTTATTTTTCCCATTCCCAGGGTCATATGAGGAAACAGTTCATAATGCTGGAGAATTATTAAATGTATGTGGGTTTTATGAATGCTCTTATTCACTGCCACAAGCACATTTCATAAATAAATTTTTAAAACACATGTTTTAAAGTTGGAAAAGTGCTAGGAGAAAGTAGCCTATTCCAACTCTGAGACATAATTGTCTGAAATTAGTCAAGAAAAAAATTTTTTCCACAGAGTTAAATTAAATCACATCCAATGAAACTGTATCCTACTACCTATTACTGTCTTATGCTGGTGACCATCTGGTGTCTATTTTGCTCTAAAAGGACAGGAGATCGGAGCAATGTGTCCATATGACTAGTCAGAGGCACAAAAGTATAGACTTACAAAGAAATGAATTGTCTCAAATATAATTCATTCTTTTAAAAAATATATATATTTTATTGATTTTTTTTACAGAGAGGAAGGGAGAAGGATAGAGTTAGAAACAATGATGAGAGAGAAACATCGACCAGCTGCCTCCTGCACACCTACTGGGGATGTGCCTGCAACCAAGGTACATGCCCTTGACCAGAATGGAACCTGGGATCCTTTAGTCTGCAGGCCGATGCTCTATCCACTGAGCCAAACTGGTTAGGGCTCAAATATAATTCATTCTTTTAAAAAATATATATTTTTATTGATTTTAGAGAGGGAGAGAGAGACAGAAACATCGATGATGAGAATCATTGATCAGCTGCCTCCTGCACGCCCTCTACTGGGGATTGAGCCCACAACCGGGCATGTGCCCTTGACCGGAATTGAACCCGGGACCCTTCAGTCTGCAGGCCAATGCTCTATCAACTGAGCCAAACCAGTTAGGGCAAATTCATTCTTAAATGACATCATACTGAGCAGTACGCCTATGAGAACATATGGAATCTAGTCACCAGTGGTAACAAGCCAGCACTGCAAGATATGCTTTTCATCTGCTATTTGAAACAAAAGGTAGACACTTAATTTAATATTACCTGTAAATATGAAAGTGTTTCCTCTATTTTAGGAGGCATATTATGACCAGCAACAAATTCCATGAAAACCTTTATAAGAGGTGGGGGCAGGGTGAACATCTGGATTCCCTCTGTATCATCAAAAGGCCCTGAATTTGGCCTCTTAGGAACTTATTTATTCATTTTTCCAGTCAACCATGAGATTAGAGAGAGGGAGGTGAAAAAAGGGGTGAGAAAAATTACTTTGATATGATTACAATTTCTTTCTGGTAAGAATGAATAACTACAATGAAGTAAAAATAAAGAGAGAAAGTGATATTGGAATGCTATGGAGAGATAGTTAACAAGCTTTGCTTCTTCAATCATTCAGTGAAGTTGCCTCTTGGCCTTTCTTTGGGCACAGACACGAATCAAAACAGAATACAAGAATCTTTTTACTTACAAAGAATAAGAATTCCCCTTATTGCTCCACCCCCACCCATCCCATCTGTTCCTAGCTACTTCTCATTGGACCTGAAACAAGAACTCAAAGAAAAGATGGCCTGTTTTAAACTGTAGAGAATTAATTATATCTCATGTTACCTTATTTATGACCCAGCTGAACTTTAATTATTCAGTTCTGCTATTCTCAAAGTTGGCATGTGGAATAATACATTATAGAGAGCGGCAAACATTTCCTAGGAGTCTCTTCGTCTAAGTTTGCACTATGTAATTTAGCTTCAATTAACTTCAGGGGGCTAACGGAATAGAAGAGGCAAGGTCTATAATTTCCAGTGCAGTTTGAAAATAAAGATCACATTCAGAAAAGCTTTTTGTCTAATAGTTTTGCTTCCTCCTAAGACTGTGAAGCTGGTACTGGTCATTTTCTTTCTTTTTTCTCCATAACAATATTAAGAATATCTGAGGCCTAAGGAAGAGTCAACCTTGCTTTCCCTGATGCTGACTTGACAGAGACAAGTAAATAGGAATAACTTCAGTAAAGGCAACTCAGAATTATGGGTGAATTTAGAGTGGTGAAAGGTGAAAACCTTTTATTAGTTTAACTCTGTTCTACAGAAGAGTATGCATTATGCTTCTGCCATTTTAGGTATAGTAGAAATGTGTCATTACCTTTGTAACAAAGCCTCTTTAGGACCTATAATTCAGATCTGAACAATAGACAAATATAACAACAATACTAGTTATCGCTTATTGAGTGTGTCCTTTGTACAATAGGAATTGTATAAGGCACTTTATAAGACTCTGTAACCTATGCATTATTGCCACTTCACAGATAAAGACATTGAGGTTGTAGGATGAAGAAGCTATCCCATGATCATCAAGCTTGTAACAATGCTGAGGTCTATGTCTGCTTTATTACAAATCTGAACTGATTGTCTGTTCTTGCTTCAAAAAGCATTAGCATATGACATCAATAACCAAATAAGAGTACTTTACATTGGTGGTTAAGCCAATCTTGATGGAGCTGGAGGTAGAATTTCCATTCACTTTCAAAACATGTAGAATAGAACAACCTTTATTTTCCTAATATAGTCCTTGCAGGAGATTAGATTATATCCTCATTACTAGAGGTTAAACCTGCTTTTAAGAAAGATGCAATTCACTCTTGAAAAACTGTAAAGTATTGTAGGGAAACTTAAGCTTTGCTTTCAAAGATCCATTAAACTATGCATATACAATTTAGGTTTCAATATCTGACATCCCTCCCTTTCTAATCTATCCCTCAAACTCTTCTTTACCCTCACCTCTCACCCCTCACCCCATCTCACCATATTTTAGAAACAGCTTAGGCTTTTAGGCAAATTAAATTCCCTTTAGACTTTATACAAAACTTCATTCTTTTACCTAGACCATTTTCTGTCCATAACAAGAATAAAACAGTAGGAATTTAATTCCTACTCAGTTTGGCCCATGTCCAGGTTGGTGATATTCCCTCCCTGCCTTTTCATTGTTGTTAAAATGCAATGGGCTCTTACAGAGCCAGCTAGTCTTTGGCAGGACAGCACAACTTTCAATCTGAAACAGCTGCAGAAATGTTTGGAAAAACCAATTTCAAATGATTAATAGCAAATTTCTAAACAAACAAAACAAAAGAAATCCTCACAGATACAGAGAACAGATTGGTTATTATCAGAGGGTAAAGAAAGTTAATTATATGGTGTTGGATAGTAACTAGACTTTTGGGAGAGTGATCATTTTGTAGTGGATGTTGGCTTATAATATATACCTGAAACTTATATAAATAATTTTAAAAGATAGCACATTTCTGAAAGGACAAATCCCTAGGATTTCTTTGGATTCCCCCAAATCAATATTATCATAATTCTCTAGTTTCTCGTAACAGTGTTCTAGGTATATGTGTTAAAAACAAAACATAAAAATGTTATGTTCTCTTTTAACTTGTTAAATCTCTTTGACTTGCTCATAATTTATAGATAATAGGACTTTGACATTTGCTGGTGAAATTACATCCAAAATTATTGTGTAGAAACTCTTAATGGTTAGAACCTTAATAGCCTATCATCCTTGAAATGAGCCATTTATTTCAGCCTGTCATTTTGGAACAGAATCAAAAGGAATCTAATAGTATTAACTCTTCAAGAAAGAAGAGAATGTACTCTATATATTTCCACTTTACTGCACCAAATTCATAGGGAAATCCTTCCAGTGACATGTCTATACCTGATTACTAATACATGAGGATATTATGTAAAACAATTAACATTTAGATTATTGCAGTACTGTCTGAGAGATCATGAAAATGTACCAAGATCTTTTTAACTCTACTCATTAAAGGAATTTTATTGAGAAAAGATTGTGGAACAACCTTGTACCTCTAAATTAACACATGCACTTCCAGAGTTAGAGAGTTTAAATAACTTATCTAAGAACCCAGAGCTACCAAGTAATGGGCCCTGTTCTTTCTGACTCTAAATTTATGCTTTTAACATCTGAGTCATGGCATGTACATAACTCACTGTAACAGGAAGCAGAAAATAAATGTCCCAAGAGAGGCATGCAGATCAGAGAAGGAAAAGGTCACATTAAATTAGAAAGTTATACTGGGCATAGTAGATCATGAGCTGGATCTTGTAGGATGGAGAGGATCATGAGGTTATGAGAGGAGTCTATGTATGGGACAATCCAAAGGAATGGCATAAAAATGCATAAAAGGAAATGAAAAGGGGTAGACACGTCTGGGAACAAGGAGTTCTTGCTACCTGTTATGCTGTACCAAAAGAGGGTACTAGAGAGAGCCTAAGGCTGTAGGAGAGGAGCAATTTTTTTCCTTGCTCTTCTTGTTAAGGTAACCCCAACAATGTTTCTTCAGTCTGATGGCAGCAGTTTGTCTCTAGAGGAGCAGTGAAATAACTTCAATTTGTTGTTTTGCCACATTACCAGAACCAATGTCATTACACCCTTTCAGAAACACTAACATCAGCCAGCCAAAATCTATTCTGCAGATGTCTGGGGCCCAGATCCACGGAGCCCCATCTCTGCACTGCTAAATTCAGTAATTACAACTTTTTCCTCTTTGCTTATTCCTTAAGTTATTTCTTGCATGATACCTGAATACTCCATTTTTGCCTTTCTGGTTCTCCAATATCTGGTTAATCAGTATATTAAATCTCTGTTAAAATCTCTCAGTATATTAAATCTCTCGGTTTCTGTCTCCTAAGTATACCCTCACTGATATACAACATTTAAGTGCTAATGCCCAAACCAATCACTGGTGAGAAAAATAGTATGACCGTAATGGGCATGATATTAAGCATGTGACCCACTATCTGAATAAAACTGTGGGAGAGGGTTCAGTTAACAAAGAGAAGAGGGAAATGGGCTATTAGGGAGGCAAGTAACAGTGATAGCCAGAGACACAAAAGATGAATAGGAGGTAGATAGGTAAAAAAAAGAGGAAAGAACATTCTAGGAAATAAAAGGACTTGCATATGGGAGGGACCAGAGATGGGAGAGAATGAGATTTATTTTAAAAACCGAGGAAAGCCCTAGCCAGTTTGGCTCAGTGGATAGAGCATCAGCCTGCAGACTGAAAGGTCCCAGGTTCGATTCCAGTCAAGGGCACATGCCTGGGTTGTGGGCTCGATCCCCAGTAGAGGGCATGCAAGAGACAGCTGATCAATGATTCTCTCTCATTACTGATGTTTCTATCTCTCCCTCTCATTTCCTCTCTGAAATCAATTAAAAAAATAAAAATATATGTATATGTATATGTATATGTATGTGTATATGCATATGTATACACACACTGAGTGGCCAGATTATTATGACCACCTTACATTTGTAGGCAAATTACCTATAATTTCGCGCTGAAGTTGCTAGAGGGCCAGACCATTATAAATAGGGAAGCAGGTTGTTTACAACAGTAGAAGTTACTTTTTTCTGAAGATATGGGTAAACAACGCGATTTAACAGCCTTTGAACGTGGGATATATATATACACTGAGTGGCCAGATTATTATGACCACCTGACATTTGTAGGCAAATTAGCTGTACACTGCATCGTATGGGATATGGAAGATGAAGGCCTGTTCGAATACCTTTGCTGTCTGCAGTTACCAAGATAAAACGTCTCCAATTCGCACAGGAACACAAGGATTGCACAGTCGAGCATTGGAAAAAAGTCATGTGGTCTGATGAATCACGTTTCCAGTTGCATCATGCAGATGGCAGAGTGAGAATTTGGCGGAAATAGCATGAAAGCATGCACCCCACATGCATGAGTACAACCCTTCAAGCTGGTGGGGGCAGTGTTATGGTTTGGGGCATGTTTTCCTGGCATGATTTGGGCCTTTTAATTCGTGTGGAACAACATCTGAATAGCACAACATACCTAAGTATTGTTGCTGATCAAGTTCATCCTATCATGTTGATGGCGTATCCCAATGGAGATGGCTTCTTCCAACAAGACAATGCGCCATGCCATGGTGCTCATATTGTGCAGGAGTGGTTTCAAGTACATGAGGGAGACTTTACCTTGCTTAGGTGGTCCCCACAATCACCAGATCTCAATCCAATTGAGCATTTGTGGGACGAAGTTAAAAGAGCCATCAGGCAGCTGGTTCCATCAAATCTCACAGAACTCAGAACTGGACAGTGCTATTCAACGAAGTACTGATGGGGTGGTCATAATAATCTGGTATATATATATCCCACGTTCAAAGGCTGTTAAATCGCGTTGTTTACCCATATCTTCAGAAAAAAGGTAAACAACCTGCTTCCCTAAACAACCTGCTTCCCTATTTATAATGGTCTGGCCCTCTAGCAACTTCAGAGCAAAATTATAGGTAATTGGTCATAATAGTCTGGCCATTCAGTACACACACACACACACACACACACACACACACACACACACACACACACCTGAGGTGGTGAGAAGAATAGGAAAATGGAAATCAGTTGTGGCCAGGCCCATGGAGGAAAGCGTTTAGATGGCTTGGTGATTAGAGTCCACAGTTTAGAAAACTGGTTATAAAATTTATAAAAACAGGGATGTTAGGAAAAGAAAGGTAAGATTCAGGTCATGTTGAATATTAGGGGCTTGGCTACAGGAGCAAGTAATTTTTAACTTGATATGAGAAATGTTGACCTGAGACATCAACTTCAAGTCAGTGAGGAAGCCACTAGAATAGATACAATATAAAGAGAAAAAGCCACAAAACTAAGAACAAGCTTTGGAGAATGCCTATATTTTAGGGTTGTGAGAAAGAAAATTGTGTTTAGAGAGTGGAATTGGAGACACTGAACACTTTCCAAGAATGACGAGCTCAAAGACAAATATTTCCAGTGACTGGCTGAAAGGAAGTGGCAATAAATTAAATAGAGTTAAGGGGGTTAGATAACCACAAGGGCAGAGTGTCAGAAGGGTCAAGAATCTGGATATTAAAGTCACTGATGATTAAAACAAGGGGAGGGATGGAAAGGAAGATTTAGATGCAAATGTTGAAGTCACTGAGAAAGTGGGGAGATATTTCCTGAAGACTGAAGATGACTAAGATGAGAAGATGATTTGGACAGTATGAGGTCTAAAAGACAGACTTGGAATGATGACCAATCAGTGGCAGAGAGGATCAAGGGGTTTGCAATACACTTCACCCCAAACACATATGGTTAACTGACTAGTAGTTTAAAAGAGCTCAGAAGTCATCGTGACTCTTCAGCCTAAAGAACAAGAGATCATTTGGGAACAGAAACAACAGATATTTTGGTGAACACTGAAGCTGGAGGTTTTACTGAGGGTTTAAGATTTAGTTCAGTAGCACTTCCTTTAGTGTTCTGGTTATCAATTGCTGAATAACAAACTATCCCAAAACTGAGTGGCTAGCAACAACCATTTTATTACATTTTATGATTTTGTGTGATAGAAATCTAACCAGGACTCGACTGTTCATGTTTTTGATGCAGGGCAGACCTAAAGAATCTAAGATGCCACTTTGGTGGGGATTTCTGGAAGGCTGGGCTCAGCTGGGCAATTATCCCTCTTTATTCAGTCTCAGGGCCTCTCCACATGGTCTCTTCAGAGCAGTCAAACTTCTTATATTGTGACTCAAGACTCCAAGCCTGCATGTTCCAGCGGTTAAGCCAAGCTGCTATTTCCTTGGAATGGCTCGCACTTCACCTATTAATTAAGTCATGAAGGCCAGTCCAGAAACAAAGGTAGTGGAGTACTCACTCTATGTCCTCTTGGGAGAAGTAGCAAAGAATTGGTGGCCCTCTTTAATCTGCCATGCCAAGATAAGTTTTTAATGACCTATTCCTTTTAACCATGCAACAAACTTCTACTGTGTAAAAAGTTATTCCTGGAGTTGTATAATTTATTCAAGAAGAAAGGAATATGAAACAAAACTAATATCAAGAAACCAAAGTGATATTTTTGGCTCTGTTACAAGCTGTGTTGACAGAAGCAAATTTTTAACTTTCCTGTGATTTTCCCCTCATTTCTCAAATAAGTTTAATATATCTACTTCTCGGGTTTCTTATAATATAACCATCTATATAAAAGGCTCTGAATTAGCATGACTCTTGGGGTAACTGAGGTGCTGTCATCAAGGGTTCCAGATCTTACAATACTTTGCAAACATTTAGGGAAAGCCTCTTGGATTCTGCTGAAAAAAGCTGCATACATGACTTGTGCTTCTCAAAAATTGCCCCCCACATGGAAGAATTACATGATGGGAAGTAACTACATTCTGGAGAAGCCTAATGTTTCTCTCCATATGGACAACACTTTCTGAGATTAATGTAAAAACTAAGGCCCAAGCTCCAGACCAACAGGCACTTTTGTCAGTAGAAGTAGTACATCAATTAGTAGCTCCCCTTTTGACAGAGGAGCTGGTTTACAATTGAACCGCTTTAATAACAAAGATACTATTTAAGATACTCATTCTTAAATAATGGTATACCACATAACACTACTCTGTGATTTTCATTAATGGCTTAGAGCATGGGCTAGAGGGCTTAATTTCTGACAATCCAAAGAGCCTTATTTTATGAGGATTCCTTCTAGGAGGCAGTTCTTAGCACAGTTTACCTTCTGGGGAACCACCTAGGAAGCTATGTATAGAGTTGTACAGTTACAGGCTGCAGCTCTTGAGAGTCAGAATCAGTATATCTGGGAGGAACCCAGTCATTAGCATTTTTTACTGGGACACAAAGGTGATAACAATGCAGGGACTCTACATATGAAAAAGACTGCCTAAATTTACAGTGTAATTGGATCGCTTAACCTTGGGTAAAAAGCAGATGATCAAAGTATAAAGTGGTAATGTCACAATGAGTCCTTACATTTCTGCAGATACTAACTCAAGGCAAAGGGGTATGACTGCCCTGAGACTTCTCCCTTAGTTATACGGAATATGGAGTATCGTGGGTTACTGGTAGAGGGTTCTGAGTTCATTTAGCCTTCATTTTACAGAGGAAACATCTTCCCCAATTCATGTCCCTCTTCATGTTTCCAAAGCATCCCATACTTTCCTCTGTCACAGCACCTTTAATATTGTGCAGTAATTGGCCACTTATGACTGTCTCTCCCATGGAACTAAAACCAGCTCAATAAGTTGGATACTTTCTTCTTCATTATCATTTTCCTAAGATCTGTCACTGTTCCAGGCATTTAAGAGGTGTTTAACAGATGGATGGGTGAATGAAAATAATTAAGACCAGAGAACGTAAATGCCTTGTCTGTGGTTCCAGGGACAACAGAGACAAATCTGATCTCTTAGCTTGCAATCCAAAGTTCTTATAACTGCATGTTGCTTTTCAGGGACTTTCTCATATATGCATAACATTATGCCTGGCACATTGTAAATGCCCACTAACATATTGCCTGTCTTATTTTATTTTTATGTGAAGCAAAGAGAATAGTACAGAACAGTAATTAAAAACCTAGAGCCTGAAATCAGAAAAACCTGGTTTTAATGTTTGATGAAGATAACTCTGAACCCCATGCTGCCTAAATCACTTCCTATAAAAAGGTATTAGTGGGGTAATTCCAGACTTATTCGGCTATTAAAAAGATACTTATTGAGCCTCCTACTATGTATCAGCCACCTTTTAGGAACTGTGGACACAGAAATGAGGCAAAGAGGCAAAAATTTCTGATCTCATAGTGTTTAGATTCTAGTTGGGGGCAAAAGACAAATAAGTAGATTATATATTCTTCCAGATTTGTCATAATAAATCAGAGAAAGGGATAAATAGTCGGCTTATAATAAGATTTAACAAAAGGCAAGGTTGGGCCAGGCCAACATGGCAAAGACTGGAAAGGACAAGGGAATTGAGGGCATATGTAAGGGAGTGACTATAATCATGTACTGTGGAATCTAAACTGAGTAGGAAAAGAAATCAGAACATGAGAGGATGCAGTGAGGGACAGAGGAAAGACAGTAGGATCAATGGAATGTATAGGGTCCAGAAGGGGTTGAACAATCGAAGTTGTTATTTATCTTAAATTGGATTCTCCCAAAACGAGACCTTGAGACAGAACTTAAGTACTGGCAGTGTATTTGGAAGGCAATCCTAGAAAGCACAAGTGAGGGGATGAGGAAGTGAGGAAATGGGGAAGTAAGACAGGAAGTAAGTAAATCCAGTAAAGCTAGGCAACCAGGGTTCAGACTCACAGGGGATAATCTGAAAAACATGTAGGCTATTCCTTATAACTGTCCAACCAGAGACAGGAAGACTGCAATGTTATTCACTCACTCTCTACCCCTACTGGAAGAGGGTTTCCCATGGGGATGCTATGTGTTATCTCCACTATATATATACTGGAGGAAGTTCCCCTGACAGTTTTTTTTCTCTGAGAAAGCCCTCAGATATTTTGTTTATTTGTTTTGCAATACTCAACACTGATGAAGGACTAGTCTCACAAATACATAAAGAACTACTAAAAACCAAAAAGAAAAAGAAAAAATGCTTCCCCAAATAGCTGAACCCCTTGAACAGCACATCTAAAAGAGGAGATTCCAATCTACTTATATAAAAACCATGGGTGGTATTCATCACATACAAACAGCCGCGACCTTGCGGAAGGAAGTCAGTCCTACAGGGGTTGTCTTGGCAACGGCTGCGCCCTCCCCCGAGCTGTTTCCTGTAAGGGCAGGGTTTGAGGCAGGAACCCACCCTGGGAGCATGGAGGCAGATCTTTCTAAAGTGTGCCATGCCAGCATGGCCTAGGGTGAACCTGAGTGGGGACGGCTGAAAGGCTTAGAAAAGACAGACAAGAGAATGAAAGCCAGGTCTCGGTGGGACGCTGCTTCTCTGAGAGACAGCGACCATGCCCACAGCCATGCCTTTATTTTATAGCAGATGCTACGAGGCAAAGTAAGGGCATGACCAAAATGTTTACAAACATTCTCCTGGGTTTCAATCCTACTCAACTACATGCACCTGAACTCTATCAAGCCCACATTACTCAGGCACGTGGGGCCATATGTTCCGACCATCGGTTCAAGCTTACAACTACAGCTGTTGGCTATAATTGTGCTGGGAGGGCCCTGCCCTCCAAGCTGGGACTTGCAGGTGGCAATGAGAGGACTGTGCCATCTCATCAGTCCAAATCTTGAACCTGTACAAAACGCTGTAGCGGCTCCCCCACAAAAAAGTTTTAATTCTGTTTCTTTGTTACTAATGCTGTGGCCCCACCCCATAACAAAGAAACAAAGGAAAATTTCCCCATCGAATTTCTGAATAGTATTACTCCTTTGGGAATGCGGTGTCATAAATTAAAATTGAAAGTGGGCGCAATCATCATGCTATTGAGAAATCTCAATAGTAAATGGGGTCTTTGTAATGGTACCAGATTTATTATCAAAAGATTACAACCTAACATTATCGAAGCTGAAGTATTAACAGGATCTGCAGAGGGAGAGGCTGTTCTGATTCCAAGAATTAATTTGTCCCCATCTGACACTGGCCTCCCATTTAAATTGATTCGACAACGGTTTCCCGTGATGCCAGCATTTGTGATGACTATTCATAAACCACAAGGACAAACTCTAGACAGAGTAGGCATATTCCTACCTGAACCCTTTTTTGCACATGGTCAGTTATATGTTGCTTTCTCTCGAGTTTGAAGAGCATGTGATGTTACAGTTAAAGTTCTAAGTACTTCATCTCAAGGGAAATTAGTCAAGCACTCTGAAAGTGTTTTCACTCTTAATGTGGTGTACAGAGAGATATTAGAATAAGTTTAATCCCTTTATCAGTCATTGTTTGCATCACTGTTGTTTTTATATCATGTTTTTGTTGTTTTCATATCATGTTTTTGTTGTTTTCATATCATGCCTCTGTTGTTATATCCTTTTGTTACTGTTTATTTATTAATAAATTTATATATTATTTTCATATACATTTTACTAATTTCCTTTCATCTCTCACACTTCTATTATAGAGAAAGGGCAAATAGCAATATTAAAATATCTCTGCTAATTAATTCCCTTTTAAAAAAATGTATTTTATTGATTTTTTACAGAGAGGAAGGGAGAAGGATAGAGAGTTAGAAACATCGATGAGAGAGAAACATCTATCAGCTGCCTCCTGCACACTCCCCACTGGGGATGTGCCTGCAACCAAGGTACATGCCCTTGACCGGAATCGAACCTGGGACCCTTGAGTCCGCAGGCCGATGCTCTATCCACTGAGCCAAACTGGTTAGGGCAATTAATTCCCTTTTAATGTGCAGGAATTTCATGCACCGGGCTATTAGTAGCCAATAAATACATGAAAAGTGTCCAGTATTATTTGTAAAAAAATGCAAGTTAAGACCACAATGAAATGTCATTATTTCCACAACAGGTAAATATTAAAATGTCTGGCAAAATAAAATGCTGGCAAGGATGAGGTGCAATGAGAACTGTCACACAATGCTACAATGTATGTTCATTAAGGTAACTACTTTGGATAAAACCTGGAGTCATCTAATTGAGCTGAAAGTATGTATATCCTATTACTTAATAATTTTAGTTTAGGTTCCCTAGAGTAACTATGCACATGTGATCTAAGGTTTATATACAGAATGTTCATAAAGAAATTAATAATAACAACAAAAACTTAGAAAACTAAATATCTCAAAATAGTTGAATGGGAAAAAATACATTCTAGCATATTCATATAATAGAATATCATCTATAATAATAAAAGGGTAATATGATAATTAGAATGGACATCCTCCCGGATGTCCTTCTGGATGACCTTCCAGACGAAGCTGGGGCTGTGAGGGAAGCCCTGGTCTCGGGTGCCTGCCGGCAGTTGGAGGGAAGACGGGGTCCTGGGTGCCAGAGCAAAGCCAGTGCTGGCAGCCTGGGGAAGGAAGGCCTACTCTTGCACGAATTTTGAATTTCGTGCATCAGGCCTCTAGTACAGAAATAATAATTCGTGCTACAGGTACACCCCCCAAAATGAATTAATTTCACAAACTCACAATTCAGCAGATGAAGCAAAAAACAAAAGAATACATGCATTATGACTCCATTTATATAAATATCACAAAGAGGTAAAACTAAACTATACTGTGTAGACATGCACACAGAGAGGGCAAATTTATAAAGGAAAACAGGACAATATTTGTAATAAAAGTTGTGATCAACTGGAGCACAGACGAGACTTCAAGGATACTAACCAAGTTCTAATTCATGACCAAGAAGGAATTCCATAGGAGTTGACTTCACAAATATGGCTGTACTGTATATTTATATTTCATATATTTTCCTAAATGTATACCTCACAATTTTTTTAAAATGTTAAAGTGGAGATTTACTGAAAATTATCTGCATGTCATGATATAATTTTCTCAAGATTCAAGGTACATGTTGATCTATAATTTCACTGCACACTTATTTTGCAATATTGTACATTTGAGAATTATCATGAGTTTGCTGAGCATTTACCAAATAATTTTTAAATTGAAGCAAATTTATTGTTTCATCTTCCACTGAACTTAGTCACTTATACAGGAGCTTTACCAAACTTAACAAAGTTTCTAAGAAACTGGAATTCCTGGAAACATCTGGAAGTTAAAATTTTTCATCATTTTCAGAGTGTTGTCTGTAATCCTTTCTTTCTTGACAGTCCAAGAATAAGTCTAGTAGTTTCTGTCTGGGGAATTAAAAAAAAAATCTATCCCTACAATATTTGCACTTGGTAAGAAGGAAGTTTCTTGAGATAAGTAATCCCTAAAGCTGACATCCGTTCTCCATGTGTTATTTCCAATGACTCCTGATAAAGACAGCAGTTACAAGCTTGCCCTTGTGTGACAGTATTATCTTCATTTGTTTCTTGAATGTTCTTACCTTTGCACTCTCTCAGACCAAGAGATTTTTACTGGTGTTTTCCACCAATTCTTTTTCTTCTCTCTCTCCAGACCTTGAAATTGCCAATAGCTAAAGTACTCAAGTTCATAAAAATAGAGTTGCAAGTTCTGTTCACATTTATTTTCATTTGCTTTGGGGATCCTACATAGCTAAAAGTAATAACAACTAGAATTTCTCTTAAATCACCAATTTTTACATTAGTTTGATCACACCGAAGGTGATTTTTCTACATTATAATTATAGGTTAAATACCTCCCGATGGCTTGCAAAACATTTTCTTTTGGAGCGATTCCGGGCTCAGAAGAATTTAACATCTAGATCAATCATTTAATTTTTGACCCTGATGGCTACATAAAGATAAAAAAAACCATAAACATTATTGGTACACTTTAAACTGGCTCCCACTCAATCTGTGGTTTTATCTTATCAATCAACCAATTGAGTACTTTAAGAGTTATGGCTAACACAAATAAATATGACTGTTTTGAATAATTTAAATGATCAAATAATTCAGAGTACTTTGTTTCTACAAAATAATTAAGTTCAGTTTTTGGAAAAATAGTGATTTTGTCCTGAAGGTTCTTTTTTATTTTTAATACATAGCTGTCTTAGGTGGTGTGCTTGTGTTTTAAGCTTTATTTATTGTAAGTGCTTAGTAACCCAAGCCACAAAATTGCAAAGACCTTATTCTTTTATTTTCCCAGTTTCTCTTTCTTCTCTTAGTGGTGCCAGCAACAAAAGGACATGTAATGTTATCCTTTCTGGTCGCTAATACTTTTACCTTTTAGACTCTGGAATGACTAGTTCCATAATTGCTGCTATTTTTCACCATTCTGTTCCTTTCGGTGCTATGAAATGGCTGGTTATGTGCTTCCAAATTATTTTTTTAAATAATGTTTCTTTAAGTTGACAAAGGTTAAAGAAATATCTAAGCCAAAATGTTTTGGACTTAGTTTTTTAAGCAGGATTTGGTTTTCCAGTTCCTGAAATGGATCAAAGTTTCCAGTTTTCTTTTATATAATCTTTGTATGAAAAATAAATCCTTTTGGCCTTTGAAAATATTTAGGTCATTATTTCTTGGTATCAATTTAAAAGAAAATTAACAATTTCATTGAACAGATACTGAGTGTGCAGGCAGCCTTCAGATTAACAATGGTATAATATAGAAAAAAAAGATAAACTGGAAATTACCATTATTGTGGGGAGAAAATGAAACAGAAATCTCTGACTCCTATGATTTAATAAGAGTTCTTAACAACTCAACATGAAACTTAAAATTTTGGGCTTCTCCAATGCTTTTTGATATACAGTAGACTCATGCATTATTTCTCTTTTCTCACTTTGGGGAAATAAAAGAATGTTTTCTCTAATTCATCAGAATGTATTCCCTGACTTCCATAGTCCATGATGGAGAGAGAACTCCATCATCCTACTAGAAAGGATCATTCTGCTCAACACTGACTAAAATTCCAGAAAATTTGCATGGTTCTTCAACAAATAACAGTTCCCACATGACAAAGAAGATGATAACAATATCCACATTTTATATATAGAACCTTTTCATAATATTAACAACAAGATTTCTTCACAACTTCAGTCTTTCTCCTTAGACACATTATAGTTTATCTGTGTTTCAATTAAAAGGTGAGATCATACATACACCATAGTGTACAGTTTGACCAGCACAGAGGAGAACAGGTCTGTAATCATGCTTACTATGCATAGGGTACTTCTATCCATAAATCTTTCTCACATATGTTGCTCTTAAGCCATATGTAATTCATCTTAAATTTGTGCAGTGAGATTGGGGTCCTAAATTACTCCTATTAACTGTAAGATTGACAGTAGAAAATGCCAGCCAATCAATTCTGAACATTGATTCCAGCAGCTGATATATTAAATCACCATTGTGTTTCTCATCATCTACAACTTTATCAGAGTCATAACTGAAAATATTGAGCAGAACCAGCCAAAGATAACATAAGTTAATTTTAATCAGTGATTTTTGAACATAGTTCCCCAACAAGTTACAAATCCATCTAACTATACTATTTTCCAACTCAAATTTCTCCTTCTAATACATTGAGAGTCTATTAAATGCTTTTACTGACCCACATTCCAAAAAAGGAATAAATCCAAAACTAGTCATGCTTTTTTTCATAAATCTGGTGGTTATCACTTATCATTTGAGCTCAGACAGGCAATCTTTTAACAATCTGTTCTGAAATCTTTCTCAAGACCAGTAAGAAGTTTGCAGAATTCATTTTCTTGTGAATTTTTAAAAAGATCTCATCTTCAGAATCTATACATTTTAAAAATTAGACAAAAATATATTTTATTTATTCTATTTTATCTTTCATTAAAGTATAATTAGCACACAATATTATTTTAGATTTAAGTGCACAATATAGTGACTTGACATTTATATACCTTACAATGTGATCACCATACTAAGTGCAGTAACCATCTGTCACTGCGCAAAATTATCATACTATCATTGACTACTATTCCCTTCACCTTTTTTCTTAAATTAATCTTTATTGTTGACATTATTACAGAGGTCCCTCTTTTTCCCCCCCATAGCTCCCCTTCACCCGGTTCCCACCCCACCCCAGGCCCTCGCCACCCTATTGTCTGTGTCCATGGGTAATGCATACATGCATATAAGATCTTTGTCCAATCTCTTCCCGCACCCCCTACACTCCCTTCCCTCTGAGAATTGTCAGTCTGTTCCATTTCTGTGCCCCTGATTCCATTCTATTCACCAGTTTATTTTGTTCACCAGATTTTTATTTAATTTTTAGATTCAATTGTTGATAGATATATATTTGTTGTCACTTTGTTGTTCGTATTTTTTATCTTTACCTTTTTTTTCTTCTTCCTCTTCTTAAAGAATACCCTTCAGCATTTCATATAATAATGGTTTGGTGGTGATGAACTCCTTTAGTTTTTTTCTTGTCTGTGAAACTTTTTATATGACCTTCAATTCTAAATAATAGCTTTGGGGGGTAATCTTGGTTGTAGGTTCTTGGTATTCATCACTTTGAATATTTCTTGCCATTCCCTTCTGGCCTGCATAGTTTCTGTTGAGAAATCAGCTGACAGTCATATGGGCACTCCCTTGTAGGTAACTAACTGCTTTTGTCTTGCTGCTTTTAAGGTTCTCTTTGTCTTTTGCCCTTGGCATTTTAATTATGATGTGTCTTGGTGTGGTCCTCTTTGGGTTCCTTTTGTTTGGGGTTCTCTGTGCTTCCTGGGCTTGTAAGTCTATTTTTCTCACCAGGTAGGGGAAGTTTTCTGTCATTATTTCTTCAAATAGGTTTTCAATATCTTGCTCTCTCTCTTCTTCTGGCACCCCCATAATTCGGATGTTGGTACGCTTGAAGTTGTCCCAGAGGCTCCTTACACTATCTTCATATTTTTGGATTTTTATTTATTTTTTTGCTCTTCTGGTTGGGTCTTTTTTGCTTCCTCATATTTTAAATTATTGATTTGATTCTGGGGATCCTCTAGTCTACTGTTGAATCCCTATATATTATTCTTTATTTCAGTCAGTGTATGCTTAATTTCGGACTGCTCCTTTTCCTTTTTTGTTTTTTCTTTACATTCTCACTAAGATCCGTGAAAATCTCACTAAGTCCCTTGGAAGTTTCTAGAAAATCCCTGAGTAATGTTATAACCATGATTTTGAACTCTATATCCAGTAGTTTCCTTTTTTCCATTTCTTTCATTTGTGACATGTTTCTTTGTCTCCAAATTTTGGCTGCTTCCCTGTGTTTGTTTCTATATATTGGTTAGTGCTGCTAAGTCTCCTTGAGCTGACAGAGTGGCCTTGTGTAGTAGGTGTCCTGTAGGGCCCAGTGGCTCAGCCTCCCCAATCACCTGAGGTGGACACTCTAGGTACACACCTTTGTGGGCTGTGTGCACAGTCTAGTTGTAGTTGAGCCTTTATTGCTGTTGGTGTCACTGGGAGGAATTGATCTCCAGGCCAGTTGGTTGTGGGGACCAGCTGTAACTACAGTGGAAGAGCTGCTGTGCAGGAGACACCCTTATGGAGCAGAACTTGCTTCAGTGGGGCTTTGGTGCTCACTGAGTCTGCCCCTTGAGTATGTTGCTTATGGATGTGAAGAGTTGTAATCTGGTATGGTCTCACACTGATCACTGTGTACACTGGCTCTTGGGTCTTTGGTGGGGTGCAAAGTCAGTCACTTCCTTGGGCCACCCAGCAGGAGTTACAGAGAGCTCTGCAGATTCCTCCTCTTTGTATTGGATTTTGAAGTGCCCAGACAAGGCCCAGATGTGAAGCAAGGCAGGTTGGTGCTGGTGCCAGGTCTTGGGCCTTTTATTGATAGGTTTGGGGCTCCCTGATCCAGCTGCAGCTTGTTTGACAGGTTTTTGGCCTGAGAAAAGTCAGGCCATTCATATGCACAAGCCACTGCCCATAGCTTGGGTGGGGTTGTAAATTGGATGGGTCAGGATCTCAGGGAATCATCAGAACAGAGCAAACAGAAATGGCTGCCAGTCAACCCTCCAACCGGGAAGGTCCCAGCATGGGAACAATGACTGCTGTGAGCACCTCCGTCTGGAAGAAAGCTGCCCTCAAGTTCCTGCCCTGATGCCACACAGTCCAGTTTCTCCTAGTATGTGTCTGAGTCCTCCAGAGCCTCACCTGGCACTGGAGCTCAGAGGAAGCGGGAGCTTGTAAATTCAGTATGTAGTGCTGGCCTTTTAAGAGGAGCAGCTGGGTCTCCAGCAGCCTCTGTGTCACTCAGCACCAATTCGCAGTGGTTTTTACACCCATAGTTCTTACTGTCCATAGGGACTTCTTTTCCCAGCTCTGGGACCCTGGGCTGGGCATCTGGTGTGGGGCTGGGATCTCTTGATCCTCTGACGGCCTCCACAGAGCAATTTCCCTCCAGATTAAAAAAGTAGCCCACATGGGTGCTGGACCAGCTCCTTCTGCGCCTCCGCACCTTCTTCCTGTCTCAGTATGCTTTCTTCTTTACTTCTCTAGATGTAGTACTTCCATTCAGCCAGCTTTCCAGCAGTTCTGGATGATAGTGGTTCTGTATTTTAGTTGTAATTTTGATGTGGTTGTGGGAGGCAGCAAGTACAGGCATTTGCCTACTCCACCATCTTGGATTCTCACCCTTTTCACCTTTTAACCCATCCCTCCACCCCACCCCACCCCACCCCCTCTGGCAACCATCAGTTTGTTCTTTGTTTCTATGAATCTGTTTTGGGTGTTTTTATTTGTTTGTTCATTTGTTTTGATGTTTTAAAATTCCACATATAATTGAAATCATGTGATATTTGTTATAAGTTTCTTCATAAGACTTTATAGATTATCGAACAGAGGCTCAACAGTGCCAACACACATTCTCCGTGCTCTATTCTGTAATTTTTTCCAAACTAGGAGAATGAGATGGACTAAAAGCATCCAATATTTCAAAGTAAGCTGTTCTAAAAAAACAGAGAGAGAGAAGTGCTGTATTTACCAAGTGAAAGAAAGGAAGCTACACTTGAATATAGTTAAAACGAATTTGCTTAAGGAAGGTGAAAAAGTGGAAACAGTTTTTATTATAAAACTCTGCTGACACATATCTCCTTCTATGAAGTTTATTTCTTCTCCTCTTACCAGAACAACAAAACCTGCTTTGAGTCAAGGATCTGATATAACCAAATATTTTAGTGTGATTTTAAGTCAATGCATTCTCTTTCAAAGGGAGTATTTGTGTTTTAATTCCCATTTCTCTTATCTTCAAGTGTGGAATTTAAATCTAGTTTCTTTATTAAGGAAATTTCAAGTACCATAGAGCAGACAGGGGATATTTGGGTAAGCTGGGAGAAGGAGAAGTGCTCCTAGTTTTCCCTGAAATCACACCACTTGAATGCTAGCCCTTCCTTGGATGTGTAACTGAAAAGAACCTGACAAAACAAAAACAAAAAAAACCATGCCAACAATTCAAGAAAGATAGTATATCTGCCCTAAGCATCAACCAAGTTCTAACTCTTTTTTATCTGAAATATGAGTATGAAAAAATATAAGCCTATGTTTATCTTCAGAAACATGAATATTTAAAATTTTTGTCAATAACTCAGCATTTACTGCTAAAAGGTTGCAAAACAGACACTGGACATGAAAGCTGAAAGTTACTGCAAGTCCAGCTCAGAAAACATTTCAGAGCTTTTGTCCTTGAACTATCTCTTCTTCACAGTGGTTACTGTGAATGGTGCCAATTTGGAAGCTTAACCAAAATTTTCAGGCACAACTTTAGCATAATTCATATCTAATAATAAATACAATAATCATCATATTTCCAAGTAAAATGGACTTTTAAGTCTTTCAAATAACTGTTTGTGTATTTTATACCTCCTAGAACTTCTATGTGTTTAATAGCCTGCAATGACCTCTCTTAAGTCAATCCTTATCATATTTTTAGATGAAAACATTTTATTCTAATGTCATTTCACCAATAAAATGTACTGTGTAACATATTTTATTAACTGCTAGCTCAATGCTAATTGTGTTTTAGGTCAGATATTGATTGAAAACACACACACACACACACAAAAAAAACAACCCTATGCAGGAGAATTACTCAATGCCTTAAGCAATGAGATATTTTAAAGATAGGTTTGAGTAGCATTCAGCATGGATCCAAAATTCACTTCTCATATTTTGGTGATTTCATTTGCACTCTCAGGAATTTAGTTTACTGTAAATCTTTTCTTTTTGTTCCAACACGTTTTTGAAATTGGAAAAACCTATTAGAAGTGACAGAAAATTAATGGTATCTCAGTATTCCCTTGGCAAGTAATGAAACAGATTTGAATAATTATCACATCTTCCAATTGTGAAATTATTGTAAAAATTCTGCTGCAATTTCCTTCAGGTTATTTAAAAAAGGATATCAATTGACTTAATCTATTGGAATGTTGCCTTGATCTACTGGAATATATAGTAAGAGATATATAAGCAGGGCAACATACTTCTGAATTTGCTTCTATCCTTTGTATTTGAAGAAAAAATAATGAAGTACATCATGTTGTTAGGTAGATATATAACCTGATTATGAATAAGAAATCAGTTTTTGTTGGTTGGTTTTTGCTAGGACAGCTTCCAGGCAAAATAATTACTTCTTAATTCCAATATGGATTAGGTGAAACATCTCAGGTAAATTTTGAACATAAAAACATTTGGAAGTATAGTTTTTCTACCTAGGCTCAGTTTAGACTTGATAACTTAGTTTCTTAGTAAAATATAACATATCCAGTCCAATTATTATTTTTTTAAATATATATTTTTATTGGTTTCAGTGAGGAAGGGAGGAGAGAGAGAGAGAGAAACATCAATGATGAGAGAGAATCACTGATCAGCTGCCTCCTGCACACCCCCTACTGGGGATCGAGATTGCAACCCAGGCATGTGCCAGGGCTTCAAACCATGACCTCCTGGTTCATAGGTCCATGCTCAACCACAGAGCCACATCGGCTGGGCCAATTATTCTTTTAAAAGACTACTAGACATAACTTCTACTTAAGAAAAATATTTGAGCAAAAATTGGAGTGGGGATGGGTGCAACCTATTTTGGGGTGGGGTAGAAGAGAAGTATTTTGCTAACTACTTTACATCATAGCCTTACCTGTACAATTAAAAAAAAACACCCACAAAACAACCCTGGAAGATATAAATAATTATTCATATTTTATGGATTAGAAAATTACGGCTCAGAGATGTTAAATAGCCTTCCCAATACTGCTCAACCAGTATTCAAATCTATTATGTTAATTCTAAAATCCATTAGCTTTCTACTACACCACATAAATGTCCAAAAAAAACACAACAAAAAACAAGGAAAAGGATTAAGATAAATGGCAAATTATCAACTTCTAAGAGTATAATATAGCACCAAATTATGAAATTTAACACCATGGGAAATGTTTATAATTGTTTCATGAACAAGAATTCCAATAGGTAGATATCTTGTGATGATTATTATGATGTAAAAATGAAATAATTATTTGATAAAGTGGTGATAGGATTATGAAGGATTCTGAATATAGTTTTTATCATTGTTATAAAAATTTTTGTGAAAAAAATATATATTGAAAGAAGGAGAATGCCTGTTTTTTGTCCCTTGAATATAGTCAAAATGAATGTGTTGGGATAGATTTTTTAAGTTGAGATGCATTTTTTAATTTAATGGCTTTAAATGTGTTATTTCATTTAATCCTTACAAATATACAAAGTGGGATCATTATTATACATATTTCACAGTTCAGAAAATGAAAAATAGATAAATTAATTTGGCCATAATTTCCCAGATAATTACTGATGGAGGCAGATGTTGAGCCCACAGCTCACTTTTTAGCCACAGCATCTATATTGTTAATATTTAAGAAAAATAAAATATATCAATAGTGCTTACTTTATGAGATAAAAGCTGGATATTAATATATTAAATAATAATATTAGTGATAGCTAATATTAAATACCTAGGAAGTAGCATAGAAAGACTCAAAAGTATAGGTAAAAATTTAAATGTTAGGAATAATTCATCAATGGATGAATAGAAAACAAGTTAAATTTATTTTATAGAAGTTAGCAAAAATAAACAAATTAGAAATATATTGACATTGATATTTAAAAAAACAATTGAATAGTCATGGAAGCCAAGGAGAAAATGTGGAAATAGAATGAGAATTCCATACATAGGAACAAATAAAAGAGATGGTATGGACAGCCCAAGTAGAAGATGTACAACATGTAAATAAGACAAAAGAATGGAGGAGAAAATCATGTAGTTTATGTTTATATGTATTTTATCACTAATTCTTAAATAATTCACCAGTAAATTGCATTAAATTGAGTAGTGTCTAAATAAGATTTTCTTTTTTTTGGTATGAGGTCTACCATCTTGACAAAATTTTTTAAGTGCACAATATCATACTGCTAACTATAGGTACTATGTTATACAACAGATTTCTTGGTTACTCATTTTGTATAACTGTAACTTTATACCCATTGAACAACTTCCCATTTCTTCCTCCACTATCTGTTGGCAATTATCATTCTATTTTATGCTTCTATAAATTTGACTATATTAAAACTAGAGGCCCAATGCACGAAGATTCGTGCAAGAATGGGCCTTCCTTCCCTTGGCTGCCGGCACACCTTCGCTTCAGCCCGGAGCTGCCTTTCTGCCTTCGTTCTGGCCCGGAGCCGCCTTTTAGCCTTCCCACACTGCCCAGAGGCCCGGAGCAGCTGGGGGCGGTCGGCGCCTGCATATGCAAATTAACATGCCATCTTTGTTGGGTTAATTTGCATACTCACTCCTGATTGGCTGGTGGGCGTCACAAAGGTACGGTCAATTTGCAACTTTCTCTTTTATTAGTGTAGATACCTCATATAAGTGAAAGCTTACAGAATTTGTCTTTCTGTGATAACATTTAGTGTAATATCTACCAGGCCCATCCATGTATCTTGATTTCAACTATTTTTTTTATATATATCCAGGAGTGAGATTTCTGGATCGTATAGTAATTCTGTTTTTAGAGTTACCTTCCTACTGTTTTTCATATTGGTTGCACTATTTTACACTCCTATCAACAGTGTACACATTTTTAAATTCATTTTATGAGTTAACCTCATCCTAAGACAAAGACAATACAAAGAAAGAAAACTATAGGTCAATATCCATAGATACAAAAGTCCTCAACAAAATACTAGCAAATAAAAGTCAACATCATATTAAGAGGATCATAAACAATGATCAAGTGAGATTTATCCCTGGGATGCAAGGATGGCTCAACATACAAAACCAATCAATGTGATAAACCACATTAACAGAAGGAAGAATTAAAATCATGTGATCATCTCATTAGATGCAGAAAAGGCATTAGATAAATAGATGCTGAAAAGGCATTAGATAAAATTTAACATCCTTTCATGATTAAAAAAAATCCCATCCAATAAACTAGGTACAGAAGGAATTTACCTCAACATGATTGAAGTCACATATGACAAGCTCACAGTTAACATCATACTCAACATAGAAAGGTTGAAAACTGTTCCTGGAATATCAGGATCAAGACAAGGATGCCCACTCTTGCCACTTCTATTTAACACAGTACTGGAAGTCCTAGACAAAGCAATTAGGCAAGAAAAAAGATGAAATACATCCAAATCAGAAAGGAAGAAGTAAAATTATCTGTTTGAAGAGGACACGATCTTATATATAGCAAACCCTAAAAGCTCTACAAAATAACAACAACTGTTAGAACTAAAAAATGAATTCAGGAAAGTTGCAGGATACAGAATAAACATACAAAAATCAGTTGCTTTTCTATACACTAATAATGAACTATCTGAAACAAAAATTAAGAAAACAATCCCATTTATAATTGCATCAAAAGAAAGCAGTCTGGTGATTCCTCAAAAAATTAAAAACAGAGCTACCATATATCCCAGCAACCCCACTCCTGGGTATATACCCGAAAAACTCGAAATCATTTATTTTCAAAGATATATACACCCCTATGTTCACTGTAGCATTATTCCTGTGACAGAGGACTGGATAAAGAAGATGTGGTACATATACACAATGGAATACTACTCAGCCATAAGAAAGGATGAAATAGCATCATTTTCAACAACATGGATGGACTTTGAGAACATATCCTAAGTGAAATAGCTAAGATTTGGAAACAGCATAAGTGCCCATCAGCAGATGAGTGAATTAGAAAACTATGGTACATCTACACAATGGAATACTACGCTGCTGTAAAAAAAGAAGTAATTCTTACCATTTGCAACAACATGGATGGAACTGGAGAGCATTATGCTAAGCGAAATAAGCCAGTCAGAGAAAGATAAATATCACATGATCTCACTCATTTGTGGAATATAAAGAACATCATAAACTGATGAACAAGAATAGATGCAGAGACAAGCATCAAACAGATTGTCAAACTACAGCAAGAAGGCAGGAGAGGGTCGGGGCGAGGGGTAAGAGATCAACAAAAAGACTTGTACGCATGCATATAAGCATAACCAATGGACACAGACACTCGAGGGGTGAGGGCATGTGCCGGGGGTTGGGGGAGGCCAGGAGGAGGTCAATGGTGGAAAAAGGAGACATATGTACTACTATCTGTAATACTTTAAAGAATAAAAATAAATAAATAAATAAAAGAAATAAGTCAGAAAAACCTAAGAACCATATGTTTTCACTTATATATGGGATATAAAACTGAAACTTATGGTGGTAGTTGCCAGAGGAAAGGAGGTGGGGGGCAAAGGGAGTCCTAATATGAGGTAACAGGAGAAGATTTGACTTTGGATGGTGGACACATGGTGCTATATACAGATTTTGTAACTTAGAAATCCACACTGAAACCTCTATGTTAATGTTGACCAATGTCACCCCAATAAATTCTAATAAAATAAATACATAAATAAATAAACTGAACCAAAAATAAAATAAAATACTTAGTAATAAACTTACCAAGGAAGTGAACAACTTCTACACTGAAAACTACAATATATTGGTGAAGGAAATTAAAGAACACACACACAAAGGAAAAACATCCTGTGTCATGGATTGGAAGACTTAATAGTGTTAAGAATTGTATAATTCTTAATATTATATAAGAATTTCTATATATTTTAGCAGCAAAAAGTCTTGTAGTAGAGTCAGGAACTCATCTTCTAGTCATGCTTTGCCACTATCTACGTAACCTCAGGCAATGAAAGCCTTCTCTGTCCCCAGTCTCCTATCTACAAAGGAGGAAGCAGGGCAAATTAAATCTGTGAGCGCAAGTTCTGAGCTGTATTTCACCAGTTCTGTTATTTGAACACTAGAAGCCTGGTGCATGGGATTTGTGCACTGGTAGGAGGCATGGCCTGCGGGGATCAGCCCACTGACCACCAGGGGGATGCTCCTGCATTGAGCGTCTGACCCCTGGTGGTCAGCACGTGTCATAGCGACTGGTCGACCGGTCGTTCTGGTCTTTCTGCCATTTGGTCGCTGGGCTTTTATTATATAGAATAGTGACAGATGAAACATGTGAAAAGAGATGATATCATATTTTGCTTTATATGATACTAGTGGCCCTATGCACAAAATTCGTGTGGGTGTGTGTGTGTGTGTGTGTCCCTCAGCCCAGTCTGCACCCTCTCCAATCTGGGACCCCCCTGTGAGATTGGGCCTAAACCAGCAGTCGGACATCCCTCTCGCAATCCAGGACCGCTGGCTCCTAACCGCTTACCAGCCTGCCTGCCTGCTCGCCCCTAACCACCCTGCCTGCCAGCCTGATTGCCCCCAACAGCCCCCCCTGCCGTCCTGATTGCCCCCAACTGCCCCCCCTCCCCACGACCTGATTACCCCCAACTGCCTCTTCCCTGCTGGCCTGATCGCCCCTAACTGCCTCTGCCTTGGCCCCGTCACCATGGTTTTGTCCGGAAGGTCTCCCAGTGTAATTAGCATATCACCCTTTTACTAGTATAGATTAGCATGTATGGCAGTAGTATAAACAAAACACCTATTTATTGTATGCAAACAATTATTTAAGTTTATATTCCTCATAAGTACCTACCAATTTTTAAAAATTTATGGCAAATTGTTTAAATACTTCCAACTTTAACTGTACATCTCAAAGCTTCAGGACTGTGCAATGAAGAAGAGATTTTAAAGGTAGCAGAGTATATTTAAATGTCCTACCCTGCCCCTTATGAAGGGATTTACTTTAATCTCATCAGTCTCAGTTTCCCTCATCTGTGGACTAGTATCACCTGTTTTAAGGATTGTGATAAGGATTAATGAAATAAACAATGTAAATTAGTTAGCTCAATGACTGCCACACCTCAGTGGGGTTAATGAGCAATGCCAATCAGCCTTATCAGCTGAGCACCAATCCATGCAGATTTAAAGTCTGAGAGAAATAAAGGGGACAAAGTGTCCATTTTCTGTGCTTTATGCAGACAGCCTGCAAAGCAAAAGTATGGCAGAAAAAAAAAATTTAGGGAGAGGTAGACAAAGACAAAAAAACCAACACAGGAAAATGCAGATAAGTGTGGGAGAAAAAGCCTGAGCTAAGAGGAAAACTATTTTGATTCGGAGTCAAATATGTGGCTCATAAAGCTGTGACCCTTCCCAGGCAGGGCAGATGGTGGTGGCTGAGTTTAAATGTGATCCCAAGAACACACTGACCTAGATTCTACTTTTAGTGCATCTATATGTAAAGGCCAATGGCAATTTAAAAACATGAGAAGACTTAGTGACAAAAGAAAAGCTGTTGCAAATAGTTTGTTAATTTTAAGCAAGAAATATGTCTACACAGTCTGCTTCCCACTAACTAAGAGCAGACACCAAAGGGAGGGACAAGCCTTTGGACTCCCGAAGTCTTTACACATATCCCAGGTTGACTTCTCCATAGGGTTCAGGGCATCACAAGCCCTAAAGGCATCGCTTTGTTCTTTAGGAACTAAACTAAGTGCTTAGGAACTAAGGACAAAGACAAACCCTACATGAGAAACTGTGTGATAAATGCACACATGTAACTGTTCACAGATCAATGAACATAAACTGCACTTTCCTATCTCACTGCTTTTGTTCCTCCTCTTCTCTGCCTGAAGAACTCTGCTTTTCACAATTTATAGTTTTCAAGTTGCAGCTCTAATGGCATCATTTTTATTATTTTCCTTTCTCTAGGACCATAGTCCAAGTGATCACTTTCCACTCTGGAGTCTCCCATACCATCATTTACCAATACACTTTTCTTATCTCTCTCTATATAAAAGCCAAGGGACTGGAACACCGGAATGACTGGAATGACTGGTCACTATGATGCGCACTGCGGCCAGCCAACTGGTGCAATCGGGGCGCGGGGGGGGAGGGGAGGTCGGGGGGCGGCCCCTCCCCCCAGCTGGCCCCAGCTGGATCAAGAGCAGGGCCAGGGGCGGCCCCTCCCCTGGCTGGCCCTGCCCCTGATTAGCCCCCAACACCCAGACTAGGGGTGGGGCTGGCCGGCCAACCTCCCGTGGCTCCTCCCCCCAACCAGTCTGGCGGGCCCCCAGGGAATGGGGCCAGCCAGACCCCACCCATGCACGAATTCGTGCACCAGGCCTCTAGTGACATATATTTGATTTATATCATACAGTTAGTGTTTTACCTCTCTTTTCTTCATCAAGTTGTATACTCCTCTAGGATAGAGAATTTGGTTTATCATTCTTTGATCATCACCATTGCCAAGTGCACATTTTAGCATGTGTACATACACATGAAGTGTTGGGGTCCAACCCCAACGGTTCCACGGATCCCCAAAGTGTGACGGAGTTGCGAAGAAGATGACATGAAACTGGTTTCAGTCATCAGCATA